>NW_027185712.1:542185-585552 GCF_028583685.1 Petaurus breviceps papuanus
GCGAAGAGACAGATGGCCCATGGAAATGTTCCCTTCCAATCCCCCTCTATACATTCAAATGCGGGGCTGGGGCCGCAGCTGCCCGGCACACAAAGGCGAGGGCAGCCAATGGGAGCCGAGCGCGACGCAGGCTCCGCCGGGGACCCGCCGCCGGCTCCACCGGTGACAGGGATGGAGCGGGAGGGGAGGGGACGGAGAGGGAGGGAGAGAGGGGATGGGGGAGAGGTGGAGAGGCCTGAGGGGGCGGCCAATCAGGGCGGCCAGAGAGGAGGGGGGAGGGGGCAACTCTGCGGGGGGGGGGCGCCTTGGGTGGAAGCTAGCGGGCAGTGGGCGGAGTGCACACTCGAATCGCACACAAACGTGCCCTCGGAGTGCACATATACACGTACACACAATGGGCTCCAGCACATGGAGTACAATACACATATGGCCACGCTCGAACACAGGCATTAGTGACCACTGAACACAAAGGTGTATACACGCACCCTTGCACATGGAATATGAATGGATGAACTTGGAGCATATACATTCGTGAATACGTGAACTATATACAGTTTCCACAGACACATACACAGAGGATGCTTGACACCCATAAACATGAGAGCAAAGGGATAGGGACTCATTGCGATTGGACAGCAGTTCCCAGAAAGCCCATACAGTCGTGCAAAGAGCATAGACACCCCCCACCACCATCACCACCCTCACCACCACACAGACACCGGCAACTAGGCATTTTCAGAGAAACACACACAGGGCACACACTATAAGAACAGCTGCACAGCTCCCAGGGCAAACAAGCATACTCACAATACAACATATTTCCCATCATGCACATGCAGGTGTTTACAGGGTCAGAGAATCCTAGTCTCCTTAGAGACCATCTAGTCCACCATCCTCCTTATAAAGATGGACAAGGGAAGGGCCAGAGAGAAGTGACTTCCCCAAAGACACAGTTTGCAAGTGCCAAAATCAGAATTAGAACCCAGGTGCCTGCATCCCTGGATAGCCTTCTATCCACTTTACTATGCTTCCTAAAGACATGTATATATAAATCCCAGCCATGCACACAGAATAGACACATGCTTGACTAACAGTTACCCATGCCCAAAGCATAGGACATACCCTTCCCTCAGAGAGATACATACATAGGCATTCTATGTATAGACACAGAGAGGGTATTGGGTGTGTTCACCCTGGTTCCAGATGAAGCTATGAAATCAGTGCACACAGATATGTGTGTGCACATGTCTATGATCTATAGACATAGATTCAAGCACATGAAATTTAACACAGGACACACATACACTCTCATGCACAAAGAGATATGCCAAACCCCAATACAGGTGTACAAAAAAGAAAAAAACAACCATTATGTGAAGCTCCCACAGAAGTAAAAAGCTAAATTTGCACACTACAGTGGGTACACCATCAGTTGCGTGAGTCACATAACACTTATAGACAATGCCTGTATATAACCACGTGTACCTACAGTGGATACTGCATGGAGGAGCCCCTGCATTCACCAAACAGAAAGCTCTAGAAGACACAATTGTGAGTAATGCCAGAAAATCAACAAGATGCTGATGCCCTTCATACATTCACACCTATGTGGAAAATTCTTATTTAACTGATGGTTGCTGTCCTCATTAAAGGATACTAGCTCATCAGCATCATGAATCCTGGTGATGATTTAAGAATCAGATAATGTTAATGCTGAAAGGATCCTTACAAACCATCTTAAAAAAAAAAAAGAAAACATCTAGTACAAACTGCTTGTCCAAGGTCATATAGTTAGTCGGCTTTTTTCCTTTTTTTCTTCTTCTTTTGGCCTCCATGCTAATTATTGATGGTTTCTTTCTTTCTTTCTTTTTGTTCTTCACTTCTCAGCCTCCCCTCTTTTTAAGTACCTGTGGAACTTTGATTAGATGTCTAGAGGATCAGAGAACATTACTAAAGGGAGGTGTCAAAAACAAACTTTGTTCCCTTGACATTATTTACAAAGGAAGGTCTGCATACATAGCATCTGAAGCCTCTGGGAGTGTATAGATGAGGTACTCAGGGACAAGCTGCTAGACTCATTAACCTGTCAGTGGCCTTTCCAGTCTTCATGGCCTTCATGAGTTAATCTAATTCTGGAGTTGGAAGGTACGACAGAAGTCATCAGGTCCAAGACATGACTCTACATAATCTGACAACTGATTGCCTAGGCTTTCCTTAAAGACTTTCAGAGATAGGACAGTCATTACTTCTCAAGGTAGTCCAACAAATTTTATGGGATATCTCCAGTTATTGGAAGGTTGTGGTTTTATATATATATATATATATATATATATATATATATATATATATATAGAACGAAAATCTGCTGTCCTTTAAATTCTCCTCCCTCCTCCAACTCCTGACTTCCTTCTACCCCCTCCTTCCAATGATTCTACCCTCTAGAGCTAAGAATAGAAGTCTATTCCCTCAATTGTATTACAATCCTTCAAATATTCGAGATAGTTATTAAATCCCTAGTTCCAAACCTTCAATTTGCCAAATTAAGCATCGTCAGTTACTTCAACTCATCTTCAAATGGCATGGTTTTGAGTCCACACCATTTTATCACAGTCCTTTGGACCCTCTGGAGTTTGTCCATTTTCTTCTAAAATCTGGTTTCCAGAACCAAAAACTATTTCAGATACAGTCTGCCTAGGCCAGAGAACAGCAGAACAACCATTCATAGTTCTATTAAAACCTAGGATTGCATTAGAGATTTGGGGACACACATCACATAAATGACTCAAAGTAGCTTGCAATTTATTAAAACCCCTAGGTCTTTTTCACATCTACTGCTGTATAGCCACAGTTCCTCTATCTGCATTAGCTATTGATTTTTTGAAACTAAATGTGGAACTTTACATTTATCCCTGTTAAATGTCATCTTCCTAGATTTAGTTTATCACTCTAGCCTGGGCAGGCACCCACACGACACCTTAAACAGAACCTAGGGGAGGCCCATGAGACACATAATCCAGTATTAATTATTTAATGGAGGGAAAAGGGAAAAGCACTGCCAACATTTACTGAAACTAGTCGCATTGCCTGTGTCAGAATTGCTGCCACTCAAATGGAATTTCTCTCTCTTTCTCTCTCTGTCTGTTTCTCTCTCTGTCTCTGTCTCTGTCTCTGTCTCTGTCTCCCTCCCTCTCTCTCTCTCTCTCTCTCTCTCTCTCTCTCTCTCTCTCTCTCTCTCTCACACACACACACACACACTTAACAAATGTTTACAGTTATTGTCCATATCCTTATACCCATGCACCATCCTGAAGCACTGTGACCTACAATTGTAACAGGCCTTGAGAAAACCAATGGACAGATCCAGTTCCCATGTTAGTCGATAATCTCAGCTCTCTTCCACTACTAACGTTTTACTAGATTGTCTGCTAGAGGACAGTTAGCCAATTTAACCCTCATCATATCTTCCCCATTCATTTGGCCAGACTTCTGGAGGTCCAATAAGTGAGAGATCTAGGGATTAAACCCAGATCTTCTCATTTTTAGTCTAGGGCACATTATCCTACATCAGACACACTGCCTCATCAAGACATGCCATTTCCCTAATGCTAGGATAACCTACTTCTTATTTTCTCTTACCATTCAACATAGCATCTAGAAACACAATGAAGCAGATTCCTAGGGACTGATGGATTTGATGTGATTTCTTTTTCTTTTCAAAATCAGTATATAATGTATGTTGGAAGGCTTAGCATTCACTTAAGGCCCAAGAAAATACTTACAATCTCTGTGACCTTGAACATGTGACTTCTTTTTGGCAAACTTGAGTGTCCTCACCTGTGAAATGAAAGGGTTAGAATAAATGATCTCTCAGGTCCCTTCCAGTTTTAACATTCTTTGAATCTATCAGTCTATAAAGTGCAAAGACAGGAGTAGAAAGTCCATCCTGCTCCATCGAACAACCCTATCACCAGAAGGAAAGAAAAGTGGTCAAGGCAGCTCCAGTGTCTATCAAAATCACAAATCTTGGGGGTGGCTAGGTGGCACAGTGAATAGAGCACTGGCCCTGGAGTCAGGAGGACCTGAGTTCAAATCTGGCCTCAGACACTTAACACTCACTAGCTGTGTGACCTTGGGCAAGTCACTTAACCCCAATTGCCCTGCCTTCCCCCCTGCAAAAAAAAATTAATTAGCTTTTTTTTTTTTAATCACAGATATTAGCTTTGAATTCCTTCTCTGTTTGGGATCCAACTGAAACCCCACTCCCAGATAGTACAACTTGTTTAACTGCAGCAGGCCTGGATCCCAGGACAATTTAGTCAAGGAGGAACCTGCTTAACAGACTCTTCTTCAAAAAAATCAGACTTCTGATATGTGCATACCCAAACACTTCTGTGATTCAGTGGGAAAACAAAAATCACAGAAACCAGTCATACAGACTTAAAAGGGGAAAAAAATACCAGATAATGGAATTGTTCACTTTTCAACAAGTTGTCTTGGCATCAGGTAGACACAGCATTCAAAATCCATGCAGCAACATCTGTCTTTCAATCAAAGCATCATCCAGCATTTTATCAAGCACAACAGTATTGTGCTAGACAAAAAGGGGGCTAGGAGAAGAGAAACAAAGAAGGCCCCTGCCCTGGGGGAGCTTGCTATCTAATCGGGGAGACAGACTATAAATACAGGCAAGAAATAATGAGAAAACAGTATAAAGTAGACTATAATCAAGATCCAGAAAATGGGTCCCAGAAATTATGGTCAATAAGATCAGCTGAGGATGAGAGATCACAGATGGGCTAGTCATCAGGGAAGGCTTCTGGAAGGAGGTGAGACAAGCTTAGTGCTGTAAGCTGAGCAGAATTTGGATTGGAAGGAAGAAGGGAATGGACGTGGGGGGAGGTAGAGAATATCATCCACCCAAAATGTCAAACAGGATAGGAGAAAGGACAGAGTTCTTCCATCTCATATTCATGTCTTTGTATTGATCTAAACCAGTGATATCAAACTCAACTAGAAATGAAAACCACTAATCTGTAAATAGGGCAACTAGGTGGCACAGTGGATAGAGCTGGACGTGGAGTCAGGAAGAGCTGAGTTCAAATTCAGCCTTGTATACATACTAGCTGTGTGACCCTGGGCAAGTCCCCTAACCCTGTTTGCTTCAGTTTCCTCATCTGTCAAATGAGCTGGAGGAGGAAATGGCAAATCACTCATGGATATTTGCTAAGTAAACCCCAAATGGGGTCACAAAGAGTTAGAAACGACTGACGACAACAACAACAACCTGTCATAAGGATCCCTGTGAGCTACATATTGACTTAGAAGACCACACATGTATGTATGTATATATACACATATATGATAAAAAAACATATTTATATTGGAGCAGCTAGGTGGAACAGTGAGTAGAGCACCCACCCTGGAGTCAGGAGGACCTGAGTTCAAATTTGGCCTCAGACACTTGACACACTTACTTAATTGTGTGACCTTGGGCAAGTCACAACCCCAATTGCCTTGCTTTCCCTCCTCCAAAAAAAAAAACCAAACATATTTGTATTAATACAGCAACCATTGAAATCATTTTGTCACTACATTTTAATCTCGTTCAAGCCCAATGCAGCCCCACAGGTCACATGTTTGATCCCTCTGGAGTAGACCATTAAGCAAACACTACCTTCTTCAAGAAGCCTTTCCTGCACCCCTACCTTATAGGGCACACAATTCCAAGACTACCCAGTATTCATTTCACTTGAGTATACAGGTTGTCTTCCCTCTCCCCCCATTAGAAAATAAGCTCCTTGAGTTCAGGGGCAAGGACACTTTTGTTTTTGTAACTTCAGCATCTAAAACAGTGCCACAAAATAGTAAGTACTTAATAAATGCTTGCTGGGTTTAGTGATTCAGCTAGTAAAAAATCCACTTGCATATCATGCAGACCACATAGCTCTACCTTGCCCACAAAGATGTTATGAGCAACTTGGTCTGAAATGTAGATATGCTACATCTATAACATTCCCTTGACCTACCAATCTAGTACCCAGTCTAGATAGTTCCAGAGCTTTGGAAGTCATCTGTATGGATGTGACAGTTGTCCTAAGAGAGGATAAAAATCTCAAAAGAGATATGAAGAGGATTCAGAGAAGAACCTTGGGATTAGTTACATTTGGCATGAGCAGGAGGAGCAATCAGAGAGGCAGGAGAAAGGCCAAGAGAGTGACCTCAGTATAGAAACCAGAGAAAAGAGAAGCAAAGAGATAGTGCCAAATAAGAGGTTATTGAATTTGGCAATTCTCAGACCATCCATGACCTTTGAGAGAGCAAGTTTGGTAAGGGAGGGAAGGGAACAAGCATTGATTAGGTGCCGGGCACTATGTTAAGGGCTTGACAATCCTGGGAGATAAATGCTATTATTATCTCTATTTTACAGTTGAGGAGACTGAGGCAGTAGAGGTTAAGTGACTCGCCTACAATTACATAGGTAGAAAGTGTCTGAGGCCAAATCTGAATGCAGGTCTTCCTGATTCTAGGCCCAGTGTACCACCTAGCCAGTAGAGTTGTGGGAACAACAGATGAACTGCAAAGGATTGAGCAAGTTGGTGAGAAACTGGAGGTAATGAATGCAGATCACTCTTTCAATAAGTCTGGCAATGAAGAAATGGCCCAACTCCAATGACTACTCCCTCTTTGTATACACTCTCTCCTCCCTCTGCTTCCTAGATACACCTGTCTCTCTGTCTCTCTGTGTCTGTCTCTCACTTTCTCTGTATGTCTCTGTTTCTGTCTCTATCTCTGTTATTCTTCCTCCCTAGCAACTCTTCCTCTGGCTCCTTATCCTCTTTCCAGACCCTTAAGGCAGGAGTTCCCTTTGCAAATGACTTTAAGCCCCTCTCTCTAACCTTGAGCTCTGGTTCTAAGATCCAGGCTGTCTTTAGGATATGTCTACCTGGACTTCCCACCAGCCCCTCCAATTGGATATATCCAAAACTTGGTTTATTATAATTTCCCCAAAATTTGTCTCTTCTGACTTGACTCTTTCTGTCAATGGTACCACCATTCAGAGAGTCTTGCATGTTTTCAATCACTGTCTCTGACCCCTCTTTTGCCTCCCTCACTCTAGGGCCTTCTCTCCAAGACTGAGTCTCATTTATACTGCATATATCTTGTATGTACAAAGTGTTTACATGTTGTCTCCTCCATTAGAATGTGCACTCCTTAAGAACAAGAACCATGTTTTTGCCTTTCTTTCTATCTCTGTCACTTAATATAATGCCTGCCATATAGCAGTAAAAAATGCTTGTTGAATCTTTTCCTCCTTGGTTCAAAAATCTTAAGTGGATATTCCTCATCAACTTATGTCAAAACTCCTTTGCCTGGCAAGGCACTCCACAAGCAGACACTACCCTACCTCTTCAGCTTAATTTCATACTACTCTCCTCCCCCCCAACCCCCACCATACTCTGCCCCAGTAGAAATGGCAGCACCAATCATAGGACAGATAGGTGGCACAGTGGATAGAGCTGGACCTGGAGTCAGGAAGAGCTGAGTTCAAATTCAGCCTTGTACACTTACTAGCTCTGTGACTCTGGGCAAATCACTTAACCAACTGCCAAACACAAAGTACATGCCCTGCCTAGGTAATTCTGTGTCTGGGTTTGGGGCTTATTTTTCTATATTTGCAGGTTTTTGTCTGATCTTAAATGACCAGACATTGACATTGAGATGGACAGATGCAGGCTTCAACGTGGTGATTTTGATAAGTTTAGAGGCTCTAGTTCCATCAGGTGGAGCTGACTGATGACAAGGAAAGTTTCTGTACTAGACAAGAAGGCCACTAACAGGAGGAGGCCAAGCCCTGGTCTGGCTGGACAGTAGCTGTGGATTTAGATTGAGGAGAGCCAAGATGTAAATTTAAAAATGCTTATTTTGCAGTCAAGGTTTAAGCATCAACCTCCCAGGAGAATATAACTATAGTTTTAAGTTAAGTTACTGAATCCTATTTTTCATTTTTCTATCAATGTATATTTGTGAGTATTTTGTGTTAAGCACTTCTTTTGTGTATAGGAAATAAATACCTCTCTCATACCTGGTTCATATTGCTCATCAGTGTTTTTCTACTGTCTTCTTTGAGGAGATGGTAAGACATTAACCAAAACTCAAGATGTAACTAGGTTGCCTTCAGGAGCTGAGATAGAATGTAACAAGCTAAACTGTGTGTGTTTTAAAAAAAAGACCAAGAGAGAACCTAACTCTTCATTCAGGACTGACTCTACTCTGGACTGAGTATGTGAGCATAATACAGGCGCCCATTAATGGAAAGGGGTTTGGTGAAGTGTCTGTTCTTCCATTGTCCCTCCAGCAATGGGTATTTAATGTCTGGGATGTCCTCCCCTCCCTCTTTAAATTTCTATTCATTGTTTAAAACCACTCAAATTCTACCTCCCTTAGGAAGCCATCCGTCCCCTCTTGGTAATGGTCTGTCCCCTCAGACTGCACAAAGGATTTTGTTTGTACCTTTCTTATAAATTGATCTTGTATTATTGAACGCTATGGTTATTTGTGTACGTATCAAACCTCTAACATCAAATGTAACATTAACTCAATAAGGAAAGGGTCTGTGTATTTAGCCTAACTTACCTGCCCCAAGACATAAGGCCCATATAGTAGTAATTTGAATATAATTTAATTGAACAAGTTGCTTAAAGGGATAGCAGGGTGGTAAGATATGTTTGTTTCTTTGTTTCGGTTTATGTTTGTTGCTTTTGAGGTTTTTTGTTCATTTTAGAATGAGAGTCAGATACATAGATATAGATTAGATGTAGATATAGATTATAGATATAGATATACCATGTTTCCCCGATAATAAGACCTATCCCGAAAATAAGCCCTCCCCTTACTGTGTAAGATTCCTCTAAAATAAGCTCTCCCCCCAAAATAAGCCCTATTGAGATTGCTACTGTAGTGAAGGTGATCCCCTGTGCTACATGCTACATTACGGTACCCTCTGTATGCACCGCCCCCCCCCCGGTGAAACACACGCCGCGCTCCGAGCTGCATCCAATCAGAGCTGCAGCAGTGAGCGCGTCATCCTGTTCTTCCCCAGTGATTTGCTTGCTGGCGCCATTGAGAACAGTGCCGTGGAGGAGAGCTGAGGCAGGACAACATAAAAACCCTGTATGTAAGCAGGAGTGAGGGGGCATGATGGAGGATAAAAAGGGCATGATGAAGGAAAAAAGAACTCAGGGGGCATGATGGAGTGAAAAGAAGGACTGATGGTCATAATTTTATTATTCTGTCTGTTTTGACCCCCAGACATGAGTACAAAAAGGAAGAGCTATACTGTTGAGTATAAGAAAGCAATTGTAGAGGAGTCACATGTCATTGCTGTCAATGTTCATTAAAATAAGCCCTCCCCTGAAAATAAGCCCTCTGGTGTTTTTCTGTCAAAAAAAATATAATAAGACAGTGTCTTATTATCGGGGAAACACGGTAGGCAGAGGGAACGGATCTAGTGAGGAAAAAGAGATTAAAGATACAAAAAAGAGATGGCATAATTGATGAAGCAAAATGTCCTAGTGGAAAGTAGAGTAGGAAAGGACCTAGCTTTGTCAAGAAGGGAAATCTCTTTCTCTGAAGCAAGAGGAAAGGAGAGTAGGGTAGATGAAGATACAAAAAAATGTCAAGGCCTACAACCAAGGAATTCTGGAAGGTCATAATGGAGAGTTTCAGTCTCTTCTCTGAAGCAGAAGTTGTCCATTGGGGTGAGGGGAAGAAGAGCTGGCAGGCCTGGTTTGGGGGTTTGGAAAAGTAAAAGGATGAATCTGTAAAGTGGGACTGGATTATAGATAGCCCTTGATGCCAGACAGAGAGATTTCAACATTAATCTGTGGGCAAAGGTGCTTTAGAAAATGACACTGTTTCTCTCCCCAGATCCCTACCTCTCCCTTACCTTTCCCTACAGAAGAAACTGAATTAAGCTAGTGTTATGGACTGGACCTGGAATGTCACTACTATAGAAAATGCCATCTTCGTAGCCACCTCTAGTCTTAGGGAGCGACCTAGAACAGTGGTGTCAAACTCAAATAGAAACAGGGACACTGTAGGATGTAGGATAAGGATCCTTGCAGGCTTCATGTTGACTTTCAAAAAGATATTAATCTATGTCTTATTGAATTTTTATTTATTTTGTTAAACATTTCCCAGTTCCATCTTAATCTGGTTCTGCTACACTCAGGAGTGTTATGCCAACTGATCCTGTGTTTGACACCTCTGGTCTAGAACACTGAGAGGACATGTGACTTGCCCAGGGTGATACAGTCAAGAGATGCCACAAAAGTAGGACCTGAACCCGGGGCTTTTTTGCTATGAAGTCAACTCTCTATCATGTCATGCTGCCTTTCTGAAACTCTGATTGTCCATGAAACCAAGTTATAGTGATTACAGATTGATGGTAGCTTTGGAGAAAAGAAATGACAAAAAGATTTTTCAACTCAGATGAAGTCAGTAGAACCAGGAAAACAATATATACAATGACTTTACCAATGTAAATGGGAAAAAAGGGGTGGCTAGGTGGCACAGTGAATAGAGCACTGGCCCTGGAGTCAGGAGGACCTGAGTTCAAATCTGGCCTCAGACACTTAACACATACTAGCTGTGTGACTTTGGGCGAGTCATTTAATCCCAATTGCCTTCTCCCCTCCAAAAAAAAGTAAACAGGAAAAAAGAACAAAATAGAAACTAAGCAGTTTATAATCATTACTAAGCTTGGTACAGAAGAAGATATGACACAGTACATTCCCCTCTTTGCAGAAGGGGGATAATTTGGGTGAGAGACATTGCATATGCTGTTCAGACTGGGTTGATAGGATGGTCAGTTTTGTTAAACTGCTTTCTTCCTTTCTTTTTTACCTTTTATTATAAGGGCCATTCTCTGGGTGGGGGAGAAAGAGAGATATTGGGAAATGAAGGTGACAAAAACAAAATATATCAATAAAAAATTTACAGAAAATAAATATTAAAAATCAAGGGCAGTTAGAAAGGGTGACAGTTTGGATATCAGGGGAGGAATACTTTATGGGCTTATTATGTGTATAAGAGTGTCAGATTCATTTTAGCCTCAGTTCAGAGATTACTTTCTTTCTAAACTGAATTACTGAATTACTGCCCAGCCTCTAGCTACCTGCTTCCAGCCACAGAAAGGGCCCTCAAAAATTGGAAGAGATTGTTTTAAAATCTGTGCCCTTAGGAAGGCTATGCCCTAGATAATGGGAAATTGTCATCAGTTCTCAATACTTTAGACTGTAAGTTCCCTGAGGGCAAGGACTATGTCCCTTTCTACCCATCCTTATATCTCCAGCATCTAACATGGTGCCTTCTTAAAAAATGCTTTTCGATTTTGGCAAGTAACATGGTCAACAACAATGTTTGGGGAAGATGTATCTAGCAATATTGTGCAGGATATATTACTGGGAATATGGAGGCAGGGGGGAGGAGGGGAAGGGAGGAAGAATATTGAGGGACATAGAGCAGGAAGATACCTATAAATTGGAACCAAGTCTTTTTTTCTAAGCCTGGTAGGTTCCCAGAGTAGACTTCTAATCTAAAAGGAATTGATATTTTCCTTTAATTTAACAACTGATTTTGCCAGACAATTATGATCCCATTGTGGGACGACCTACTTTCTAGTGTTCCATTAGCCTGAAGTGACCTCTGTGTGTTTGGTGACTCATCAGTTGTAAATTGTGTGTATGGGGAGTGGGAAAGGAATGGAGGAGCTGTACTGTCAGCAGAACAATAATCCCTCCCATTTATTCATCAATTTTCATTTTCTAACCAGTTTTTTATACCCATTATCTCAACTGACCCTCAACCAATGATGTGAGATAGGAAGAGCAGATAGAAGAGCAGCATTCATTTTATGAATGAAGAAAACTCAAGCTTAGACAGGTTTAAATGGACAACCCTAGATCACAAAGGTAGGCAGTGGGAGAACCAGGACTGAAAGCCTAGGTATCCTAACTCTCATTTCCCTTTTTACCATGCCATTCTAGATGCCAGATCTAACATGGGTTCAAGGAAAACTATTGTTTTTCTTTTTCTCCCAATCCAGAGTGATCTGATGCCAGAGCATGTCAAGCTGTTTGTCTAGTAAGTAGTCATTCTGCTCTGGGAGGTCAGGGTTTGGCATCCCAGTCTGACAATGCCTTCATCTAGCCCTAGTTCCAACTGGCATCACTAATCATCAGAAGCAGGGTCATCTGTGCTAGTAACCATGTAATCATCAGAGCTGGAAAGGACTTTCTCTAGATCCGTCTCCTCATTTCACAGACAAGGAGGATGTGGCTAAGAGATTTGGCCTAAACCACCCTGCCTCTGACTGGCAATTGGGAACACTCTTTCTCTCAGACAAACAGACTTTTTCCCTCTTGGAAAAAGGATTGGACATATCACTCATTATTTTTTTCAGTGGGTGCAGTTAGGTGGTGCAGTAGATAGAACCAGGAAGACTCACCTCCCTGAGTTCAAATCTGACTTTTGACACTGACTAGCTGGGTAAGTCACTTAACCCTGTTTGCCTCAGTTTCCTCATCTGTAAAATGAGCTGGAGAAGGAAATGACCAATACTCTAGTATCTTTGACAAGAAAATTCCCAATAGGGTCATAAAGACTCTGACAAGACTGATGAACAATAACAAACCTTTCTCAGTCTCTGTTACCTATTTTTGCCTCTTCACATGCCTTTCTTATTGCATATTGCATTTTAGGGAACTTTATATATGTCCACTATACAAAACAGGTCTTCCTGACTCCACCACTGTGCCACCTAGCTGTGCTTTGGTCAAGAAAATATTGCATTAAAGACAGAGAGATGAACCACAGTATTGGTCCTTTATTAAACTGTGAGCTCTTTGGGAGCAAGGACTGGGTGATTTTTGTGCCTTTCTTTATACACTCAGCACTTAGCACAATTCCTGGTACACAATAAATACTTAATAAATGCTTATTGTCTTGACTAGACTTGGTCTTCTGTTCAGCTGGCTCATCTTGCCATTTAATCTTCAATATTGATGTCAAGGCAAGTGTAACACCCCAGACTGTGATGGGTTGGCTTGTCCATTCGATATTTCTGAATATTATTAGATATTAGGTATATATAATAATCTAATATAATAATATTAGATATTAGAGAAGAAGGTTCTATTCTGGCAGCTGAAATGAAGCTAGAACATTCCCTCAACTATATGACTTAAGAAAGAATTGAGAGAGGCCTGGGCCTGGGAGATAATTTTCTTCTTTCTAGCAATAACCTGACTAAGGAACTGATTGAGCTGATAAAGAATACAGAATCATCAGGACCGGACTGAACTTTATCATTGTTGTTGCTGTTCAGTCATATCCAACTGTACATGACCCCATTTGGGGTCTTCTGGGTAAAGATACTAGAGTGGTTTTCCATTTCCTTCTCAGTGTTAAGTGACTTACCTAGGGTCACACAGCAAATAAGTGTCTGAGTCTAGATTTTAACTCAGATCTTCCCAACTCTAGACCCAGAACTCTACCTACTTCACCTCCTAGCTGCCCACAGGACTCTATCATTAGGCTGAATTATACAGTTCTTCTCCATACACAGTGGCTTAGAAATTGAGCCAATTTTTTAAATTGTTGTTGTTTGATTTGTATAAACAAACAGATTTAATATTTTAGAGTCAGAAGTCTGAGAGTCCCAAAGTTTTTGGTTTGAGATGCTTATGATTCTCACTGGTCTCTGGGAGGGGCCTAAAGTATTTATGTACCTTCAACATACTTACATTTATTATGGTTGTCTTGGAAAGGCCATGGCTAGAAGGCCAGCCTTGAAGTCAGGAAGACCTAGATTCAAGTCTGGCCTCAGAAAAATACTGGCTGTGAGATCCCGGGCTAGTCACTTAAACCTCTCAGTGCTCTTAGGCCAATTCTCCAAGACACAGGTTCTTAACCTTTTGGGATGCTATGGGCCCCTTGGGAAGCATGGGAAAGTCAATGAACCCCTTCTCAGAATAATGTTTTTAAATGCATAAAATAAAGCAGAAAAGAAACAAAAGGTTAATATAAATAAATATGTAAATTTTTACCATCTAAGTTCATGTTCCTCCTGAAATATAGGCACAGACCTCTTAGGGGTGGAGTTAAGGACCCCTGATCTAAACTATAAATTACAGACCAAGTACTGATATCATGGAAGGAGTGGTTGCTTATATCAATGAAATCATAGATCCAAACCCCAGTCCCACAAATATGTTGGATTTTGCAAACCAGAGTCAGACAATATTTATTTGCTGGAAACTCGGTAAATTGGTGAATGGCTGTATTCACCTGGTGGAAGTCACTAAGGTTATATATAGCTATAATGCCTTGGAACAAATAACCAGGAGTTTCCCAAAGTTTTAGTCAGAAAGAAACCCCTGCCCAGCCGCACAGAGTCTTAAGATGGGTGTCAGATGCTGGGTTCCCCCGACAGCAGGAGATATAAAATGGGGAAGCTGGCAGCATGGGACAAGCTTACCTGACTACCCAGCCTCCTTCTGACTAGACCTTGGGAGGCAGCCTGGTGTGGTGGAGAACATGCTGAACTTGGAGGGACAAGGATCTGGGTTCATCTCTCACCTCTGACACTTACTGAAGTGATAGTGGTTGGCAGGTCACCTAGCCGCTTTCTCCCTCTGTCTCCTCATCTGTAAAATGAAGGGGACTGGACTAGATGGCTTCAAGGATCCCTTTCCTGCTCTAAATGATTCCTTCGGTTACATGGAGGTTGGAGGAATTCCCTTCACATTCAAAGACAAGCATTCTGGTGTTTCATGGGAGATGAGCCATAGCCCAAAGCCTCTGGTTGCTAAGTGATTTTCACAGCCTTGTTCACTGCCCCTGAGGAAGCAGGGAGGGGCCAGACAGCCTGCCTGCCCCACAGTTGTTGGACACCTGTCCCTACTGCATCACGTGGCTCCGGGGGATTGTTTGCCCCAGCAGCCTCGGTCCCCTTCAGCCCCTCCTGGCCAACAGCTGCTGACTTAGTCAGCTGTCATCTGCTCTTCCCCTTCTTGGGAGGAGGGAGGAAGGGAAAGAGGCTGACTTGGAAGGGGTAGCTGTTTTTAATGCCTTGTAAGGGGTAGAAGAACATTCTAGTGGTGGGGAAGGAGTAAGACAAAGGTTCCTTGTGCCTTCTTCCTACTCCAGGATCAGAAGACACGAGCCCTTCCTTTTCTTTCCTCTGTCCCAATGCCAGATCAGACTGGGCTCTAGCTCTTATATTTCAGTGGTATGGAGAAATTCAGAAGAAGGGAGGAAAGAGAAGGGAGAAAATCCCCAAGAGGAGAAAGTCTCCCTGTTTGCAATCATTTGTGCTACAAAGTCACCTATGTCTCAACCTTTAAACCCCAGGACCAAAAGAGAAACTTATTGTGCCCGAGGCCACAAGATTACATGAAAAAAGTCCTGGCCTGGAAGTCAGGAGACTGGCTTCTTGTCCCAGGTCATCTACTAGAGAATTATGTGATCTTGGGTCAAGGGAAAAAGTACAAGACTATGGAATCAGAAGACTTGGGTTCAAATCCCTCAGGTATAAACCTGGTCAAGTAATTTCACTTCTCTGGGCCTCATTTTCCTCATCTGCAAAATGAAAGAATAGGACTTAGTGACCTCCAAGGTGCTTACTAGCTCCAAATCTATGAAATCAGGCTACAGGACTTAGGAAAAACTCATGCCTTGGGTCTTTCCTTTCTTCTCTAGCAAAGGAGTACTTATTCCAAGTGTGTTTGCTTCACAAATAGGCTTTTTTAGTTCTCTTAGATTGGGGAAAGGAAAGTAAAATCAAGTGGGAAGAGCTATGGGAGAGGTCTAGTATTTCCAAGTTTATATCCAGAAAGGACCTCACAGGATGTCTATTCTGGTTGCCTCATTTTTTTTAAAGAGGAGGGAATCAGTGCCTAGATATATTAAATGACTTGCCTAGGGTTGTGCATTTAGTGATCAGCAGAACCAGGATTTGAACTGAGACCCTCTGACTTTAAATCTACAAAGACTGGAGATCTGAGGGGGTTCCAGTGTCGGTCCTGTTGCCTGGTGATTTGGGGACTCACTGTGGGGGTGCTCTAGGCCTTCCCCATTGGGAACACTGATTTTCTGCATTGAGCCAGTATTTATTTCAGCATCTATGTTCCAGCCTTGTGCCAGGCACTATAGGGGGATACAAAGAAGTATAGGGAGGATGAAACAGATATAAACATTGGCAGGGCCAGGCTACATTAGCAGAATGGAAGGCCGCTTGGATGAGATGGCTCATACATCACAGATTTAAGTGGGAAGGGACCTTGGAGGACATTACAGCTCAAGGGCAGACCAAACAGATTCTCTAACTTTGAAATACAAATGTTTGCTCACATTTATCTCACAGACAGGACCTTAGAATTCATCTGATCCATGCCCCTCACTGTACTGAAATTTAGAGTAGAAGGAACCTGCCCCAAGGCCTCCAGGTAATGAGTGAAAGAGACACCATTCGGACCTGGCTCCTCTGAATGGTTTAGTTCCCTGGACACCACACTATTCTGCCTCCCCATACTATTCTATGGCTTACAGAGCACCTTGCATTGTTGTTTCATTTGTATCTCCACAATAACCTTGTGAGGTTGGTAACAACTATAGGTGTCACAGGACTTAGAACTGGAACTATAGTGATCATCTAACCCCCTGCCCACTGCCATCACTTTACAAAGAAGGAAACCGAGGCCAGAGATGGAAAGTAATTGGTCAAGATGGCAGAGATAGAAAGGGGTAGAGGCAAGCTTTGAACCAAGATTCTCTGTGTCCACATCTAGTGTTCTTTCCACTATACCACAACTGGCTCTTATCCACATTATATAATGGAAGAAACTGAGTGGGACTCAATGAGATTAAGTGATTTACAGAACATCACATAGATAAATGGCCATGTTGGAACTCAAAGGCTCTGCTTCCAAACATAGTGCCTATCCCAAGGTCTGATATTTTATATCAGACACATATATATTCATCCCATTCTTCCATTTTAAAAATGTTTTAGTTGTCAAAGGTCAAAGGTGGAAAGTGTCAAGTCTTCTTAGCTAATGTTTAGAGAGGCCTAGGCCTGGGGTTTTATCCTGAGGGGCCCTAACACCAAAAGAGAAATAACTTTCCTCTTCCCAGCTAATGTCCCACCAGCAGGTCAAGCCTACTTTATAGGGTGCTGTGCTAGGATTGTTGCCCTTTTCTCAATGCAATCCAGTCAGGGAGATTTGGGGGTAGATTGTTGGAAGCCACTTGGGGCCATATTCTTTCTATTTCTCTTTGCTTCCCTCTGTTTCAAAGGAAGAAACTCAAGCTAGGCCTTAAACTCTTCACGCCTAGATGCCTAGAATGTCAGCCCTACAGGGACCTCAGAGCTCACTGAATTCTACCATCTCAGTTCACAGAGAGGAAAATTGAAAAGAAAAGAAGGGAAGTGATTCTCTCAAATGACATACACATGAAAAGGTAGCATCTACTACTGTCTGGAATTAAGGGTCAAATGAGTGGTCCCAACAAGGAGGTTTTTTAAAGCATGGAGGTTTAAAGGTAACTCCAACTAGCTAGGAGGCAGCCATATCCTTTGCTTTTGTAAAGTGGTTTGCAATTAAGAAAAGCCTTTCTCATACATCATACTTAATTAGAGATCTTCCACCAAGGAAGTAGGTGGACATTATTGTCTGCATTTTTTAGATATGAAGAAATTAGATTCAAAAAAGCATAGGGACTTACCCATGATCATTCTCATGATCATGCCTGCTTTCAGGCATCAGAATCAAAACTCAAGCCAAGATATTCTTACTCTAAGTTCAGCTCCATATAGGACAGGGTCAAGATCACCAGGAAGATCACCCCAAGGATACAAATTTGCCAAGGACTGCTTCTGCCTAAACAGAAAAACAGAAGAGTATTATGAGGCATGAACCAGTAGAAAACCATGTCACTATAAAGCCAATTGGGTGGTGTAGTGGCTGGACTTAGAGTCTGGAAGATCAGAGTTTGAATCTAGCCTCAGACCTTTACCAGCTGTGTGATCCTGGCCAAGTCATTTAACTCATCCTAGCCTCGTTTTCCTCATCTGTAAAATGGTAATTATAACAGCAGCAGCTACCTCACAGGGTTATCATGAGGATAAAATGACATAATATTTATAAAGTGCTCTGCAAATCTTAAAGTACAATATGAATGTTAGTTATTTTCCTTGAGAGAATACCATTTGGTGTGAGATGTGACACACAGTCTTAGCATTGAGTTGTCATTGAAGAACAAAGAGATTTAAGAATAACAACTGACACTGAGATACATTTTTTTTGGACAATACTTCATTCCATCCTCACAACAAGGTAGGCAGTGAAGGTATTGTTATTCCTATTCTATAGATGAGGAAAATGGGGCACAGGAGATAGTGATCTGCCCAAGGTCTCAAAGAGAATAAGTTGGTAAAGTCAGCATTTGAACCAAAGTCTTCTGACTCCAGAAACAGTGCTCTTTCCATTGAGGCATGGCTGCCTCTGAGTCATTAGAAAACATTGTTTTTCACCTTGGAGAGCTTAAGTCATCTGACAGCTGATTGAATGAACTGACCTCTATGGGTCACTTAATCCTTTGTTATAGGGGCTATAAGCTCTGAGGCCCCTGGCCTCCAAGAGGACGAAGATTAAGTGACTGGCTGGCTTTCTCTGGGTAGCTAGAGATAGAAGATATTAAAGCTCTTCTTCTGAGCCACAGGACATGAAGGGTTACTGGCCAGTTGCCAAGGTCTGAGGGATGGCCAGAAAGGGCAAGTATTTTTGCCTGGACAAATGACATAAAAGATAAACTAATAGGCAAGAATGAATTCCAAATTATGAGATGGGTTGAAATGGTATAAGGTTGAGAAAATTGACTGAAACCTAAATGCAGACAGTAAAAAAAAAACCCCACAAACCTAGAACCCAAATGTGTGTGGTGAATATCTCCAGAAAAGATCTTGAGCTATGGCAATAAAGAAGAAATTCTCTGAGAGATTTTAAAAAAAAAGGAAAAAAACAAACTAGCAACGGAAAGACAATGCTCAGCTGATCACCATAAAGACAGGCTTTCATGCAACAAGAAACTCTATGAGAGTCTTCCTTGGGCCACGAACTGACACTTTCTGGCCATTTCCCTTTCTGCTTCTTAAAGGAGCTGATTCTCTGAGAACCCTAATAAAATAAAACACACTTGATTTTTTTCTCCAAATTCTCCTGATACACACCCATTCCCAGTTTTCCAGAAGGTGAAGTCGTACATTGGTTGCCATATTGTAACACTACATAATGTCCCTGAGGGACCATAAGAAGGTCTTCCTACTCCAAAGCATCTCCCTAACTTGCTTGTCCCAGGTGGCTGAAATTCCACCATTGGAGATTCATTCATGTTAAAGTTCTATCTGAAAATACCATTCCTCACCCACCCCACCCCAAAAAAAACTCTGATAGCATTAAAAACTATCATTAAACACCTTAACATGAATTCATTTAGTAATCATTTCCAAAAGGACAGCTAGAAGAAAGCAGGTTTTGACAGAATATAGTAGCACACCCAGATAATACGCCGTAGTGGGCAACCCTAACCTGCCAGAGACCAGCAAAAGGCCCAAAGTATGATGGAGATTGGTGGAGGGATTGGCTTTTGTGCAGAGAAAAGCAAAGAATGGAGAGAGGGCCTGCTGGGATGTGCTGGAGCCAGCTCCAATGGTTTCTGAGAACCAAATTTTCAGTTTAAGCATTTCTATCTCAGTAAATAAACAAGTATAATAGAGAAGAGCTTAATTTATTGTTTTATTAATTACCTAAACTTAAGAAAGCAATGTAAAAAAGTTAGTAATTAAACTTAAAAGTGTATCATATGAATTTGTTTTCTTCTAGAGAGCTAGTTGTTAAACATTTACCAGCAGACTCCTAGAGACTACTTAAGGCTATCTTAAAGAGAGATTCCCTGCCCTTCAGGAGCTTATAGTATACTTTAAGAAATAAGATCAACCCACATGAAAAAAATATTTAACGATACAGGGGACCAATAGATAAGTAGACAAAGGATCTGAACAAACAGTTCTCAAAAAAAGAAGAACAAACTCAATAAACTATATGAAAGAATGCTCCAGAACACTGAGAGAAATGAAAATCAAAATAATCCTGGGGTTTTACCTCAGCAAATAATAACAGCCAGAGTTTTTATAGCACTTAAAGATTGGCAAAGAACTTTATCTCATTTGATCAAACTAGCAAAAAAATGACAAAACCTGGGAATGGTCTACACTGGAGGGTTGTGGAAAGGCAGGAACACTGATGCATTGTTAGTGGAGTTGTTTGTTGTTCTAACAATTCTGGAAAGCAATTTGGAATTTAAAAAAGAGAGGCTAAATATCTATATATTTCTATCTAGAAATTTCACTGACAGGTATATATCCCAAGGAGGCCAATAACAAAATATAGGCTTTCTCCATACACCAAAATATTCATAGCAGTGCTTTTTGTGTTAATGGAGAACTGGAAGATAAGTAGATGCCTATCAACTGATGAATGGATCAACAAATTGTAATACATGAATGCAAATGGAATATTACTGTGCTAAAAGAAATGATGAATATGAAAAAGAAAGAAAAGTGTAGGAAAACATGTGGACTAATGAAAAATGAAATAACAGGAAAACAATAGACATGACTACAACAATGAAAATGGAAAAAACTACAACAGCCAATCAACATGGAAGGTTTCAAAATTATAATGACCAAGGTTAGCCACAAAGGGGAGATAGGAGGACATCTCCTCCAACATTTTAGTAAAGGTAGAGAATTATGGGAATGGAATCCTGCTTAGAACATCAGACTTCCCACACACACACACACTTAATAGTATGTAATTTTTTTCCAATTACATGTAAAGATAGTTTTTAGAGTTCATTTTTATAAGATTTTTAGTTCCAAATTTTTTCCCCTTCCTTCCCCTTACCCAAGACATCAAGCAAGCTGATATAGGTTGTAAATGTATAATCATATGAAACAATATTTCCACATTAATCATACTGTGAAAGAAGAATCAGAGATAGAACCCACAAAATGACACAGAGAAGCTAACCTCCTGCTGAGGACAGCCCGATAGGCTGGCAAGAATTGGCCAGCACAGCACTCTGGGAGCCAAGCCCAGCCCCAAGCCCGAGGTTTTAGCCCCAGGGTGGGCCTGACCAGCGGGGTGGAGGGACTCCAGATCACCAGAAGCTGAGGGAGTACAGAATTATCAACATGTACATGCTAAAGACAAAGTGAGAGGTCAGAGCAGTGTGGACTTTGGGACCCAGTAGTTGGGAGTGCATCGGCTTTTGCCCCCAGGGCGAGAAGCCACCACATGGCAGCTTCAGCTCCTGGCCTGCAGAGTGTAGGGGGATGAAGTGACCAGTCTGAGAGGTAATTGCTCTTGCTTTAAACTGCTTGGATCTGGATCATGGTTTAGGGTGGAGGTCCTGGGGTGTGTGACCAGCTTGCCAGAGCATGTGGAGGCTTCAGAGAGGGCACTCAACTAATACCTCTGGCAGCTGAGAAAACCCCAGTAATTGGAATGAAGCTCCCCTATCTGGTGGCAGTGTTCTTTGGTGGCAAAAAGCCCAAAGTCAAGTAATTGAATGGCAAAATGAGCAGGCAAAGGAAGCAAACCAAGCAAAGCAATCCAATATTAGACTCTTATTTTGGGGACAAAAACGATCAAAGCATGGAACAGGAGGAAGACAGTGAAGTCAGAACTCCTGCACCAAAAGCTTCCAAGAAAAATATGAGCTGGTTACAGGCCATAGAGGACCTTAAGAAGCAGATAAGAGAAGTAGAGGAAAAATTGGGAAGAAAAATAAGAACAATGCAAGAAAATTATGAAATGAGAGTCAACAGTCTGACTGAGGAAAATAACACCTTAAAAAACAGACTAACTCAAATGGCAAAAGTTGAACTATTAACATTCCTACACGAAAAAAATGATAATTGTAACTGATGAAACTTTTCTCAATATGAAAATAGTTGAAGGGAAAAGAAATATATATACATATGTCTGTATCAGAGGGTATATGGGCTTATGAATACATATGTGAATGTGTGTATATATATTTACAGGTATACATAGATAGAGGGCACAGGACCAATTTAATAGGAAGGGATGGTACTTAAAAGGTGAAATTAAGAGGTGAGAGAGGAATATAATGAGAAGAGATGGGGAGAGACAGAATGGGGTAAACTATCTCATATAGAAGAGGCAAGGGAAAATGGTTACAATGGAGGGGAAGAATAGGAAGGCAAAAGGGAATGGGTCAAGGGGGGAGGCTAGGTGGCACAGTGCCAGCCCCAGAATCAGGAGAACCTGAGTTTGGTTCCGGCCTCAGACACTTGACACATACACACAAAAAACTAGCCATGTAACCTTGGGCAAGTTACTTAACCCCAATTGCCCTCCAAAAATACAAAAAAGGGGGGGGGGAATGGGTCAACCTTATTCTCATTGAATTTGGCTTGGGGAGGGAATGAAATACACACTAAATAGGGTATCTCACCCTACAGGAGAGTAGTGGGGAAGGGAATGAGAGGGGGGATGATGGAAGGGAGGGCAAGCTGGGAGGGAGGGAAGTTGGAAGCACCCACTTTTGAAAAGGGACAGGATCAAAGTAGAGAATAGAACAAGTGGGAGGTGGGACAGGAGGGAGGGAAATATAGTCAGTCTTTTACAATATATCTACTATGTTAATGTTTTGCATTAGCTACACATGTGCAACCTATACTGAACTGCTTATCTTCCCAGTAAGGGTGGGTGACAAGGGAGGAAGAGAATGAAGCTTGAATTCAAAGTTTTAAAATCAAATGTTTAAAATATACATATATATATGCTATTATTAATACTATTTTACATGTAATGGAGAAATAAAATATACAGGAACTGGGGCATAGAGATCCACCATGCCCTACTGGAAAAGTCAAAGGGGTATGGGAGAAGATATGGGAGAGAGCAGATTGGAGGAGGGGATATCCTGTAGGACTGCTATTTTGGGGCTGTGGGTAGGGGAAAAACAGGGAGAAAATTTGTAACTCAAAATCTGGCAGTAATGAATGATGTAAATAAAAAGTTAATAAAGTATTTGAAAAATGAAAAAAAAGAAAGAAGAACCAGAACAGAAGGGGAAAACCACAAGAAAGAAAAAAACAAAAGAGAGTGAAAAAATAGTACTTTCTCTGGATGTGGAGAACATTTTCCTTTATGAGTCTTTTGGAATTGTCTTGGATCATAGCATTGCTAAGAAGAACGAAGTCTATCAAAGTTGATCATCACACAATGTTGCTGTTACTGTGTATAATGTTCTCCTGGTTTTGCTTACTTCACTCAGCATCAGTTCATGTAAATCTTTCTGGGTTCTTCTGAAATCTTATAGCACAATTATATTCCATTGCATTCCTATACCACAACTTGTTCAGCCATTCCCCAATTGATGGGCATCACTTCAATTTCTAATTCTTTACCACCACAAAAAAAGCTGCTGTAAATATTTTTGTACATGTAGGTCCTTTTCCCTTTTTTATGATCTCTTTGGGATACAAACCCAGTAGTGGTATTGCCAGATCAACGGGTATTCACAGTTTTATAGCCCTTTGAGCACAGAACATCAGAATTTTTTGGCATGATGTTTAGTTTTGCCAAACTTTTTTTCTTCCACTTTTTTATTCCTTATTCAAAGGCATGGTTCTCTGAGAGGGGTAGGGACATGATTTCCCATTCAGTGGGAAATATAAATGATATTAAAACTAAAGGTGTCAATAAAAATGTATTTTAAAAAGAGAATAACAAGGCAGAACACTATACACCATGTGAAAAGGGTGGTTTGAATTTTAAGTCTTGTAAGAACTCAGAAGAGGTCACTCACTATTTATTGTCAAATAGGATCAATCAAACAATAGGCAACTTTGTTTTTGAACTACTATGCTAGGCACTGCAAACATACATACAATGAATGAAACAACCGAGGAAGGCAATTTAGGAAAGTGTTGTATGAAAACCATCTAGGTTAAGTCATCTCACCTTGTAGCAGCAAGCACCCCAAGCACGTCCTCAGGGTTTGCTGCCCATACAGGTTCTTGGATCTGCTTTGTTAAAGGAAAGCAACTCAAAATGGGTTAACAAGCTTACTTTAATGTCAGACATATATCGTTTACCTTGTTCAGGAGAAAAAGGTCAGCACCCCGAACTTCAAAGCATACAGGCAGAATTATCAAAACAGAAACAGATTAAGGACAACAGCTTCCCAGAATACAGATCAAATCACAGAACACTTCTCAACGTGAGCCCCCAAAACAAAGCTACACATCAGGGCTTATATAGCCTTCTCCTGGCTCAGAGAATGTAACAACCTTATTGACTCACTGGCCAATCAAGAAGTATCTACTGAAAAACAAGCCTCCCACCCCAGGCTTCAGGTGCACTTTAGCCTAGGGGCAGGGAAGATCTTCCAAATTTGCATTCCCATTACACACCTACATCTGGAATGGTCTAGCGTTCTATCTTAAAAAACAATATAATGTAAGAGAAGCAAGTAGATTTATGGTCAGGAACACTGAAGTCTTTGAATTACCCTGACTAGCTGTGTGACCCCAGGAAAGTTGCTTAACTTCTCTGTTTGTCTTTGTTTCCTCATCTATAAAATGGGGCTAATCATAGCACCCACCCCCCCAGGTTGTTGTAAGTTTTTGCAAACCTTAAAGAGTTATATAAATGCTAGCTATTGTTAATAGAAACAGTGAAAAGAATGATGTGCCAGGAGAGCTGGGTTTGAATTCATTTTAGCTATGTGACCTTGGTCAAGTCATTTAACCTGGCTGGGCCTCAATTTCCCCACGTGAAAAAGAATGGGTTGAACTAGATTGGTGCTTCTTAAACTGTGGGTTGTGACCCCATAGCGGGTCACATAACTGAATGTGGCAACAAAACTTGGCAACACTAAAAGGTTTCTGAATGCACAGTGACCAAAAATTAATTCAAAATCAGACACATAATAAATCCAAGGTGTTTCTGGCATTGCTTGCCCCTGTTTCATCATGCACCTTCACTGCAGCCTTGGTTCTGAACATACAACATGAATGCCTTGCACTGTGCATGCCACCATATACCATGCAAGGCCATTTCTAAATGTGTTGCCAGAAACATCACGGCTCAGATTCAAGATTATTGTATGCTATGAATTGCAATGTTTTTATTGTATGTACAAAATCGTTAAATGAATTTTGGCATGGGGTTAGGACAGAATTTCCAACAATGTCTTAAACATACTTCTGCCATTTTGTACTGTGTATTTATGCGAAGCAGCATTCTCAGCAATGACAATTATACAGTCAAAATATCGACCAACTCTGAAAAATGTTGAAGATGTTCTATGTCCTGCAGTATCAAATATTCTACCAAGATTTAATTCTTTATGTAAAAATAAACAATCACATTAAGCTCATTAGTATGAAAATTTGCTTTCATCATTAACAAATGGTAAAATTATATGTATACCAAAGAATTGTTTTAAAATAAATTTCTTTATGCTTTATTATCAGTTAAGTGTTTGATTTGTAAACCTATTTTATGTACCTATATACCCAGGGTCACATAAAAATTTCTCTGGGACGGGGCAGCCAGGTGGCACAGTGAGTAAGAGCGCTGGCCCCACAGTCAAGAGACCTGGGATGGAATCCGGGCTCAGATACTGAGCACCACACCCAGAAATAACTGGCCATGTAACCTTGAGCAAGTTACTTAACCCCAATTGCTTTAAAAAAAAAAATTCTCTGGCAAAAAGGAGTCAAGAGGTGAATAGATGACTGGCCCTGGAGTCCTGAGTTCAAATCTGGCCTCAGACACTTAACACTTACTAGTCATGCGAACTTGGGCAAGTCACTTAACCCCATTTGCGCTGCTTCCCCCTTCCAAAAAAGCAAACAAAACAAAAACAAGGGGTCAAGAGTAGAAGAAGTTTAGGAAACCCTACACTAGATAACCTTTAAGGTCTCATCCATCTCTCAATCTATGATACCTATGACCTGCCACCCTCAGTTTCCTCATTTGTAAAGTGGGGGTGATACTGGCACTATTTTATAGGATTCTTTTTTTTTTTTAAAGCAGTTGGGGTTAAGTAACTTGCTCAAGGTTACACTGCCAGTTATTTCTGGGTGTGGTGCTAAGTGTCTGAGCCCGGATTCCATCCCCAGGTCATCACGACACTGGGGCCAGTGCTCTTACTCACTGTGCTACCTGGCATCCTATTTTATAGGATTCTTGTGAAAGACGTAAATCTTAAAGTGATACCAAAATGTGATTTTTCAGGAGTACTTCCCCTATTGGCTGAAAAAATACAAAATTTTCCTTTTTCCTCCCTCCCAGGCTGCTAGGTGATCAAATTCAGAATTAGAATAAGGAACACCAGAGTTTAAAACCTGCCTTAAACTGTTAGAAGATGCAGGATCCTAAGCAAAACACTTAACTTCTCTGTGCCTCAGTTTCCTCCTCGGTAGGGTTGAACTTGACATCCCTTGAGATCACTGGTTTGTTTCCTTTTGTTTCAGGTCTGCTCTAGCATGCCGGGTTCAAGCCTACCTCACACTGGCCCCCTGACATTGGCTCAGGACGCTATTGTTGGCATCTTGTGCCAAGATGTCTTTTTCATCTGCCTAATACTTGTCACAGGCTTCACCAGTCCTGTAACTGCGTGCATTTGAAGCCTGGTTGTTATTTAATTTTATATCTGCTTCATGGCAAACATTCACCAGCTGGGCCTTTGCTGTTTTGGGAGCTGAAGACATCCATCTATGCACAAAAAAAGACTTCAAGTATTCTTTTAAATTGTCCCAGGGTCAGTTCAAGGCAAGGGTGTGAAGTTGGTAAGTTTTGGCTTTGGATCCCCCTTTTCTCTTCATCTCTGCTCCCCACTCTCTTTTTTCTGACTTCCTTGGGCCCCTTTCAGATGGCCCAGTGCCCTCCTATTCTCTCTCCCCATTATAGGCTGCTCCCAGGAAGATACTGATAACCCATAATCTAAGAATTGGTGTGAATGTAGGTCACTGGGTTCCCTCTGTCAGGGGGATTTGCATTTTCAGCCTCATCTATACTGGTGGATAGGCTTTGTTTTCTGCTAAAGGGATTTCCCAAATCAACCAGCCAACTAGGGCAGATCATTTTGAGAGGAGGAGCCCCTCAAATCAAAACCGGACTGGGCCTATGAATACAGAGAGCTCCTCCCTGCCTGCTCCCTATGCCCCTCCCCCACCCCATCACCACCACATGCATGCACACAGACACACACACACATCTGACTGCATCCACCCTGAGGAAGCTTGTACTGTGCCATCATATTTTCTTCTGAATTTATTTTTGGCTTTTCAGTCCAAGTCTTTTTTAAATTCTCCAGTATGTTTGTTGCTTGTCATGTGTATTCAGAGTCTCAGTACAGAAATCCAACTTTTCCTTATTCCTCTCTCCTGCTTGATTCAATTCCTCTGGATATGTAGAGATCATCCCCTCCCTGCCTCGCTCCCCCATGCTAACACAGCATATATGCATTTAGGCTAATCCAGCTCCTCATAGGCCACATTTAAATATAATTTTAATGTTGACAAAGTACTTTCTTTCACAGAAACACTGTCTTACAGGTGCCCATTTTTTAGAGGAAGAAACCAAGGGATTTCAGATGGGGAAAGTGACTTACTTAGGGTATATAGTTACCAAAAATCACAAACATATCCCTCCCACTTTTGTCATTGCCTAAAGGGGGAAGTCCAACTCTTTAGACTGGCATGCAAAGACTTTCGGTGCAGGAACTTTGGAAAGATATGCTAAGACTTATAGGAGTACAGATCCTCAACAAAAACCCCAGTAATACTTTAAAAATGAACCAGAAGAAACAATGGTAAAGACAACCTAAGATAGACAGCCATAAATTCCTTCATTCAATCCATGACTACACAAAAATATGACCAGAGTTCTTCAGCACCTCTAAGTAGAGGAAAGCCAAAGTAGGTAGAAAGGCAAAGCTTGGTGTAAGCAGCCAGGTCCCAGAGCATGAGACAGTCAGACCAGCACTCATGCCCTAGAACCACAGGAAACAAGGCCAAACCAATGCCCAGCACCAGGAAGACTATGCCCCACTTCTTTAGGAGATAGAGCCAGGCTAGCACTCAGCATAGGTATGCCCTTCAACCACACCCTCCCCCAGCTTCCTCAGGAGACAGGGTTAGACTGGAACCCACAGCAGGCCTGATGTGGCATTCAGACAATCCATATTCAATCCCAGAGCACAGGCAGCTCTACCTGAGACATGTAAGGAGACAAGGCTAGACCAGTACCTGGACAGATCAGTGCCCAGGTAGCCCATATCTAAGCAAGAGGAGAGTAAGTGTTGCACTTGGGAAGCAAAACACCTGAGGTATTGCAGCTGGTCTTAGATCAGCATAATCAACAACACTTGGTTGGGTACTGTAAGGGTCACAAGGGATGAAGCCTTTGGGACTTTGGATGAATGTTTGGGACTGGCCTTAGAGAAGGAAACACAGAAAGAGCCAAGGGAAAAATCCAAGTTAAGTCACCAGGAGACCAAGTCAAAACCCAGGAATTCCTGCAGCAAACAAGCCCTAGTTTTAGCCACTACATCCAGACCCAAACAGAACAACATAATTTAAAAGCCACAAAAAATAGCAAATCCCAACTCAAATTGTCATTAGGTTGTTACAATAGCACTGTGAGGTATGTGCTGGTCTTATTCCCAAAACACTAATGAAGAAAATGAGACCAGAATTATGAGGAAACAGAATAGAGTGCTAAACACAATAAAGAAATACCTTGGACTAAGAGAAGCCTAAGAGATAAACCAAGAAAAAAAAATACCTCCACAAGTCAAAGTAAAGCCTCAGATAAAAGAATATCCTTATCACTACAAGAATACCTGGAAGAGGGGTAGCTAGGTGTCACAGTGCATAAGAGCACTGGCCCCAGAGTCAGGAGGACCCAGGATCAGTTCTGGCCTCAGATACTTAACACCCACACACAAAAAAAAATGGCCATGTAACCTTGGGCAAGTTACTTAACCCCAATTGCTTAAAAAAAAATACCTGGAAGAAATGAAATTAAATAAAAGATACAAAATGTGATGTCTAAGGAAATAACAGCTGGAGAGGAAAGAATGACAAGAAGTAATAGCTTAGAACAAATAATGGTATATCTTACCAAAGAAATAAACTCCCTAAAAATCAAAATGGACCAAACATAAAGCAACAACTCCATGAGACAATAAGAAATATCAAAACAAAATCAAAAGATGTGTATGTGTGTGTGAGTGTGTGTTTGTATGTGTAGTCAAAACAATACAAAATAAGTGACATATAAAACAGGTTAGGGAGAAACAAATTAAAAATCATCAGACTACCTAAAAGTCATGACCAAAAATAAAGTCTGGATACCTTGCTATCATAAAGGAAAGTGACTAAGATCTCTTGAACCAAAGAGTAAAGTGAAAAATAGAAAGAATCTACCATTTATCTCCTGCAAGAAACTCCCAAATGAAAACTCTCAGGAACCTTATAGTCAAAATCAGAACTTCTGTGACAGAGAAAAAATATTTCAACCTAAAAGGAAGGACCAAGGAGCCACATTCAATTCAAGATCATGCAAGACATGGCAGCTGCCTCTAATAAGAAGGAAAATTGGAATATATTACAAAAGGCAAAAGATAAAGTTTTACAACCAAGAATAATCTAGCTGGCAAAAGGAGGGATAATTCTGCATTGGATTAAGTAGAGCTTTAATGGAATACAGTACTTCCAAGCATTCCTTATTAAAAGGCCATAGCTAAGTAGAAACTTTGAAATATAAACATATAAGTCAAGAGAAACATATAGAGGCAAAGATAGTTGATCAATTGAAAGGGACAATATGGTAATGAATTTTTTACCTTCTAATAGAATATATTAGAAACAAGTGAAGTGTCCTTTTAGAACTCTAATGACTTTAAAAGTTGTTGAGAAAATTAAATGATAGGCCTACACATAGTTATTCTCTGTTTTAATGGTATTTAAAAAGAAATGGGAGGGTAAAGAATAATAAAAATAGCTAACATTCATATAATTCTTACTATGTGCCAGATGCTGTGTTAAGTGCTTTACAATTATTATCTCATTCAGTCTTCACACTATCCCTGTGAGGTATGTGATAGTCTTATTCACATTTTACAGATGAGGAAACTGAAGCAAATAGAGATTAAGTGACTTGCCCAGGGTCATACAACTAATAAATGTCTGAAACCAGATTTGAACTCAGGTCTTCCTGACTCTAGGAGCAGCATTCTATCCACAGTACCACCTACTGAATATATTGAATTATCTCACATTATAGTGGATATATATAATGGGGTTAAGTGAGATGAAGAGCACTCAAAAATGGAGGCAAAAGAAGAGAAAATGGGTATCCCATGAACCTCACTTTTGTCTGAACTGGACAAAGGAAAATTGAATAGACTCAAACATATACTGTCACACACACACACATGTTTTGTTTGGAAATATATTTTATCCTCAACAGGAAAGTAGACAGGGAAAAGAAGGGAAGAAGGATATTAAAAGGGATAGGAAGATAGGTAAGGAAATAGTCACAAGCAAAATAAACTCCAATATTTGGAGTTAGAGAGTGAAAAAAAGTTTAAAAGGAAAGAAAGAAAGAGTAAAAACTTGCCATTGGGGAAAGACAAAAGAAAGAAAAGAAGAAAGGAGTTAAAACAAATCAATTCAATTATAGTTCACTGATATAAAACATAATCCTTCTCTTACTATCTTTCTTATCAAGAAGCAGGGCAGCTAGGTGATAAAGTGGATAGTGTGCAGGGCCTGGAGTCAGGAAGACTCATATTCCTGAGTTCAAATCTGGCCTCAGATACTTCCTAGCTATGTGACCCTGGGCAAGTCACTTAGCTCTGTTTACCTCAGTTTCCTCCTCTGTAAAATGACTGAAGAAGAAAATAGTAAACCTTTCTAGCATCTTTGCCAAGAAAACCCCAAATGGGTCACAAAGAATCAGACATGACTGTCAAACAACTGAAACAACATATAAAGAGGGGAGAGATAAAAAAGAGAGGAAAATGTATGAGGACAGAATAAAGGGCAAGTGCAAAATTAACAATCATAACTGTGAATGTGAATGAGACAAACTCAAACATAAAATGGAAGAGAAGAAGAGAATGGATTAGGAAACAACCCAACAATACAAAAAACATACTTGAAACACACAAATTCACATGGCATTTAAATAAGGGACTGGAGTAAAATCTTATTCAAGTGAACTCAAAAAAGTAACACTCATGATTTCAAGCATGGCAATAGTGTGTGTGTGTGTGTGTGTATGAATAATAAAAAGAGGTAAGTGAATTCATGCTTAAGGACACCACTGATGCAAAAATATTAAATAAAATATAAGCAAAGACTACAACAACATATTCTAAAAATTGCACCACATGGACAGGTTGAATTTATACCAGGAATGTGCAGTTGAGTCAACATAAGAAAATTGTAAACATAATAGACTATCTTAATAACAAAAATATTTTTCAAAAACCATATGATTATATCAATGGATCCCGAGAAGGCTTTTGACAAAATTGAGTACCTATTTCTGTTAAAAACAAACAAACAAACTAACTAAAAAGCAGAAGAATAAATGCAATTTTTCTTAGTATGGTAGTATCTATTTAAAACTAATAATGAGGGGCAGTTACCTTGGCCAAGTCACTTAACCCTAATTGCCCTGCCTTCTCCCCTCCAGAAGAGCAAATAACAAAACAAAACAACAATATAGAACATTATATATTATGGAGAAAGCCTGGAAACATTTGCAATAATATCAAAGATATTCATTGTCACCACTATTATTTGATAAATTCCTAGAAATGTTAATTATAGCAATATGACAAGAAAAGAAATCAAGAGAATAAACATAGGAAAAGAGGAAACATAACTACTACTTTTTGCTGAAGATATAATGGTCAATATAGAGTACCCCAAATAATCAATTAAAAATTAATTGAAGGGCAGCTAGGTGGCATAGTGAATAGAGCACTGACCCTGGAGTCTGGAGGACCTGAGTTCAAATCCAGCCTCAGACACTTAACACTTACTAGCTGTGTGACCTTGGGCAAGTCACTTAACCCCAATTGCCCTGCCTTCCTCCCTCCAAAAATTAAAAAAATTAATTGAAACAATAATTTTAGCAATTTTTCATGACATAGAATAAATACACATCAATCAATAGCATTTCTGTATATCACCAACAAAACTCAGTAAGAAGAGATAGAAAGAGAATTTCCATTTAAAATAACTACAGAACACATAAAATATTTGGGAAGCAATCTACCAAAACACACATAGGAACTATATTTTATATGCAACTACAACTACAAAATTTTTTACATAAACACAGATATAAATAACTAGGAATCTGAGTAATTTGAATCAATATAAAAAATTATAATACTACTTAAATTACTTGTCTTATTCAGTACCATATTTATGAAGCTACCTAAGGGTTATTTTAAAAATCTAGGAAAAAGTCATGAAGCTCATCTGCAGGTACAAAAGGTCAAGAATCTCAAGAGAAATAATGAAAATAAGTGAGAAGAAAGAAAGACTGACCAGAACCAGCTCTCAAACTATACTACAAAGATGTAATCATAAGACTATTTGGTACTGGCTAAAAAATAAAGATGCTGATCTATAAAAAATATAAGGTATAGGGGAGGCTAGGTGGCACAGTGAATAGAGCATTAGCCCTGGAGTCAGGAGGACTTGAGTTCAAATCTGACCAAAATGTGTGTGTGTGTGTATATATACATACATATATATACATATATACATATACACACATTAGGTATATACCATACAGAAGAAAACAAACATAATAGCATAAAGTTTGGTAAACCCAAAGATTTCAATTCCCACGAGTGACTATTAGACAAAAACTCCTAGGAAAACTAATGAAACAGTATGCCATAAGACAGGTATAGACTTGCATCTCATACCATATAACAAGATAAATTCCAAAAGCATACATGAATTAAAATAATGGTCACATCATTAAAAAAAAATCAATGAGGAAGAAAGAAAAATTTTTTACAACTATGTATAGGACAAGAAGAACTTATGACCAAACAAGAGAGGAATACAGAAGATAAAATGGACAAATTGATTACATAATTTTAAATTGTATAAACAAAACTAATGCAATTAAATGAGAAGGGAAACAGCTAACTGGAGGCAGGTGATATGGGGGTAGAATCTTTGTAACAAATTTCTCTGTTAAAGGTCTGATATCCAAGATATATAGGAAACATTCAAATTTATATTAAATTAAATTTGACGAAGAGTCATTTGTTGATTGATATGTGGTCAACTATGCAGACAGGAAGTTTTTTTTTCTTTTTCCTTCCTTTTTCTTTTTTATTGCTTTTCTTCTTTCTTTTTGTCTTTATTTATTTGGACTGGATATTTCTATCTCTCCTATGCTGGTGACTCCTATTCCCAATCCCAATGCTTATTGGAAGTTTTAATGTACTTCATTTTTCCAACCTGAGACAGTTTATCTCTCTTTAGCTCTCCATCCCCAGAGATTTACCGTATCAGCCCCTGATTTAACACTGACACCAAATCAGCCCTAGTGCTGCCCAGAATCCCCAAACTCAATCGACCCACCAGCCTTAGTCTTCCAGGAGTAAGGAGTACAGGGGTATGCCACCCAGCTGGTACACAGAAAATTTTCAAAGGAAAACTCCAGATTCCAAACAACCATATGGAAAAAATGGTCCCAATCACTACTAATGAGAAAAATTCAAATTAAAGTAAATCTGAGGTACTACCTTATACCCATAAAATTGGGGGGGGGAGAGAGAGAGAGGGGGAGAGAGAGAGAGAGAGAGAGAGAGAGAGAGAGAGAGAGAGAGAGAGAGAAATGACAGGAAAAGAGGCACTTTTAATGAAGCTGTGAATTAATTAGTTCAGCCATTCTGGAGAGAAATTTTGAAAAAAAAAAAGTCACTAAGTTGTTTATACCCTTTGAACTCCCAATACCGCTATAAGTTCTATACTTCAAAGAAATCAAAGAGGAAAAAGACCCATATGTACAAAAATATTATACTAGCTATCTTTGTTTTAGTAAAGAGGATGCCCATTAATTGAAGAATGTCTGGAAGGTGCGGTATGAATGGAATGGAGTATTATTGTACTACAAGAAAGGAAAAATGGAATAGTTTGAGACAAATTTGAGAAGACTTGTATGAACTTATGCAGAGTGAAGTGAGTAGAATCAGAGGAATAATTTACACAAAAACAATGTTGTAAAGACAAACAACTTAAGAACTCTGATTAATTCAATGACCAATAGTGATTTCAAAGGACTGATGATGAAGCATGCTACCTACTTCCTGACTGACATGATGGACTCAAGTTTCAGAATAAGACATACATTCTTGGCCACAGACAATATGGAAATTTGTTTTGCTTCACTGAGCACATTTGTTACAAAGGTTTCATTTTTCTTTTTTCTCAATTTGAGAGGGAGTGGAGTGGGGAGGGAGAGGGAATCTAAAAATAAAATTGCCCCTCCCCCCCAAAAAAAAGAGAGGAAAAGGAAGAGAGAGAACAGAGGGCCAATGAAACATTTTTGAAATGCAAAGAGCAAAAAGAAGACCAGAAGAATCACAGACAAATATGACAGCTTTGGAAACAACATGTTGAATTTATTATATACTTACAAAGAAAAGCAAGATGTACATTATACAGATTCACAGCTCCATGTACAGTCCTCTCTATTCTGCTGAGTGCATGAAAGTGTTTATTTTAGTGGTTTGTTAAAAATACAAAAATATGAGGGGGAAAAACCCAATGTACTCAGTGACCTTGACCTTAACCTACCTTCCCAATCTTATCTCTAATTCTTTCCCTACATAAATTGTCTGCTCTGGTCAAACTGTCTCCTGATTATAGTTTATATAATAAACTATATTTATTCTATAATAAATATAGTAAATATATAGTAAATAAAATAAATATAATAAACTATATTCTCAGAATGACCTAGCCCCATGCCTTGTCCAAAGCATCACCTTTCAAATCCACATCTCATCTCTTCTTTGCAGCCTTCTCTGATCATTCTACTCCACAGTGATCTCTCTTCTGTCTTCACTACTCGTTATTGCTATGAGCTATTAAATCAGTCTTATATTTTTATTTAAGTGGAAAGAGCTGATTGGGAATAATTAATTAACTTGATAAGTTTACAGGTGGATAAGCCTCTTATGACCCTAGAACTAAAGGAGGAGCATCAAAAGCCCAAACTTTGCTCTTCATTACTACAGAGACTTATTCTAATGGCATAAGTTGGATGGGAAAGGGAACCCCTTTCTCAAAACTCCAAGGGTGTTTACTTTTGGAGTGAAATCTAAATCTTTAGGGTCTATTACTGATATCCCTTAAGGAAAGGTAGGATTCACCATAGAAGAAAAAGAATTGAATTAAATATTTATGGGCTAGTGTGAGACCTTTATGTTGTTTGAATTTTCTGTGGGGTAAAACAAAGGCTGTCCTATACCTAAGAAGAATTACTATCATGAGTGCTTGCATGGGAACAAGAAATGTTTTTACTCACATCAATGGAGACCTAGATGTGAGTTAAATTCTCAGGTTCCCAAAGGATTCTGACTGGCAACAAAATGAGCCAAAGAATTCTGTTTGGGGGACCATCCTCAAAACTGAGCCATGTCTGTATAGGCCCAAATCTTACGGTAGGATGTATTTGTATGAGGGTGAAATAACTTTTCATATGTTCGTGTCTTGCCTTTCCAACTAGACTATTAGGTTCATCAAAGACTGAGATAAAATGCTAAATTTTTGTACCCTACACAGTGCTTAAGGTAGAACTGGGTACGTAAAAACAGTCTGGTATGATGTAAAGGACACTTTTGAGTCAGAAGACACATCAATGCTACCATAGTCAAGTTATTTGAATCTCAATTTTCCCATCTGTAAAATGGGGATAATGGTACTTGCACTATCTAGCCTCCTAGAACTGTCACAAGGAAAGTATTCTGTAGACTTTAGAATTTAAATAAGATCTGAGATTTTGTCAGGATGGGTCCTCCTTTCACTCACATTAATCTGAGCTCAACTTTGTCGATTGTGTTTGTGAGCTTCTACAACTAAAAAATTCATCCCTCTGTGGCCTGTGGAGCCTCTCTGAACTTTCTTTAGGATCCTAGATAGCAGATTGTTCCAGCCTTCTTCAGAAGCCATCTAGTCCAAACTTCTTATGCTAAAAGTTGAAAATACTGAAGCAAGGCATGAAATATCAGAATCAGCATTTGAATCCAGGACCTTTGAGTCTTTGGCCAAGCCATTCCTGAGATGGCACAAAGCCATCCCAGACTCTTCTCAACTGTCTTGGATCTACTTGGGCTTGTCCTTTTCTGGCCCAGCCTCTGAGAACTGATGCTTCAACAAAGCATCAGAGGGCTTCAAGAGGAGTAAGTAGAGTCTGAAGTCTCCCAGTGCTTTAGAAAGAAATGTGAGCTATTATTATCTTTGGAGTGATAAAATGTAAGCTCTTTGAGGGCAGGCACTGTGTCCCTTTGATCTTTGCATTTCCAGTGCCTAAAAAATATTAGTCACTTAATAAATACCTATTGGTTAATTATTAGATTTTATTTCAAAATGGCAAAGAATATACTTTTTCATAATCCTTATGCAAAAGGTTGGCTCATATCAGTAGAGACCTAGATGTGAGCTAAATTCTGAGATTCCCAGAGGCTTGCTTAAAAATCTGCAGTGACTAAGAAAACTCCCTCAGCAGTTGTTCTAACTCATGCAGTATAAATCTATGTATAAAATGTTATGCCCATCCAGAGTTTTCTTTCCCATAGTAAGTGAGTGAGTGAGCATGTGTGTATGTGTTGGGGAGGGTGGAGGGTTATGGGCAGCCAATCCACATGGCCTTGTCAAGCATCTGTTGAACATTAACAAGGCTTTCAAGACCATTGAGGCTCAGATTTTTCTCAAATCAAATGGCAGCAGCATCTGTGCCTTCTTTGGATCAAACCCCAATCATTTCGCAGACTCCCCTACCTCATGGACAGTCAGAGGGAAAACCTAGAAACAATCATCTCCCCAAATCAGATGAAGAATTTAGTATATACTTCAAAAGATCTGTGATTTCATCAGGGTGTAGAGTTTCATGAGTTAAGGCCAATACTATTCATAACTTGGCAGATGGCTATCTGGTGGAAAGCCTCCCTGAATTTAACTGGACCTATACCTATCTGGACCTAGAGTCTGCTAATAGGAGACATATGGTACAGCAGAAATAGGGCTTGGACTGGGAATCAGAGAAGCTAGTCACTTAAGTTCCCTGAGCCTCGGTGTCCTCATCTGTAAAATGGGGAGATTGGACTACATAGCCTCTGAGGCCCCTTCCAGTCCTAGATAGATATGTTCCTATGAAATGCTCTGCAACTTCCCTATTAGGATTCTCTTTGGAGAGTTAAGTCCCCTTTGCCCAAACCCTGAGGCTCAGGTATGCTTTTGACCCTGTCTTCTCAATCCTAGGTTCTCGGTTTTCTCAAGGATTCCATCTCACTGGATAGGCTAAAAGACTCCTGCTGCTGATTTCAAAGGCACATTTGGGTAAGAGAGGGGTGTCAGGACAGTGCTAAGAACCACATCCATAACTGGTTACTGAGGCCCTTAGGGGAAACATCAGGGGAGGGAGTCAAGAAAGAGGAAGAAGGGAATTTCCCTTGAAACTCAACTGCGAACATCTCTAACAATGCAGAGTGATCTATAGAAGTGTTCTCTTTCCATTAAATGAAGGTGGTGGGAAAGAGCATGAATAAAACATCTTTAAAATAATTAAATAATTATTAAATAATAAATAATTAAAAATAAAATAAAATTGAAAGGATTAGACCAGGTGGTCTTCTAAAGTCCTTCCCAGCTCTAATATTTTTTTTTTATTATTCAATCATTCTCCCAAGTAATGACAGTCTTTCATGGCATTCTTGGGCCTCAGTTTCCTCATTTTATAATTTCTTCATTTATAAAATGAAGGTGTTGCACTAGATGGCCTCTGAGGCCAGCTCCAGAGCTATAATCCTATCTGTTCTACCACCTCCCCACTGTCATTCTCTGTTTGTGCTAACAGTCCTCTATCCCCCAAATCCTGATCTTATAGTAAAGGTGACATATGCTCTAAGTGATCATGCAATTTGATGGAGTCAGACTGCTATGACCCAAAGAAGAGTCATTAATGGCCCTGATGTCAGCTTCTCGGGTGTTTGACAAACAAGGATCTGTGTTTGGTCCTGTGCAGGGAGAAGAACAAATAGACAGCAGATGTCTTGTAGAGGATCTAGGGGTCTTTGAAGATAGCAAGGTCAATATGAGTCAGCAGTGTGATGTCACAGCCCCCAAAACTAACAAAACTTTGGGCTGCATTAGGAAAGGCCTAGTTGCCAGTAACAGGAGAGTGATCATCCCACTTTACCCTCTCACTATCAGCTCTTATCTGGAGTATTGTGTTCAGTTCTGGACACCACAATTAAGAAAGACATTGATAAACTGGAGGGCATCTAGAAAAGGGCATCCAAGATGGCGAAGGTCTTGAGTTTATGACATATAAAAATCAGTTGAAGGAAGGGGGGACATTTACCCTGAAGAAGAAAAGACTTGGGGAAATATGCTAACTGTATTCAGGTAGGTATTAAAGAGCTGTCCTATGAAGATGGGTTAGACTTACTCTGTTTGTCTAGAGAGGGCAGAACTTGAGAGCAATGGGGAGAAGTGGGAAAGAGTTTACATTGATCTTGATGTCAGGTGCCCAAAGGTGGAAAGGGCTGACTTGGGAGGCAGTGGCTTCACCACTTGGAAGTCTTCAAGTAGAGATGAAACAACCACCTGTTGGGGATGTTGCAATGAAGGTTCCTTTGTGTAAAAATATGATGCAATAGTCTCTAAGATCCTTCTACCTCTCGGAATACACTAATCTGTTTGACATTTTTATCAATGCCTCTTTCATCACATTTACAAGTGACACAAGGCCATGAGGAGATGACAGATACAATGGTCGACATTGTTTGGGTCCAAAAAGATTTTGACAATTTGAAACATTTTAAGAAAGTCACTTAACTCTCCAACCTCAGTTTCTTCATCTGAAAAGGGAAGACCAGATAATCTCAGAGGTCAGTTAGTCAGTCAATAAGCATTTATTGAGTGCCTCCTGTGTATCAGGTATTAGACTAAGTGGTCACTTTCATCTCTAAGTCTATAAAACATTAGGTTGAATCTAATAAGATGACATTTAACAAGAATTAATGTGAAAAAACCATTTCTGAAGTATAATATGTATAGTTAGACAGCATTTGGTCTGAAAAAAGATAGGGGTTTTAGTTGATCCCAAAGCTCAAAATGAGTCAACAGTATGATGGCAAAAAAAGCAAAACAAAAACAAAAAACTAATAGAATCTTGGACCTAGCTTCTAGTTCGTCACCCAATTAGCATTTTTAACTACCTACTATGTGCCAGGCACTGTGCTAAGTACTGGAATAAGAAGGAGGTGGTACTACCACACCTGTTCTGACCATATATGAAGCATTGTGCTCTACTCTGAACATGATATTTTAAGAGGAATATTGATAAGCTAGGGAGCATCCAAAGGAAAGTTACCAAGGTGGAGAAGGAAATTGAGTCCATGCAATATGAGAATTGGTTGAAGGAGCTAAGAATGTTTAACCTGAGGAGGAACATGATAGTGGTCATCAAATATTTAAAGTGCCATGTAGGAAAGGGATTCAATTTATTCCTTCTGGTCCCAGAAGAGCCAGAAGCAAGGGATGGAAGTTGCAAAAAGGTCGACTCAGATTTGATGTCAGAAAAAGCTTTGTGATAATTATAGCTGTCCAGAAGTGGAATGGGCTGTCCTGGTAGGTTAAGAGTCCTGTCCCCACCATATCCCCCCAACCCAGTGTCTCCCCCCTTGCCCCCTGTATCTCCCTCCCTCACCCTCCACCCTTCCCTCCCCAGGACTCGTCCTTTCCCCTTGCATTGCAGGATTTGAAACAAAATCTGCAAAACTGTTACATTCTCCACATTTTAGAAAAGATTTTTTCCACTCAGGTTGGATGGGATGTCCCTGAGGTCTATTCTGACTCTAAAAGTCTGTGATTCTATAGTATTACATCTGCCGTCTCTTAAGGTAACCTGTTTTATTCTTCTATGTACCAGTAATCTATTTCCCCATGCTTTGTGGTTTTCCCTCTAGGAAAAAAGATCCTCTGCCTGGTTTGATTTGTTTGATTCATTCATTTTGTTTGTCTGTTTCGGGGGGAGGGAAAGAAGGAAACTGTCTCACTATCTCACCCAGGCTGAAAATACAGTGACCACTCACAGGCCCTATCCATTACTGAAATCTTTTGAGTCCCAGGGTAGGGAAATTGTGGCCTTGAGGCCACAAATGCAGCTCTTTGACTGAATCCAAACTCCACAGAATAAATCCCCTTAATAAAAGGATTTTGGACTTTTGACCTGTTTCATTTCCGACCTCAGTCAGTTCAACATTCCTGGGCAGTGTAGTGACCCTCTGACTTTCAAGGGCTCACCATATTTGTGTCAGATTTAGATTGAAAATTGGATGGACTTTACCTCTACTGCAACTGAGAATTCCCAAGCTCAAATGATCCACCAGCCTCAGCCTTCCACAATAGCAAGAATTACAAGCCAACACATTGGACATTTAGTGTGATTTGAAGAGAGTCTCCTCGACAAAAAATATCTCCCCAACCACCTGTCACTATGACTGAATTTCCACCATTATAGCTTCTTTGGTGGGCTTTAACACGCAAATGCTCCTAGGAAGAGTAATACACTGATATTATTAGCCAGCAGTGAATAAGTTTGTAAATAAGTTTGCCAACTCTCTTTCTAGTAACAGCCTAACTGAGAGAAGGTTTTGGTATGGAGCACAGGTTCTACAGGATTGTTTGTGGGAGATCTTGGGATGTCAGATGCTAGGAATCTTGTAGGGGGCTGGGTAGAAGAAGGGTAAACATATAGGGAAAGTTGAAAAGATCCTAAAAACAAATTTACCATGATTTACCATTTGAACTCTCACTGGCCCTGCTGACCAAGTCCAACCTAGCTTTCTAAATTCCTAGCAGGACATTGGCATGGGAGTCAGGAGATCTGGGTTCTTATTCTCACCCTGCCTCTAACTTGCTGCTTAACTTCAGGCAACACATTTCAACTCTCTGGGTTCCCATTTCCTGAGCTGTGGAGTTGGACTGGATAACCTTAAATGTTCCTTTCAGCTCCAACATTCCTTGGCTATAGATCTCTGTACCAATTTGGTTCCTCAAAGAGGAGAAAGTCTGTGGGGCCTGCAAGCCCCTCCTTATAGGCTTCTAGGCTTATGCCAGATATCAGATCTGAGCAGGGAGGATTAGGACCTTCTGACCACTGCACAGGAGGACCCTGTTTTCAAATCCTCAGCTGCCTTGACATCTGTCAGTCTCCCTTTACAGCTGGGAAGGGGGCAGAGAGTGTTGAAGAATGTTTTTTAGAAGGAAATTAAGGAACAGTTAGCTCTGGTATCCACCCTACCCCATACCCCTAATATACATGCAGGACAGACAGCTATACCACTTAAAATTGAAGTTAATCTATGAGTTTCAATGGACTATATTTGGAACAATACAATCACTCCCCCTCAGGCAATGGGCTGTCCCTAAAGAGATGGATTTAAATAAATCTTCTCTTTCCAGTGACATGTCAACATCTCAAAGCCTCTTTGCCATCATTTCTCTCTCTCTCTTTCTCTCTCTGTCTCTGTCTCTCTCCCTTTGTTTTATTTTATTTAAATTTTTGTTGATATATTTTATTTTGACATCAATCATTTCTTAATAAATACCACCCTCCCACTGGGCCTTCCTATAAAATAATTAAGCAAAATCTTTAAATAATTTAATTTGCTTAAATTACTTAAATTTGTTTAAAATAATTAAGCAAAATTAAGTAATAAAAGTAATTGCCATTAAGCACATATTTAATTTTCTGTTTCTAGAGTTTGCTATTTCTTAACAGAAAGGAAAGAAGCATATTTTAATATCAATGATTAAGAACCAACATTGGCCTTTGTATTTAGCCAGAACTCTATTGGATTTTAGTGTTATCCTCACTTAACATTTCCCTTAACTTCTGATGGACCTTCAAAGGACCTCTCCCTAAGGTTATGAATTGTAGAGAAGCTATCAACCTGCATTCTTGGAGTTTTCTCATCTAGCAGTCCCTATATCAGTGAAATTACAACACTAGTCCCTATTCTATTCAAAGGACCATCAAGTGTTTCACTAACTCCTGATAGCGTGAGGCCATGTCAATCACTGTACCTTAGAGATAGGTCATTCATCATCCTCCTAGCCATTATAAACAGGAAGTCAGCATCAATTTGTATTGCCCATAGTGCTGGGCACTTGTAATGTAATACCAAGGAAAGGCAACTTCCCAAGGTTCAAAATACCAGCATAGGTGCTCTCCATTTTATTCAGTGACAAACCAAGAACAGAGAAGGTCAAAACATGACATCATTCAAAATACAGCATTTACTAAAGGTGATTAAATAATCTCCAAGTACTACCCCACCGAAGGACCTTCCAATCATTCAATCAATTACAAAGTCCCTGTTCTAAATACTTCTCTACCCCTAGGCTATACCTTCATTTAGTCCACCACAAAGTCCCTTTTCTCAAATGGAGATTAGTTTCCAAACATAAGTAAAGTACATTCATTTGTTCAACCACAGAACACAAAAAGGTCAAAAGTTCCCCACCCCTGGATCACAATTGAATCTACCCCAGAGTTACATCAAGTTTAAGCATAGCACTTAATACCCAAATGGAGGTCTTTTCTTCATCTTGACACAGGCAAGTTCTCAGCAATCTTAGTTTCTGGGGAGACAAGGCTTAGCAAGGCCACAAAATACATTGCCAGTCCCTTCATTAATTCATCCTCTGTCTGCAGAACAGTCCTAGAACTCCTGAAAACATTAGCAAAACCCTCTCCTAGGATTTCTGTAAACATACAACAAGAAAATCCTTCTTCAGGGCTTCTGAACCAACAGAAAGGTTCCCAGACCCCTGCAACAACAGCACTGTCCTTCACCAGTGGACAGTACTCACTCTCTGTCTGCAGGACAGTCTCAGGGCTTCTTAACCAAAAGCC
>NW_027185712.1:595552-678848 GCF_028583685.1 Petaurus breviceps papuanus
TGGAGACCTTCTATGGGATCTTGTATGAATGAAAGAATAAATATAAATAAAAAAAGAGTGAATAAAAGTAAGAGCATTTATTAAGCACCTATTATATTCAAACGCACCATACTAAGAACTTGGGTTACAAATATAAAAGCAACATAGTCCCCACTTTTAAGGAGCTCACATCTCAATGGTGAGAGACAATACAAGAGTAAGCCTCAGCTATGAGTCAGATGGCTTGCAGGACATTAGTGTGCGATAGAATGGGGATGATAATGCATCTTTCATTTCATTTCCACCAGTCAAAACCATATCTGTATCTGATGCTGAATCACTTGGAGGTGCCAAGGACTTGGGGGTGCACCCCACTTTGGGTCCGAAAGCCTTTCTTTTCTGGGTCTTCAATAACTGTGGCTACAGAGGTAGTGGAGGCTATGGTAGCTGCAGTCAGTTGCCAAGTTGAGTGTCCATAGTCTCCTTTGAATGGTGGCTGGAGGCAGGGCTGCTGAGCTCAGAGGGAGCTGCTCTTCCCAAGGCTCTTTAGCTTACCTGCACAAAAATTGTCAGTTGTGTTGGTGGTGACAGAGATGGAGGTGCTCTTGTCTGCAAGGATTACTCCCCTGGGCATTGCTGGAGGGCAGGGGGGTTGGGGGTGGGCCTAGGTCAGAATCCTTCCTTTATGCTAACTACTATCCCTTGCATGTGCATAAGTTTGTTTGAACCGTATGACCTTCATTATCTCGTTACATTCTCATAATACTCCCACAAGACAGGCAGGGCAGGGTAAAATATTGTTACCTGCATCCCTATAGGTGGTAACAGAAGCCCAAAGAGGTTAAGGGATGTCATCATAATCACACAGTGTGCCTCTAGAAGATAAAGTAAGTAGTGCATCTTAAAGTATGAACAGAAAATCTTCAGACTGAAAACCAACCAAAGCTGGTGGAGCAAAGGGGCTGGATTTGGAGAATCAAATTGGGGGAAAAGAGCTGCCGAGTCAAATTTCTCCCAGACTCTGGCTTGGAAACAGAGCTTGATAGCTTCTCCACTCCAGCCCTCTTGCTGGAAAGCTTCCCAGACTTCTCTGGGCTGGGTGTCTCCTTCCCCTCCAGCTGACAGTCAGTCTGCAATAGGTCATGGTCAGCCAGATACTTGGGCCTTCTGGAGTGCTTCTTAATTTCCCACTTCAGGTTTAGGGAGGGAAATGCAAGGCAGAGAAAGGACCAGAACAAATGTCTACCAGACTGTGGACACACGCTCCCTCCCTTTGATTTCCCTGTCCTCTCTTCATTTGTCATTTTTAGATGCTTTGGCCATGACTGGACTTTTTGATCTTCTTCACATGAATTTCAATGCATCTGGTGTGCTGAGGGACTGGGAGTCTGCAACCAACACTCGTTCTAATCCCAAACCCAGAGAAGGAACCCAATCTCTCTCCTCCTCCCACTATTGCTTCAGCAGATCCACAGGGCTTCCATTTCTGGTCCTACTATCTCTAATTTGAATGAGCCTCCCAACTTGCACACACACACACAGAGTAATATGATCCATTCCCAAGAGTTCATGTTTCTTCCATATGTCGACAACACATGGATTTGTGTTTAAAATTAGCCCTTGTCTTCCTGCTGCCCCTGTGGTAGCCGGCAGACCTGGGGCTCCTGCCAAATTCAAACGAAGAGGAATCCACAAGCCCACCTCACCCTCAGGATTCCTAATGGGGAAAAGATTTGGTAGCTAAACTGAGGTTTAGTCCTTGAATGCCAGGTCCCTAAAAGATAGACCTTCTTTCTCAAGTAACAGTCATATATGTGACTATGGTAAGCACTCAACAATTCTTATTGATTTCTTTTCCCCAGAAGTATGCTAAACACTGTGTGGATGGGTGATTGGAGGGAGAGAATTGGACAGGACACAAAGAAGTAAATCATAGAATATTAGTGCTAAAAAGAACCTTAGAGATCATCAATTTAACTGACTCATTTTAGAGATAAGGAAACAGGCCCAGAGCTACTTGCCCAAAAGCATACAACTAAATAGCAGCTGATCCAAGATGATGAGGTCTTTGTGTTCAAAGAACTTACAGCCTAATTGGAGAAACTAGCCAACCTGTCAGATAGAAGCCTCTGTTAGTCCTTACATGCTGTTGTCTACCTGCTTTGGGTTTGGGGAAAAAAATGGCAAAGAGAAGCCCACCTCATCACTAGCTCATATTCATATAGCACTTTAATGTTTATAAAGCATTTTCTTCATAACCATTCTGTAAGATAGGCTATGCAAATAATATCCCCATATTACAGATGAGCTTCTGATAAACAGAAAGCCAATAAGGAAAAAAAAGAGGAGCTATCAATGTCTAAAGATCAATGTAGGTGTACAGGGAACTAACTCATCAACTAGTTTAGATTAAAATATTTTCAAAAATTTATGAGATAAAAGCAAAGATATGTAACTGAGAAAGAATCCCCAAAGAGTGGCATGATCTTCTTTGGTGCCAGAAGTATTAAATATTAAAATAAGAATGCTAAGGACAACACAAAGGGGCTTTTAAATCTATATTCTAGACAAGAGAGAGATCCAAGAAGAAATAACTATTGCTCAGGTTATATAGAAGAGAAGAAAAAACCACTCAATTCTTACTTTTCATCTTTTTCTCTACCAATCAGAAAAATGTTCAGCCTGGGAGGACAGAAAAATGGTTAACAGGGAGATGAAAGTCTAGATAAATGATAAGGTGGTAGGAGAGCACTTAGCTGCCCTCTATGGGTTCAAGTAACCCAGCTTCAGCAATCTGCTTTGTAGAATACTGAAAGACCTAGTGCTTCACTGAACCTAAACCACTGTCCATGATTTTTTAAAAACCATAGAGAAAGGAAGAAATGCTACAGGAATGAAGATGGGTAAATGTATTCCCAGTTTTTTAAAAAAGGAAAGAAGAGATCCAGCAATACCACTTCTAGGGTTGTATCCCAAAGAGATCATAAAAATGGGGAAAGGACCCACATGTACAAAAATATTTATAGCAGCTCTCTTTGTAGTGGCAAAGAATTGGAAATTGAGAGGATGCCCATCAACTGGGGAATGACTGAACAAGTTGTGGTATATGAATATAATGGAATACTATTATGCTATAAGAAATGATGAATGGGTAGACTTCAGAAAAACCTGGAAAGACTTATATGAACTGATGCTGAGTGAAGTGAGCAGAACCAGGAGAACATTGTACACAGCAACAGCCATAGTGTACGATGACTGACTTTGATAGACTTAGCTCTTCTCAGTAATACAAGGACCTAAAACAATTCCAAAGGACTCATGATAGAAAGTGCCATCCACATCTAGAGGAAGAATCATGGAGTCTGAATGCAGAGGGAAGCAGACTGTTTTCTTTTCTTTTCTATCTTATGCTTTGTTTTTTTCTTTCTTGTTCCTTTTATTCATTCTGGTTCTTCTATAGAACATGACTAATGTGAAAGTATGTTTAATAGGAATGTATGCGGAGAGCTTATATCAGATTGCATGTCATCTTAGAGAGGGAAGAGGGAGGGAGAGAACATTTAAAACTTATGGAAGTGAATGTTGAAAATGAAAAAAAAATTACCTTTTTTAAAAAAAGAAAGAAGAGGCATCTTCCAACTACTGGCAAGGAATTGAACTTGGATTCCCAGAAAAATATTAGGATGTCATATTAAAGGGATGGTTTATGAGCATTTAGAAACAGAAGTGATCATCAGTATTGCTTCATGAAGAATAGATTATGCCAGACTACTTAATATCCTTTTCTTCTTTAACAGGATGATTACACTAGAAATTGCACTAGTAAATCAGGAAAATGCCTAATGTGGACCAAAATGTGGCATGATAGTACTGTTGGGTGGTTTCAGAAATGGAAACAGAAAATACAAAGGGTCTAACAGTATAACCTCAACTGGAGTCAGTTGGGGTCTGACCCATAACTCAGAAGACCTAGGTATGATTTAGGGAAGTTTCTCACACACACAAAAAAAATCTGTCTGGAAACATTAATATTCAGCTTACTTTGCTTTCCCCAAAGTAACCCTCAGCTCCCTTGTAAGAACCCAGATTGGGGCGGCCAGGTGGTGCAGTAAGTTAGAGCACCAGCCCTGGCGTCGGGAGACCCAGGATCAGGAGACCCAGGATCGGTTCCGGCCTCAAATACTTAGCAGCCACACAAAATAACTGGCCATGTAACCTTAAGCAAGTTACTTGAACCCAATTGCAAGAACCCAGATTAATAATGTCAATATAGGACAGATTCTATTTAACCCAACAAAAACATAGAATGGGCCTCTGTCTGAATTCCTCAGCCATCAGGAAAACTCTTTCAGGAGGTCATCAAGCAGCCTTTCCATCTGATGGGTCCCATATGCTCCATATAACAGAGTATCTACCAACAAAGTTCTGGAATCACAGGGGGGGCGGAGTAGAAGCAGGACCTTCCAATGGCTCTGGCTTCCACCCTCCCCAATCCATGTAAAAAGGGGACTCTAAACAAACTTTGGAGCTGCAGAACCCACATAATGACACAGAGAAGCTAACCTCCCGCTGAGGACAGCCCCGCAGGCCGGCAGGAATCGGCCAGTGCAGCGCTCTGGGAGCTGAGCCCAGCACCACACTGAGGCTTTAGCCCCAAAGCAGGCCTGACCAGCCACCAGCCAGAGGGACTCCAGATCAGCAGCACCTGTGGCCGTTTCCAGATTTATCAATACATAGATGCGAAGGACAAGGTGAGAGGCCAGTGCAGTCTGGACTTTGGGACCCAGTAAGTGGGAGTGCGTGGCTTTTACCCCTGGGGCGAGAAACTGCTGAGCCGCCGGCACAGCCTGCCAGCTCCACTTGACAGCTTCAGCTCCTGGCCTGCAGAGTGTAGGGGGACCAAGCACCAGTCTGAGGGGTAACTGCTCTTGCTTTAACCTGCTTGGATCTGGATTGCAGTCTAGGGTGGAGGTCCTGGGGTGTGTGTCCAGCTTGCCAGAGCATGTGGAGACCTCAGAGAGGGCACCCATCTAATACCTCCGGCAGCTGAGAAAACCCCAGCGTTTGGGACGAAAACTCCCCTGTCTGGTGGCAGAGTCCTACTGTGGCAAAAAGCCCAAAAGTCAAATCATTGAGTGGCAAAATGAGCAGGCAAAAGAAACAAAGCAGACAGAAGATTCCAACATTACACTCCTATTTTGGGGATGAGAAGGAGCAAGGCATGGAACAGGAGGAAATCAGTGAAGTCAGAACTCCTGCACCAAAAGCTTCAAAGGAAAATACAAGCTGGTTACAGGCCATAGAGGACCTTAAGAAGCAGATAAGAGAAGTGGAGGAAAAATTGGGAAGAGAAATGAGAACAATGCAAGAAAATTATGAAATGAGAGTCAACAGCCTGACTGAAGAAAATAATACCTTAAAAAACAGACTGACTCAAATGGCAAAGGAGGCTCAGAAAGGCAATGAGGAGAAGAATGCCTTAAAAAGTCAAATTTGCCAGATGGAAAAAGAATCTCAAAAGCTCACTGAGGAGAATCATTGCTTCAGAATTAGATTGGAGCAAATGGAAGCTAATGACTTTATGAGAAATCAAGATGCTGTCAAACAGATCCAAACAAATGAAAGAATAGAAGGCAATGTGAAATATCTCATGGGAAAAACCATTGACCTGGAAAATAGATCCAGGAGAGATAATTTAAAAATTATTGGACTACCTGAAAGCCATGACCAAAGTAAGAACCTAGAAAGCATCCTCCAGGAAGTTCTCAAAGAAAACTGCCCTGATGTTTTAGAGCGAGAGGGCAAAATAGAGGTTGAAAGAATCCACCGATCACCTCCTGAAAAAGATCCCAAAAAGAAAACTCCTAGGAATATTATAGCCAGGTTCCGGAATTCCCAGATTAAGGAGAGAATATTACAAGCAGCCAGGAAGAAACAATTTGAATATTGTGGAAACACAATCAGGATAACCCAGGATCTGGCAGCTTCTACACTGAGGGATCGAAGGGCTTGGAATGTGATATTCCGGAGGTCAAGGGAGCTGGGATTAAGACCAAGAGTCACCTACCCAGCAAAACTGAGTATCATGTTTCAGGGGAAAATATGGTCATTCAGTGGAATACAGGACTTTCAGGCATTCTTGCTGAAAAAACCAGAGTTGAATAGAAAATTTGACATTCAGATACAAGAAGCAAGAGAAGCATGAGAAGGTAAACAGGGAAAAGAAATCATAAGGAATTTATCAAAGTTGAACTATTAACATTCCTACATGGAAAAACAATAATTGTAACTTATGAAACTTTTCTCAGTAGTTGAAGGGATTAGAAATATATATATATGTATGTATATAAATATATATGTCTTTATATGAGGGTATGCGGGCATATGAATACATATGTGAATGTGTGTATATACGTTTACAGGTATACATAGATAGAGGGCACGGGACCAATTTAACAGGAAGGGATGATACTTAAAAGGTGAAATTGAGAGGTGAGAGGAGTATAATGAGAGGAGATGGGGAGAGACAGATTGGGGCAAACTATCTCATACAGAAGAGGCAAGGGATAATGGTTGCAATGGAGGGGAAGAATAGGAGGGCAGAAGGGAATGGGTCAACCTTATTCCTATTGAATCTGGCTTGAGGAGGGAGGGAAATACACACTAAATAGGGGATCTCACTCTCCAGGAGAATGGGGGGGAAGGTGATGAGAGGGGGGATGATGGAAGGGAGAGCAGGCTGGGGGGGAGGGAAGTTGGAAGCACCCACTTTTGAAAAGGGACAGGATCAAAGTAGAGAATAGAACGGGTGGGAGGGAAATGTAGTCAGTCTTTTACAATATATCTACTATGTTATTGTTTTGCATTAGCCACACATGTACAACCTATACTGAACTGCTTGTCTCCCCAGTGGGGGTGGGTGGCAGGGGGGCAAGGGAATGAATCTGGGATTGAAAGTTTTAAAATCAAATATTCAAATATATATATATGTGTGTGTGTGTGTGTATACTATTATTAATACCATCTTACATGTAATTAAGAAATGGGATGCACAGGTACTGAGGCATAGAGATCCACTGGAAAAGTCGAAATGGGTATGGGAGAAAATATGGGAGAGAGCAGATTGGAGGTGGGGATATCCTGTGGGACTGCTGTTTTGGGGGGATGGGTGGGGGAAAATGGGGAGAAAATTTGTAACTCAAAATCTGGAGGAAACGAATGATGTAAATCAGAAGTTAATAAAGCATTAAAAAAAATTTTTAAAAAATCAAAGTTCTGACCTGCTTCTCAGGACATGCAATTTCTGATTGCACTGTTTTCCCTACTTCTATCAAAGACAAGGTCCTTGGGTTTGCTCCTCCCTGTTGTAATTCTGTTACCATTTTGATATTTCTGTCTGGTCTGTGCAACTGGTCTCTAGCCAGGGCCCTGAGGGTGTATAGTAATGTCTCCAAGTTGAAGTGAAACTTGGAATCTTGTCCTCACTGGCCCTATGTTCTTTTTTATATCTAGAAGTAGATTCCTTCTAGAGGCAGCTAGGTGGATACAGTTCTGGGCCTGGTGTCAGGAAGACCTGAGTTCAAATCCAAACTCAGATACTTCTTAGCTGTGTGGCCTGGACAAGTCACTTAACTTCTGTTTATCTCAGTTTCCTCAACTTTAAATTGGGGGTATTACTAGCACCTATCATCCAGGGTGGTTGTGAAAATCAAATGAGATAATATTTGTAAAGGACTCAGCACCTGACACATAGTATGCTTTAACAAATGTTAATTTATATCCTTCCTTCCTTCTTGTGCTGCACTGAGTTACTGAGGGAAGAGAAGTCTTCCTGCCTTAGCATCACCATGGAGGCCTGAGGCTTTTAGCAGATTGTCCTTGACCCTGTGTGGTTTGACATGTTTTTATCAGTGTCTTGAATGAAAACATAGAAGGCATGCTTATCAGATTTGCAGAAGATATGAAGCCAGAAGGGATAATAAACATGTTGGATGACAAGTCCATAGGCCAGAGCGTTGGGCTGAAGTTGTTTAATATTGAGTGAAGTTTAATAGGGACTGAAAGTCCCACTTGGTTTCAAACAATCACTCTTACAAGTACAGGAGGGGAAAGGCACAGTTACACCCAAGCTATGTATGACATGTGAGTCAACTGTGGGACATGGGAATTAAAAAAGTTCATGTGACCTTAGCGTCCAGATAATAATAGCTGACATTTATAAAGTGCTTTGAGGTTTGCAGAGCATCTTACAAACATCAGTTCATAAGAATGCCAGATTTGCAGTCAAAGCACCTGGATCCAAATTCCAGATCTGCCACTTAGTAGTTACGGGCATGATCTTGGTCATCACCTAATTTCTCTGAGCCTCAGTTTCTTCATCTATAAAATGGGGGTGGGGGAGAGTGGTGGACTGAGTAACTTCTCTGTCCCTTCTAGTTTTATGTTTATCATTCTCACAACAACCCTGTGAGGAAGGTACTACAAATATCATCCCCCACTGAGCCGGGTTGATGGCTGAACATGTTGTGTATATGATCGTAATGGAATATTGTTGTGCTATAAAAAGTGACAAGCAAGATGAGCACTTACATGAACTGATGCAAAGTGAAGAGAGCAGAAACAGGAGCACATGGTGCATAGTAACAGTGATGCTGTACAATGAAGAACTGCGAATGACTTAGCTATTCTCAGCAATACAATGATCCAAGACAATCCCAAAGAACTCACAATGAAGCATGCTATTCACCTCCAGAGAAATAACTGATATTGTCTGAATATAGACTGCAGTATATTATTTTTCTCTTTTCTTTCTTTCTCTTTCTTTCTTCTTTTCTTTCTGGTTGTTTGAGTCTTCTTGTACAAAATGACTAATGTGGAAATGTTTTACATGGTTGCACATGTATAACCTATCTATATCAGATTGCTTAGTATGTCAGAGAGAGAAGAGGGGAGGGATAGAATTTGGAACTCAGAACGTTTTTATCATTTTTTTGGAGAGCAATTGGGGTTAAGTAACTTGCCCAAGGTCACACAGCTACTTTGTTGTTGTTGTTGTTGTTGTTGTGTGTGTGTGTTAAGTGTCTGAGGTCAGATCCGAACTCAGGTCCTCCTTGCTCCAGGGCCAGAGCTCTACTCACTGTGCCACCTAGCTGCCCCCCCCCTTTTTTTTGATCATTTTTAATGGATTTTTTTTATTTTAGACTCAAGGGCCAGAATACAAATACAGAATAGAAAAAGGAAACAAAAATATATCATAAACTTAAATATTGGACTTTTTAAAAAAAATGTTTAAAATTGTTTTTAACATGTAATTAGAGAAAAAAATAAAATATTATTTTATAAAAATATCATCCCCATTTTAAAGATGAGGAAACTGAGGCTGAGACCATAAGTAATTTACTCATAGTCACCCCTCTAGCCATTGTCCAGAACATAGGCAAGAATAATCCCCATGCATGTTGCCCTGGTCAGACAGTATCTGGAATGCCATTCTCAGTTCTTGCTGCTGCATTTTAGGAAAGGCATTGAAAATCTGGATCACATCTAGAAGAGAGTGATGAGAATGGTAAGCAATCCCAAAATGATGCCACACCAGAACCATTAAGGTCAATCAATCAACTAACATTTACTAACTACCAATTATGTGCCAGGTACTATTCTAATCTCTGAGGATACAAAGAAAGGCAGAAAGAAAGAAATCCCAGGTGTTGAGGAGCTCGCAGTCTCAGGAGAGAGACAACATGTAAACAACTACGTACAAACAGTTTATATATAGGACACGAGTTGCAGAGAAACTCAGGGGGAAGGCACTGAGACTAAGGAGACCTTGGAAAAGCTTCTAATAGAAAATTAGATTTTAAGCTAAGACATGAAGGAAACCAGGAGACCCAGGGGGCAGAGATGAGGAGGGCAAGAGTTCCAAGCATGAAGGACAACCAGTGAAAATGTCCAGAGTTGGAAGGTAGAGCGCCATGTGCCAGAAACGGCAAGAAGGCTGGGGTCACTTGATCTCAGAGTATGTGAGAGAGAGACAGAATAAAGAACAAGAAGACTGGAAAGGTAAGAAGGGTCCAGGTTATGGAGGGTCTAAAAATCCAAACAAAGGATTTTATATTTGATTCTGGAGGCCACTGCAGCTAATTGAATAGGGGCCTAACATGATCAGACCTGAGCTTTATTTAGGAAGATCACTCTGACGGCTGAGTGGAGGTGGAAAGGTGTAGGAAAGACTTGAAGTAGCGATATGAAAGAAGGATGTTGCAATGGTCTGGATGTAAGGTGAGGAGGCTAGTTGCAGTGTCAGAGGAGAGAAGAGGCCATTTACAAGGATGTCATGGAGATAGAAATGACAGGGCTTAGCAACTGATTGGATATGAGTAAGAGAGTAAGGAGTAGAGATTGATATCCAAGTTTCAAGTGTGGATAATTGGGAGGAGGCAATTTAGGAAGCAAAGAGTTGGGGGGGTATAGATAATGAGCTCAGTGTTGGATGCTGTGATTAAGGTGTCTAGGGGACATCCAATTCAAGTTATACAATAGGAAGTTGGAGATGTGAGACTGGAGGCCATGTCTAGGCTAGCAAATCTAAGAATTGTCTGCATAGAGATAACTGAAACCATGGGAGGTAACATTGGGGGGACATCCAAAATTAACAAGCATGACTTGGGTGAAGAAGGCTGAGGAGTGGTCAGACAGCTAGAAGGAGAATCAGGAGAGGGGAGTGTCATGAAAACCTAGAGAGAAAAAGACTATCGAAAAAGAGTGTAGGCAACAGCATCAAAGGCTGTAGAGGTCCCGAAGGATGAGAACTGCAAAAATATCATTAGATTTGGTGATTAAGAGGTCATTAAAGAGCAGTTTCGTTTTTTAAATTTTTTTTGCAAGGGGAAAGGCAGGGGCAATTGGGGTTAAGTGACTTGCCCAAGTTTCACGTGGCTAGTAAGTGTTAAGCATCTGAAGTCAAATTTGAACTCAGGTACTCCTGCCACCTAGCCACCCCACAAAGAGTAGTTTTAGTGGAATGATGAAGTCCAAAGCCAGATCACAGAAACTTCAGAGAGTAAAAGGAAATGAAGTGAAGGCATCAAATAAAGACAGCCTTCCCAAGTAATTTAACCAAAAAAAGTAGAAGAGATATAGGACAATAGCCAATAGAGAAAGATAGAACAAGTGGAAGTTTTTTGAGGATGGGGAGACATGGGTGTGTTTATAGGCAGTAGGAAATCATCCACTAGATATAAAGAGATTGAAAATGAGTAAGAGAGTAGGGATGATAATGAGACAATGTGCTGGAAAAGAGGGGATGTGATGCTCTCACTTGTGCATGAAGAGGAGTTTGTCTCGACAAGGAGAAGTGCTGCCTCTTCTTGTTAGGCAGGGTTGTGAGAGAATGTAATTGCAGAGGGCATCTGAATGATGTCAGGTGACAAGGAGAAAAGAGAAAGTTATTAGTGAATAGGCTCAACTTTTAAAGTAAAAGACCTGAGGAGGTAGGAGATAGGAAAGCTGTGAGAGGATTAAGGAGGTTTGGAAGAGATTGTGATGAGTGGGAGAGTAAGTCAATTAAAGAAGGATAAAATTATTGCCTTGCTGTGGCGAGGGCCCAGTTGAGATTATGTAGTATAAATTCATATTGGGTCGAATCAACACAGTTTTGTGATTTTTCTCTGGCTTCATTCAGCAGCAGATAAATAGGAATGAAGGCAGCAGATGGTGGGAATAATTCAAGCAGGGGTGTGTGCTGCTAACCATTTCACAATTGACTCTCCAAAAACACAACACACCTATACGTTTAACCTGCATTGTTAAATTTTTCTCCAACAATTTCAAAAGTCTAGACAGTCAACAAAAACAATAAAACAAGTCCTGATTTCTAGAATTTGCCAATTTCTGAGTGTTCACACTTAAAATTTGGCAATTGGCTTTCTGAAGCAAGTATAAGCTGGCACCAATTAATACCTGAATCAAAGGCTAAGGCTTGGTAAGACATGATCTGCAATTGAATCAGAAAGCAAGGAACTCAAGAGAAGATGGCAGTGTAGAGGTGAATTGTGTCAACAAGGAATCAAAGTGGGGAAGAAAGAAGTATGGAACCAGTGTAGTGGAGATGGCCCTGGTAGGAACTAAAGAGTAGAAAAATAGGATATGAGGACAAGGAGGTTTGGAGGTTGTAAGACCGAGGAAAAAGTGGAATGACAACAGATTGTCAAAGATAAAGGAATTGCAGAGTTCATGAACATAGAAGCAGTGTTCTGTGGATGGTGGCAAGATTAAGAGTACGACTATCTGTGTATAGCTGTGGTAGAATGGAGTTTAGGTCATGGGAAATGAGTAAGTTGAGCAATGAGAAGAGTAAGGTGTTTAAGGGAGTATCAGTATGTATAGTGAAGTGCCCCAATAAGGAGACAAGAGTTGGAGAGGGAAGAAAGATGGTGAGCCAGACACTGAACTCATTAAAGAAGCAGAGTATCCTGGAGGTCAGTAGACAATAGCCCCTAGAATCTTGCTTGAATGATAAATATGGATTGAATAAACTTCAAAGAAAGAGAGGTTACTAAATGAGGGTGGTAGAACCTGGAAATGGCAATAGGAAGTAAAAAGTATTCCAATTCCACCATTACAACCAGTGAGTTGGGGGAATGAGTGAAAGTGTAACCAGTGCTGGAAAAGGTAGTCAAAGAAAATGTGCCAAGTCTCGTTTGGAGCAAGAAGATGGAATAAACAAGAAAGGAACAGGTTTAAGATTAAAGTTAGTTTGTTGTCTATGTAACAGGCAGTCCAGAGAGCAGAGGAAGACATAGGGGCAGCTTTAGAATAAGATGTTGGTGATACTGGGTTGAAGGAGTTGAGAATAAGGGAGTGGTCAGTGGAGGACTGAGAGTGGGGCTTAAACAATGGCACCTGTGTGAAGTTATAGGTGGCCAGAGAGAGTTCCTGAAGCATAATTGAGTGACTGCCCTGGGAGGTCAGGGAGTCCTCCTGGGCAGGCAAAGGCAAGCCAACTGTTGTAGGAGGGGGTTGAAGGGGCTGTCCATGTTAATTGTGGACTAGAGAAAGCTTAGGAGATACATAACAGTTTTCTTCAGGTATTTGAATGTTGTCATCTGGAATAGAGATTATATTTCTTTTGCATGGCCCCAGTGGGTAGGATAAGGAACAATGAAATCAAGTTCCAGGAAGCCAGATTTGTGCTTGATGTAATAAAAAGCTACCTAACCATTATTTCTTTTCCAAAATGGAATGGATTGTCTTGGGAGGCAATAGGTTCTCCCTTACTGGAAGCATTTGCTGCCACCCCTTCCTCATTCATTCTTGTGCTCTGTAAGTGGCACAGTCTCCAAGATGTTTGACCAAGTGGTCTGCTGAGAAGCCAGTCACAAGAAGAGCTGATACACAGCCCCAGAGCCTCAACCACATATACAGCTAGAAGGCTGGCTTTCATAAATACAATCTACAAAAATATTTGTAGAGTTATTATTACTTCTAGTCCTCTCACCCTGGAAGATCCTGCCATCCCTATGATCCCTTTCCTCTGATGGGTCAGAGGAAAAGTACATGGACCAGCCATGTTCACTCCTTCATTTATCTCAGATCTTTCTTCCTCATTCTCCAGACTTCTTTCTTCACCATGTCCTAGTATAGATATCTTCTCTCACTCCATTCTACTCCCCCTCCCTTTTCAGCTTCTTTCTGTGTGTTGTTTTCTGCCATTTGAATATAAAGCTCCTTGAGGGCAATGACTGTCCCTTTTGCATTTATTTATATTTCCAGCACTTAATACAATGCCTGGCATATCATAAGTGCTTAATAAATGCTTGTTGGCTTGGCTGAACTTTAGGTAGAGATAGTATGTTCATTGTCAGGTAAGTTGAAAAGGAGATTCTTGTTCAGGTACTTGTTGGGCTCAATGGTATCTGAGGCCCATTCTGACAACGTATGTGCCTAACACAGGGATCAGAATAGACTACAACTGGTATTCTTAACTCAAGAACCCCCAAGGGGTCTCTAGAGATTTCTAAACATCTATTAATTTATTTTTTAAAAATCTCAATAACTGAATTTCAATATAAATGGCTTCCTTTATAATCAATTGTGTTTTCTTTTATCCATTTAAAACCATGATTCTGAGAAGGCTCATAGGTTTTACCACACCCCCAGAGCGATTTAGTGGTATATGGAGTGCTCAGGGAGGCCTAGCACCTCTAGTGTGAGGGCTTACTGAGCCCTTTGCAGGGCTGCTTCTCCACCTTTGGTGCCCACCTGGCACTCAACTCTCACCTGTGGCTCCAAAAAAGCTGAGGCATGAACAGCAGCCACACCCTGGTAAAACCACCTGATGGGCTAAATCAACAGACCCACTGGTGAGTTAGAGGGATGTCTACCCCAAGCATATAACAAGACTTCACGGGATAGAATGGGTAGATGAGAACATTTTTTCCAACGGCCATGAAGGGCTGAAGCAGGCACTAAAGAGCACTTAGAACTTGGTTAGACTTCAAAGACGCCAAGGCTGATTGCTACATCTTGGGTCATTGTCAGTTATTTTGACTTTTGTCCTGCCACTGGACTTCAACGATTCTGGAAGAGAGAATAAGAATGACGACTGTGCAACTCTGCCTCACTTAAATCCAATTCACTCACAAGTCAAGACATCACTGGTCCTCTTCAAAAACAAAAGATGAACAAGGCGACCCATGACCAAAAAGGTTAAGAACTTCTGGACTAGAATAATGAAAATTATGATTTACATTTATATAGCACTTTAAGGTATAAGAAAGGGAGGGAAGGAATAAGCATTTAATAAATACCTTCTGTGTGCCAGGCATTGTGGTGAGAATTTGTAGATATTATTTCATTTGATCAATGTTCTTTTCTCATAAACTGGGTGTGAAGTAGGCTGTACACACATTATTACCCCATTTTATAAATGATAGTACTAAGAACTCATACTGGAATCATGCTTTAAGGTGTACAAAGCACTTTTCTCAGAACCCTATTTTTAGATAGTTCAAGTAGAAATTCTCCCATTTTGCTTGGATATAGAGAAGTTCTATGTCTTGTCCACATTCACACAGCCAGTAATGATAGTCAGAAGGATTTATGAAGGAGGTGGACCTTGAGCTGGGCCTTGGAGGATGGACAGAATTAGTTAAAAAATTGTAGGATGAAAGGCACTGGAAACTGGTGGAATAGTTTGAGGAAAGTTGGGAAGGAGTATGGGATGTATTGGGAACTTTTCCAACAGAAAGGGAAATTTCACATGAAAAAGTAAAGGGGAAAAATATCAAAGTCCTACCTAGGTCAAGTGGGACTTGATTTTAGAGGTTCTGAGCACAGGGCAAAGGGGTAGGAAGTTATAGGAGATTCTTGGGAACTTGCCTTCTACCTGGTAGGACACTCAGGAGAGATGAGGGGGCTATGCACATAAACATTAATCTTACTATCAGGTGAAACAAGGCATTTCAGACTCTCAAACTCTCTCCTCTGCTGGTCATCAGCCTCTCAAATCTAGACCTGGAAGCCTTCCTCATTGTCCTGACAGCCTGAGTTGCTCCTACCCTTGGCTTAGCAAACGACCTCAGTCCTCCTGTGATGCTAAGATCAGTTCCTTATTGCTATGTCCTCTCTGATACTCATGTTTCCAACTCCAGACTGGTGTTGTGACTCCAATCCTTCATGGCCCTCTTTGTTCAACGTTTGGTATTGGCATCCTTTCTTCTTAACTAGCTCCCCTGAGCATCTCAGTGGGAAGATCCAATGTCTCTTCCCCTATGGCCATCACCTAGAGGGTTTCACTGAGTAGAGGCCAGAATCTTGATGGACAGCTTCATCCTGTTCTATAGACCATTTCCCTGACCTTGACTAGACCTCACTTAGTTACAGGGCACCTTGGAAAGAGAGTTTGTATGACCCAGTAAAACATATCCTGACTCCAGGAACCTCAGAGAGCATATCTCAGTATTGGTAGGGCAAGGAATATAAAGCATTTGTAACACCATAGCTAGAAAGACCATCTGCAGGGCTGGAACTATGAGAATGCTCTTAGGCACATAGAAACTCAGGGTTAGAAAAGACCTCAAGGGCCATCTAGTTCAACCTGCAAATGAACAGAAATCCCCTGTATAATATCCCCCTAAAAATAGTCATCCAGCCTCCATTTAAGGCCCTTAGTCACAAGGAACCTTCTGGTGGCAGCTGACACCACTTTGGGAGCAGTTCTCAAGGTTAGGAAGTTTATCTTTACATGGAGACAAAACTGTCTCTTTCCAGCTTCTCCCCATTATTTCTTGTTCTGCCTTCCAGGTACTTGCTGAACAAATTCAATTCCTCTTCCAGGTGACCACCCTTTCAATACTTGAAAAAAATCTATCATGTCATTTCCCATATTCCTGCCTCCATAAACTTTCTCTTCTCCCACCTGGATGTGATGACTTTAAGAACCAGGCCAGTGATGAAGTGCATGTTTGCCATGCAAAGACCAACCTAGCCAAGTCCAGAAAGATTTATCACCAGTTTGGCTACAAGATTTGGGCCAGAGAAACTCTAAAAGAACAGCATATTATAGTGTATGCATGGGGTGTGGACCTGAGTTCAAATCTCACCCTTAGGAGCATCCAGGTAGCTCAGTGAATAAGAATACTGGCCCCAGTGTCAGGATGACTTGGGGGATCAAATCCAGGCTCAGATACTCAGCACCACACCCAGAAATAATTGGCCATGTAACCTTGGGCAAGTTACTTAACCCCAATTGCTTAAAAAAAAAATCTCACCCTTAGACACTTAAGAACTGTATGGTCCTAGGCAAAGCTCTTTCTGTGCCTCAATTTCTTCAATTGTAAAGAAAATGAAGCGGTTGGATCTTCTGGTTCTCAATCTATGTCCCTATGAACACCATTTACAGAGATTCAGAGGGACTATGACCTGCCCAGATCCACACACCACAGATCTCTAAGGAATTAACAAATGTGGAGTGATGCGCCAGTGCGTAAATTATATTCATAAGTGCTAAACTGATGAAGAATGACAGAGTGGACAAGGGCTAATCCCGCAAGACTTCTTGGAAGAAGTGGGTTTTAAGCAGGGACCTGAAGCAGCTGATTGGGGGTCAAAGCAGCAATAGGGGAAGGGAAGGGAACTAGCCATAGATGTGGAGAGGGAAAGTATGTTGGTAGCTAAGGAGGGGAGGAGCTCCCCATATCACAGAACCCTTACAAGGAAAGCACTTTGTAACCTTAAATCATTCTATAAATGTGAGCTGTTCTTAATAATATTGCCCATTCTAGGAGCCCTCTTAAAATGAAAATAGGTTAAGTCCCTAATACTTCAGTGGGAATGAGCTTATCAGACTTTTTCCTCCTTGGCAGAAGGTTACCAAGGACAGCTGGAGGGCACTGGATACCTGGAAGGAAGGGGGGGAGGAGAGGCAGGGTATTATGTGCCCAAAGGGGGACAAAGGGCATATGAAAGAAAGCCTAAGGGCACCAAATACCAACTAAGGCTCCATCGGGACTTTTGGGAAGGCTGTTGTGAAGTCCTCCCCTTTGACTGCAGGCTTCCCTCTTGCTGAGGCTGGTTCCCAGGAGACCCTAAAGCAGACAGGCCCCAGGCCTCAGCCCTGTCTCAAAAGGGTCAGCAAAGAGGGAACACTCCCTGGGCTGAGGAAGGCCTGAGAAAGCACAAGGAAAGCAAATGACATTTGAGAGCCTCCAGCTCCCCAAACCGGTCTCCCCAGCTTCAGACAAAGGAGACATGAAGTCCACCCCCTCTTCTCCCCTTTTCAGCCTGGGAGAGACTTCTTCTAAAAAGCCTGTGAAAGCAGATACTGGCCCTGGATGTATTTCAAGTGGATTTTCTCTTGTCATTTGGGGAGAATTGTCTCACTTCTTTCCTTGTCTCAAGAAAGGAAAGGTGGCTTGTGGCTGCGGGCCCTGGTAGGGGTAGGGTGGGAGGTGGGGAAGGATATTTCCCTGTCTCCCCATCCTCAAGGGGTGGGTAATTGTGCATGACAGATGGCTCATTTCTATGGTAAGCTGCTCCTGGCTTAGAAAGGAATTGTAGAACTCAATTACCCATATGAATCATCCAATGCTACCCAGCCACGGGGTCCACCAATGAAAAAGTTCATGCCTGATCTCAGGAGGGCCCCAGCCTAATTTGATATTCATTACAGGCCCACAATACAGTGACCGCCAAAGGTTCTTTTAGCCCCTCAGAGCATGGGGTTAATGAAGCAGATTTGGTCCCCATGGGGAGCATGGTTTCATAGGTTTATAGATACTGGGATGAAAGGGGCCTTACGGATCATCTACTTCAATTCCTTCGTTTTACAGGTAAAGAAACTGAGGCCTAGAGAAGTTAAACAGAATCATCCAAGGTAACATAGATGGAAAATAGCAGACATGGGATTTGAACACAGGTCTGCTGACCCCAAACTGAACATTCTTTCCACTGTACCTGGGTGGGATCATAAGCTCATGGCATCATGACCCAAAGGTGGAAGTAACCTCATAGTTCAAAGCCCTCATTGTCTGTATTCTGTTCCATAGAACATTTTGCTGACTTCAAACTAAACATCTTAAAAATCTGTTTACTTTGGTTACAGGCAAGTGACTCTGGTCAGAGAGTATGTTATGATGGGGTAGGAAGCAGGAATAAAAAGCTTGGCTCACTGCTTAGAAATTCTGTCTGAAAAAAAAACAACAGCAGGTTTGGGGAGAGGGGCGTAGGCACTCATAGAAACACAGATATGGAGAGCTGGAAGCAACCTCGAAAGCCACCTGGTCCAGCCCCCAAGTGAGCAGAAACCCTTCCACAATATCCCCAGTAAGGGGTCACCTGGACTCCCATCCAAGGCCTCTACCTCCTGAGGCAGCCCATTCTACTCTTAAATAGCTCTAATTGTCAGGAAGGTTCTTTGTGTTTTTTTTCCCCCTAAATTGAATTAAAATCTGCCTGTCTGCCAATTCTACCCATGACTTGTATCTCTGCCCTCAGGAGCCAAGTGTTGTTGTTGTTTAGTCTTTTTCAGATGTGTCTGATTCTTTGTGACCCCCCCTTTTGGAGTTTTCTTGGCAGAGATACTGGAGAGTTTGCCATTTCCTTCTCTATGAAACTGAAGCAAACAGGGTTAAGTTATTTGCCCAGGGTCACACAGCTAGGAAGTGTCTGTGATCATATTTGAAATCAGGAAAATGACACTTCCTGTCTCCAGGCCCAGTCTTCTATCCACTGAGCCACCTAATATAATAACGTATATAAATGTTAATATATGATTGCATAATATATATAAATAATATAATTATTTGACTCAAGCTACTTCATAAATATTCCCCCTAAAATGTGACATTTAGAACTAAACACAGCAGTCCAAAAGTAGACTGACAAGGGTAGAATTCATCAGGTGTTTCATATCCCTCACCCTGGAAACTATGCTTCTATAAATGCAACCTAACATTACATTAACTTTTTTATTGCAATATCACAATCTGAGAGTCATAATGTTCTTTTTTTTTTTTTTTGCTTTTTTTTTTGGCAGGAGGGGAGGTAGGGCAATTGGGGTTAAGTGACTTGCCCAAGGTCACATGGCTAGTTTTTGTGTTAAGTGTCTGATTTGAACTGTATTTGAACTCAGGTCCTCCTGACTTCAGGGTCAGTGCTCTATTCACTGCGCCACCTAGCCACCCCTCATAGTGTTCTTTTAATCCACTAAAGTCCCCAGACCTTTTTGCACATGAATTGCTGTCCAATAACACCCTTCCAACCCTGTGCACAAGTATACAGTTGATGTTTTGAGCCCTAGCATAGGACTTTATATTTATTAAATTTTACAATTTTTTATTTATTAAATTTCATATGAGTAAATTTGATTCATCAATCAAGCATGCAGAAGTCTTTTGTGGATCCTGATTCTGTCATTCCCAAATTTCAGAGAAATACCGTCTATGCAGCTAAGCAGTACAGTGAATAGCACACTGGATCTGAAGTTTAGGATGACCTGAGTTCAAAACCCTTTTCAGCCACTAACTAGCTGTGTGACCCTGGACAAGTCCCTTAACTTGTCTGCCTAAATTTCTTCAACTGGGATAATAATGGCACCTACTTCCCAGGGTTATTGGGAGGATCAAATGAGATACTGTATGTAAAGTACTTAGCACATGATAGGTGCTAGATAAATGCTAGAAATTATTATTATTCCTTCAGAGAATTCATTTACAAAAACATTGAACAGACCAGGGCTGACAGATTCTTGGAGAGCCCTCCTAGGAACCTCCCTCCAAATGGAGATTGAGCACCACCCTTTGGATCTCATCATTATACCAAGTTTCCAATTCTCTGAATTGCACTGTCTAACAGCCCACATCTCTCCATCTTGTACACATGGAAATCATAAGAGAATGCCAGATTCGGCACTGAGATCCAAGAATGCAAAAGCTACATGTACTCTTCTGGTCTGTCTGCCAGTCAGACTTCCCAACGAAGAAAGGAAATGAGATTAGTGAAGTGTGGCCTGCTTGCGACAAGCCCATGCTGCCTCATAATGCATATCTTGATGAAGCTGTATTGGATCCATTCCCGTCACATTCTAGTGACATCTGAGCAAAATCTTCTCTCCCTCAGAGGATCCTAGATCTGGAGCTGGAAAGAAACTTTGCGTAGGATTACGCTGTTGCTGTTTTTCTTGTTGGTCCTCCATTTTTGGAGACCAATGACATCACAGGGTGTTATCTTGACTTTGGAGTGAACTGGATTTAAGTGAGGCAGAATTGTGCAGTCATCAGCCTCACTCTCTCTTCCAGAACCATAACAGTCTAGTGGTGGGACAAAAGTCAAGACAACTCGCGATGGCCTGGGATGCAATGGACGACCTTGGTGTCTTCAATGTCTTACCAAGCTCTAAGCCCTCCATTGCACCTGCTTCAGTCACCTTCATGGCCTTTGGAATCCTTTGTCCATTCCACCAGGGGAAATCTTCATGTGCTTGGGATAGACATCCCCCTAACTCACTGATAGGTTTGAGGTCTGTTGGCTCCCCTCAATCTGGTTTAGCCCATCAGATAGCTTTACCTGTGTATGGCCACTACACACAGTATAGCTTCTTGGAGCCACAGGTGAGAGTGCCAGGTGGACACCAAAGAGGGATGAGCATCCCTGAAACAGATTCCATAGCTAGAACCGGAAGGCATCTTAGAGATGGAAAGAAAAAGAAAGGAACAAGTATTTGTTAATCACCTACTAGGTGCCCGTCCCTGTGTTAAGTGCTTTATAAATATTATTTCATTTGATCCTTACAACAACCCTGGGAGATAGGTGCTATTATTATCCCTATTTCACAGTAGAAGAAACTAAGGTAAACAGAGGTTAAGTGACTTTCCCAGGGTCACACAACCACCAAGTATGTGAAGCTGAATTTGAACTCAGGTCTTCCTAACTCCAGGTCCAGTGCTCTATCCTCTGTGCCACCCAGCAACCTGTAGTCCAATCATCTTATTTTACAGATGAGGAAACTGAGATCTAGGAAGGTTAAGTGATGTGTCTAAGGCCACACAGTTAGTAAATGGCTGTACCAAAATTTGAACTCATATTCTGTGACTTAAAGAAACTGAGTCCCAGAGTTGTAACTTGTCCACACTAGAAAATAGCAGACCCACAATTCAAGCTTGGGCCCAGAGACGCCAACGTCAGTATTTATTACTATATTGCTTCCCAGGAAGCTCAATCATCAGAAAAGGCACAGGATGGGTCTGGCACCCAGTCATGGCAATTTCCAAGAGTGCCAGTTTCATGAGAAGGCTTCTGTTTTTCTTAGTTTGGCAAGGAGCACAAGGCAAAAGGAATAAGCCAAGATTTCAAAGATAATGACCTTTAAGTAGTTCCACATTCCGAGGAAAATTTGGGAATGTGAGCTTTGATGCTAGGTCTGTTGGTCCTCCTCTGTTCTCCTAGTCATAATAGGACCTTGTAAAAAGTTCCATCTAGAATGTTCTTTGTCTGGCTGTCTTTGAGAACAGTTGGGGTGCCAGATGACCAAAGAGAGACCAAACATGGCTTTAGAAGAAAAAAAAACAATTCTACAAAGTCAAAAGCAAATGTTCTGGAAGCCTTGGCTACCACTGTCCCTCTAAAGAAAAGAGTTTTCAGAGCTATAAGACCACCATTTTCTGTGCTTACTTACTGTTCAAAGAATAATGTTCCATCTCTAGGCCTTCTACCCTTCTTCTAAAAATGGGTAATAATTACACTAACCTGTTACAGAGTGGTAGTGACACTACAGTAGTTCTACGGGTAATAATGACATCCAGGAATAGGGTGAGTGGTTGCACAGAATCAGTTCTTCCTGTTACAGTGAAGGATACTGAGGCAGATCATGGAACATAAACATGCTTTGGGTCATAAAATATCCTAGTTTTGCATCCTTAAGCAAATCACCTAAACTCTCTGGGCCTTAATTGCTTCATCTACAAAATGAAAGTGTTGGCCTACAGGGATTTGTTCTGTGAAGTTTGGATTGAGTCAAAGGGCTGCACTTGAGGACCTAGAGAGCCACATGTAGCCTCAAGGACACAGGTTTCCCACCCCTGGCACTAGATCAGTGGTTCTCATAGTGTGGCCTGTGGCTTCCTGGGGGTCCCCACGACCCTTCCAAAGGGTCCACAACGTCAAAACCTTTTTTTCATAATAGTGTCAGTATATTATTTGCTTATTTAAATACTCCTCTCTTTTCCAACTACATATCTGTATAAGACTGGATTTTCTTCATATACCTCAACTAAAACAACATATTGCAACAGATTGAATGCAGAAGCAGATGTGAGAATCCAGCTGTCTTCTATTAAGGTAATCATTAAAGAGATTTGCAAAAAGAGGTAAAACAATGCTACTCTTCTCATCATTTTTTTGTTTTGTAAAATATAGATTTTATTAAAAATAAGTAATTTATGTTAACATGTAATGGGTTTATTATTGTTTTTAATGAATTAATATCTCAAAATTTTATCATTTTTAATTTCTGATACAATAAATATCACTAGATAGAACCCACATAAGTAAAAGCTTGTTAGAGGAATCCTCAATTATTTTTAGAAGTCTTGAGACCAAAAAGTCAGAGAATGACTGCAATCTCTAAGATGATCTATAAGTGCTCTTCCAGACCAAATAACCTATAAGCCTACATTTCAAAGTAGCTTGCCATGTTAGAAAGAACTTTGGCCTAGGAAGCAGGAGATCTGTGTTCCAATTTCCATCCTGCCTTTAACTTACTTTGTTCACAAGAAGGAATAGAATGGATGATCTCTAGGTAAATGCTGAATTTTGGTATAGATAGTGAATACTATAGGAGGTCCTAGTCAAGGTAGATCAATGATAAGAACCATCAGTGGAAGTTTAGTGGAGAAGAGCCTTAAAGAAGGGAAAGGATTTAGATGAGGGGCTTCCTAGAGTTGAGGGCATTTTAAGCTAGGAAAACAAGAAATGTGAAGCCATATAAGACATAGCATGTTGGAGAAGACTAAATTGACTGAGGCAGAAAGAAGTGGGAGATAAAGGTGGTTAGGTATGGTGAAGCTATAATATGGAGAACTATGTATGCCAATCAGAGGAGTTTAATACAGTGGAAAGAAGATGGTTTGGGGAGTTAGAGGACCTAGGTTCAAATCCTACAGAACACAATAATATAATATTGGTAGAGCTATAAATTGGACTAATTTATTCTGGAAGGAATTTTGGATCATGATGCTGGATGTAAGAACAGTTAGGTGATTCTCTGGATAGAGTGCCAGGCCTGGAATCAGGAAGACTCATATTCTTAAGTTCAAATCTAGCCTCAGATAATTCCTAGATGTGTGACCCTGGGTAAGTCACTTAACCCAGTTTGCCTCAGTTTCCTCATCTGTAAAATAAGCTAGAGAATAGAAATGGCAAACCACTCCAGTATCTTTGCAAAGAAAATCCCAAATGGGGTCACAAAAAGTAGGACATGACTGAAAAGACTGAATAACATATGGAAGTTAAGGTATCCAAGCTTGATACTTATTCTAAATGGGATAGAGTGATCTGACTGATTTATTCAATCAGCACCCCTCCCCTTTCAAACGTAAGCAGAAAAGAAACAAAACAAAGAATTAAAATATCCAAGCTTGGCCACAGAGAAGAGTAAAGAACAGGTACTTTTCTCCCTTGAACATAGAAGTGGGAGGTGATAGGAAAGGAATAGATTAAAATGAAAGCATAAGAATAAGGAGATAATATCTCTTCTATCCAAGGAAATAATCTCCATGGGGAAGTAACTTCTATGGGTAATATATGTACCAGTTCAGAAGTGGTGAGGGGCTGTGAAACCTCAACCTTGGGTAAGTTGCTGAGGTAACGGGATTGGGGTGGGGCTTAAGCAGGGGTAGGGGGGTGAGGAGTGGTTGGTGGTGAATATAGGTTGTCAACAACAGAAAAAAGAAAAAATGGAGAAAAATGCAAGTTTAACAATCATAATTTTAATCAGGAATGGATTAAATATTTTAATAAAATGAAAGAAAGTGGAAGAATGAATTGTTGTTAGTCGTTTGTTCTTGAAAGGACTGATGATATCATGGGGGTGACATCTTGCCATGGACATGAATTGGATTTAAGTGAGGCAGAGCTGTGCAACTCTCAAAGTCATCAGCCTCACTCTCATCCAGAGTCACTGGAATCCAATGGCAAGACAAGTCAAGAACACTGGTGATGGCCCAGAGAAGAATGGATAAAAAACAAAGGAAATACACCTTAAAATGTAAAGGTTTATGAGAGGCTGGAGCAAAATTTACTTTTTTTGTTGGCTGAATCTAAAAGCATAGGAGATGCAATCATACTGTCAAAACAAAAATAAAAATCCACAATATCAAGGGAGATAAACAGGGAAACTATATTATACTTAAAAGAAACATAGGCAATGAATATAGTAAACCCATATTCACCAACTGGCATAGGATCTAAATTCATAAAGGCCAAGTTAACTGAAATGCAAAAAGACCCCAACGGTAACAAAATAATTATAGCTCCAGCACACCTCTGTAGTATGTATCTCTTGTTTTCACTGATCTTATTGCCCCCCAAATCACTTTCCCCCAGAAATTTCAGCAAAACAGGCCTAGAAACCCCAGTCCATCAATGCTGGTGGAACCTGGGGAAGTATCTCTCATCTCAATATTAATGCTGACCCAGGATTACACAAACACAACTAATCCAAGGAACAAAGTACTGAGTCAAAAGAAAAAATCCTGGAGCTGGTTGTTAAATTTTCCATGTGAGAATTTACACTTTGGAAAGCTGTAAATACTAAGGTTTAATTTATTATTTTGTTGATTGTCTAGAGTTAAGAAAGTATTAATATTTCACATTAAACTTAACAGTGTACCTTGTATACATTTTTGGAAAGCCAATTGTTAAACATTTATCAGCACATCCAGCTTTCAACAAAAGGTACAGGAAAGTGGCAGAGCTGTGACCACCCCATTGAAAAATCACAAACCCCTTGGTCGCAATCTACAATAGAATTATTTACCAGCCCAAGGTGATAAGCATCAGTAAGCAGAGAGAAATTGATAACTTAAAATTAATAAAATCAGGGGCGGCCAGGTGAGTAAGAGCACCAGCCCCGCGTCGGGAGACCCGGGATCCGGCCTCAGATACTTGACACCCACACAAAAATAACTGGCTGTGTAACCTTGAGCAAGTTACTTAACCCCAATTGCTTTAAAAAAAAAATGAATAAAATCACACCTCTAGACTAAGTAGAAAATAAAACGGTTAGGGACAGACTTGAGCCAGCCTGGGACCTGAAGGGGAGAAGGAGCACCTTTCATGTGAATCATGTAGTCCCTTTCCAGAATCCTTTCCAGGTCACATGTTGTTATTCCTGTTCTGCACCATCCCTCACCCCCTACCCCTGCTTAAGCGCCACCCCAATCCCATTACCTCAGCAGCTTACTCAAGGGGGAGGATTCACAGCCCCTCACCACTTCTGAACTGGCACATATATTACCCATAGAAGTTACTTCCCCATGGAGATTATTTCCTTGGGTAGAAGAGATATTATCTCCTTATTCTTACCCTATTTTCATTTTAACCTATTCCCCTAGGTTTCCTCCACTCCCCTGTACTCATTTACTTACCCCCAAATTCTTTGCATTTTCTTAAATTGTTCATCTCTCTTTATTTGATTGTAACTGAGTTCCAAATCCCATTGGTATGGGGTTCTCCCCTTATTGGTAGAGATTGATACCCTTCACTTAGAGGAGGAACTAGGAGAAGCTGGTGAGAGCAGGAGAGAGAAGAGATCTGGTCTCTTTAAGCTCTACTGGTCCTTCTGGCTTCCAGCTTCAAGGGAGGAAGTGGAAAATACAAACCCTTCTCCAGGTTACTGAAGTTAAGAAAAATGGCCTCGGGAAGAAGCTAGCCTGAAAGGAGCCGGTCTCCATCGTGTCCCTATCCTCAGCGGCTGTACTAGAGACTTCAGGGTATTTCCTTTGTGGTAAGATACAGGACGCTCTCTCGGTTCAGCTGAGTTACCTCATTCTCAATGGGAGAGCTCCTTCATTCTATATTTTCCAGTATATATTTGTCTACATTTAATTCCTCTGATTTCTGTTTCACTATTGACTTGAATAAATGGGTTTCTTTTCTATTTACTATGTGTGTGTGTGTGTTCTTTGTAGAGCTGACATTTGGTTAGAAGGAAGTCAAGCCTTGGATATAAAGCTTGAGGTCTTCCTTTCCCAAGTATTGAACAGTTATCAGAAGTTTAGCTTAAACATGAAAACAATTCATGTATTTTCTTAATGTTGTTGCCTTCTACTTTTCTTCTGCCAAATTTTCTTCTACTTCAGTATATATATATACATATCTTTTTTCCCAAAATCTATTCTCTCCAAGCTTTATCTTTGGAAAGATTCTCCATCATGTATTCATTTTTCCTACTTCACTGTTTGTTTTTGTATGCTGTATTGAGAGCTTTAATTTAAGAGTTTTATTTTAGGGGTGGCTAGGAGTCGCAGTGAGTAAAGCACCGGCCCGAGTCAGGAGGGCCTGAGTGCGGTTTGGGCCTCAGATACTTAACACCCACACAAAAAAACCTAGCCATGTAAACTTGGACAAGTTACTTAACCCCAATTGCTCTCCAAAAAGGCAAAAAAAAATAGTTTTATTTCTCTTTTGAACCATACTAGAATTTCTTGCTATTCTACCACGATTGATGGGGATGCCACAGGCTCCTTCATCAAAAAAATCTTCATTAATTTCCCCTCATATTATAATAGTCATTCAAAACATTACTTTCTCAGGTTTTTCTCATTATTCTTTCTATCTTTATGAACCCATGATTTGTCTATTTACAGGCTGGTTTTTTTAATATTTAACTTTTATTTTATTTTTCTCAATTTCATGTAAACAAAAAATTTTAATATTTTTTTATTTGAGTTTCACATTCTTTCCTTTTTTCTCTTACCCTCTTCTTGAGAAGGCATGCAATTTTATATAGATTATACATGTGCAGTCATACAACACATTTCCATATTAGCCATGTTTCAGAAGAAAACACAGACCAAAAAAAAAAACAAATATAAAAGAGTAAAAAAAAAAGTATGCTTCAATCTGCACTCAGATTTATGGGCTAGATTTTGAATGCAGGGTCTCTTCTTTGATTTATTTGGCTTTCGGCTTTTTTCTTGTATTCCCTGTCACTTATGTTTAGAAATCCTACTCACTCTCTGGCTCTGATTTCCTTACTGTTGCTGCATAATCCTGAATCATTGAGCTGGCCCCAACTGAGTTCCCAATCACCTTTCACTCCAGTCCAAAGATCATTCTCAGCTAGTCTGTCTTTGTCTTTGGGCCTCTCCCTCCTCTAGTCTCAAGGCTGGGCAGAAGCAGGGCCTCTTCTGTCATGAAGTATCAGAGAGGCCTGGGCAGAGTCATTGCCATCAGCAGAAGCCTGAGGTCCAAGCCTGTAAGCTTGCTTTAAGCAACTACACAGAGGTAGGGAGGGTTACTCTTAAGTCTTCAAATTGTCCAGTGTTAATTCATAAAGCCTTTATGCTGGTGCAAGAGGGTTTCTAACTTCTTATCTTATAGATCCAGCTATAATTATTCTATATCTAAGTATATAATTCTTTTCTTTTGAGGCTTTGCATTTGTGGAAGTTTAGAGGAAACAACTATTTAGCTATTCCACAGGTCACCTCTCTCCGTTTCTCATTTGTAAAAGGAGGGGATCATAACAGATGGTCTCTGGGCTCTCTTCCAGATCTAAATCTATGATTCTATGACTTGATTTTATAATGCGATTTTACTGTATTTAAATAAAGCCTTGCCCCAAGTTCAGTCCTAACTATTCTTTGTGAACAAGAACTATTCAGCCTCAATTATTTACCAGTGAGGTGGGATTGACTAACCAGTCTGTCTCATCAGCACTCAAAGGGACATCCATATGCTAAGTTAGGAACGCAGCAACACAGTAATCCTTAGTGGGTAATAGCTGAAACAGAGACTATAAGAAATTGAGGCCAGTGTCACTGACCTGGGAAGGCTGAGTCAGACAAGCAACTCCCACTTCTTTCCTCTGGATGATATGCTGTCCTTTGGGAGAAAAAAAGGTATTCTGGAAAGGATCCAGAGAATGTCTTGAACAAAAGTGACAGTGTAAATCTTCAAGATGGATAAGGCAGGGGACTGGAAGCTTGCTCTGGATTGGACTAAACAAGCTAAATAGCTGAAAAGGGGCCTTGAATCCATAAAAAAAAATTTTTTTCTTAAACTCCATGTCAATAGGCTGTCATGTTTCATTGAATAACAATGTAGGCAGACTAGCCTGAAGAATGTCACTTGATGACTGATCACCCCTGTGGGATGGGCCTGCCCTTGTCTGTAAATCAGCACTGTGTGCCCTGTATCACGGGGTGATTAACGTCAGTCAATCAACAAGTAAATAATCACCCACTGTTCAAGGCCTAGCTATGTCCCACCACCTCCATGAAGCCATCACCAGATATACCAGCCTAGAATAATACTACTTCAGTTCAATTAATATTTATTAAGCATCTACTCAGTTGGAAGCACTGGGTAAAGAGCTAGGTATACAAAGATACCAAACTCCGTCTGCCCCCAAAATGGCACTATATACTATAAGTGAAATAATACTTTGGCTCACTCATTTCCTTGCTTGGAAATTTGTAATGAGTGTCTATCACCTGTGTGCTAGGAAGAATGTTAACCAGGACCAGGCAGCAGGGCGTTTGCTGAAGGTCACTGGAATTTTGAGAATACTGACAACAGTTGTACTCCTTCAATAAATAGAAGCAACTGACCTTGGCATCTATTTAGCAAGAATAAAATAGGAAGCTACAGGATGACATGTTTCTTCCCCCAAAAGGCTCCAGAGGTTCCCTGAAGGAGGGAGGGAGGGGTAATGAAACGATCCAGGGGGTGGTAGTAACCTCAGGTGTAATTGGGGGGTGTTGAATAAAAATAAGGGGGAGGTGGAAGCATAAGGAAAAAAGAGAAGAGAATTTTGAAAAACTGTAGATGTTTCATCTGCTGTGTAACAGAGTTAAAGTGGTAGTTATTACATTGTTTTCCAAATAAACATACAAAATGCACATTATAACCTATCAGTGATCTAGTCCACTGATAGGTCTTAACAAGCAAATGTTGGTAGGCCAGCATGTCACACATTGTCAGGAAGTCTAGCATGCATCAGCAGGAATATATGAATATAATGACTTGTTATATGGTTACATAATGTAATATTGAGTCATCAAAATTTCAATGCAGGGAAAAAACCCACAAATTTATAATAAATTATTAAATTTAAGATGTTATTTTTTCAGTCATCAAGGGACATTCTTCAGGCTAGTCTGCCTACATTGTTATTCAATGAAACATGACAGCCTACAAATAAAAAACTTATATTTTTTGAAATGATGCAAATTTCAAAAAAAAAATTGTCAAAGGAGTAAAGATTTCCAGGGGAGCACTGAGCAATTTTTTTAAAAGGGGATGGTAGGCCAAATAAGTTTGGGAACTTCTGGGTTATACAATACATGGGATCCTCCTTGATCTCACTGTGCTTCCTCCTCTGGGAATGCTCTCCCCAACCCCAATGGCAGAATGTGCCTGATACTCTCTCTTTCTCTCTCTTCCTCTCTTTCCCCCAGGAATGATCCCCAGGCTCTCTTCCAGCCTCTTTTCCCTCTCAACTGAATTTGTCTTTAAAGCTGATTTGAGGGCAGCTAGGTGGTGCAGTGGATAGAGCACTGACCCTGGAGTGAGGAGAACCTGAGTTCAAATCCATACTCAGATACCGTGTTTCCCCGATAATAAGACCTACCCCGAAAATAAGCCCTCCCCTTACTGTGTAAGATTCCTCTAAAATAAGCCCTCCCCCGAAAATAAGCCCTATTGAGATTGCTACTGTAGTGAAGGTAATCCCCTGCGCTACACGCTACATTATGGTACCCTCTGTATGCACCCCCCCCCCGTGAAACGCATGCTGCGCTCCGAGCTGCATCGAATCAGAGCTGCAGCAGTGAGCGCGTCATCCTGTTCTTCCCCAGTGATTTGCTTATTGAATAAAGGTACATTTTTTTGTTCACATTTACCTGTTTATTAAAATTGCTGTCAATGTTCATTAAAATAAGCCCTCCCCTGAAAATAAGCCCTCTGGTGTTTTTCTGTCCAAAAAAATTAATAAGACAGTGTCTTATTATCGGGGAAACATGGTACTTACTAGCTGCATGACCCTGCCCAAGTAACTTAACCCTAATTGCCTCTAAAGGAAAGAAAAAAAAAGTTGGTTTGAAGTTCTTTCAAGGCATTTGACCCAGGCACCACTCCTGGATCTGGTACCAAGTTCAACTCTTCTTTCTTCCTTGTTAAGAACTCTACCTCAGTCTTTCTACAATAACCCAATCTCCTGGCACTTTCCTTTGCCCTAATAACTCCTGTCACTGTACTGATCTCCACCTTTGCAGGGGGATCTGCTCATTGCTACCTCTGTGACTATAGAGTAATAGCATCCCAGAGCTGAGAGGGACCTTGGATGACTAGTCCAGGCTTCCACCAGTGCAGAAATCCCCTTTACATCCTGGCTGATAACCACAGTGACCTCCTGGATTAGCATCTAAAGCCCTTCAGATTAGGAACCCTTGTTCTCTCTACTTGGTTCCTCCCCAGTGCCATATACATGGCTGGGCACATAGCAGATATAGCTTAATAAATCCTTGTTGGCTGATTGGTTCTTATTGAGCATGCACTCTGTGCCTAGCCGTGTGCCAGGCGCAAGGGGCATTCTTGGCACATCTACCTCAATCACCCTGGCAGCATCTCTGCAGTCAGTCCCAGAAGGGTTCCCTCTGCTGAAAGGGTTAATGGGAAAATAGCTAAAAGCACTGCCAGGAGGAGGAAAGGGGAGGGGGCCTGTCTGGCTTGCTGGCTAGCTGAGAGAGAAGCTGACATCATGTTTTCTCCACAGGCCTTGCTCTGCTGTCATCTGGTCCCTCAGAGTGAGGGCAGGAGGGAGGGACCAGGAATTCTATGGAAAATTTTCTCCCTTCATGGAGAGTCTCTCTTTAGGAAGAGGAAGGATCTATCAACTCCTGGTGGCAGCCTAGTCAAGGAGAGGAAATTGTTAAGTAGATTTTTCAATGCCATCTCACCATTCCCCAAAGCCACCAGAGTCCCCAGTCTATCTGATGTGCAACTCAGAATGCCTACCAACACCAGGCTAATCACATCAACTAATTTGTGCTACTGTGTTCCTGTATTTGGAGCTGATAATAGTTTAACATGCTGCCCTTCTCAATAATCAACGAAAGACTTGAAGTCCTTTGGAGTCTCCTCTCAGGGAAAAGCACTGTGCTAGGCACTAAGGGGAGGTAAAATCCAATAGAGAGCACTTTAAGTTTTACAATGTAGTTTTTCACAATGATTTTTTCTTCTTTTTTTAAATTAATTTTTTTTCAATAAATAATCTACTTTCTCTCCCTTCCCCTCCCCATAACAACTGAGGGATGAGAGAAGCCTCATAATGAATAAATATAGTCTAGAAAAACAAATTCATCCACTGGCCATGTCCAAAAAATATATGACTTGATCTCTACTCTGGACCTATCACCTGTCTGAAGGTGGAGCACATACTTCATCATCAGTCCTTGGGAACTGGAGTGAGTCATTATGTTGATCAGAGTTCTTAAATCTTTCAAGGCAAGGTAACTACTGCCTTCAAGGAATTTACAATCTAATTGAGGGAAGAAGGTATTCCAAACACATGAAAAGATAACCAGCAAAGCAGTATAATAAATACCAAATGAATGGGACATACAATAAGGCTTTAGGAGCTCAGAGAAAAGATTGGTCCCTATGGGTTGCAGTATGGGGAAGGCTTCACAGAAGAGGTGGAAATGTTAGAGAGCATTAGAGACAGAAGAGGGTCCAGGACACATGCTTGGGGCATAGGCATGCAGAGGACAAGAGATACTTGCAGGGATAGAGGGACAGACTTTACTTAATAGTAAAAAGGCTAAGAAGGTCAGGCAGAATGGAAAAGAACCTGGACACAGAAGTGTCAGAATCCAAGAAAGGAGAAAGTGAGAGTCTGAGAGTCGTCTTGGAGAAGTAGCCTTTGGGAGGAGTGAAGTAGAATGGTGGGCTCAGAAGCCAAGTTAGAAGGAGCTGAAAAATAAGTAGGAGATGAGGAAGAGGAAGCAATAATCTATGACTGTAGATGAACTTATTCTGAGTTTGGCCATAAAATGGAGGGGGGAGGATATACATACATATATATAATGCATATATTATATGTACATATACAAATTCATGCATTATGTGTATGTATACATGTGTTACTCACATACATAAATATCTATACATGCACGTGTGTATAAATACATATATACTTAAGTATGTGTAAAATAAAAATGTTCAACGGAGATGAACCGTGGGAGATAAGACCAAGGGAACAAGTAGGAGGGTGGGCTCTGGTAAAAAATAAATAAATAAATAAAGTCTGCCCCCTTCCTCAAAAACTACAACAAATGAGAGCCTGGAGGATCACATGGAGGGATTTTTATTTGAGCTGTGGTTTAGGGGGAAAACAAGAGTTCACAACAGATAGCCTGTATTTTCTCAGGGATTTTGTGAGCACCAAATATCGAAGCAATAACAATAATAGCCTGTGTTTATATAGCTTTATGACTTCAAGGTTTATAAAGTACTTTCATGTGCATTATCTCACTCAGTCCTTAAAGCAATGCTGTAATTTAGAAATCGGCTCCTCTTCCCCTCAACTCCACATTTTAACCCATCTCCAAATCATCCTCCCATTGATAGTGAAAGAAGAGGTGACCCTTCTGAACAGTTGAGACCCCTGTGACCTCGTTCCCTATCGCCCCCCCCCCATTTTCCCTGGGAGCTCGTCCCTTTTATGATCCCCTCTCTAACCCTAATTTTTAGTCTCTCCTTATCTACTGACTCCTTCCCTGCTGTCTAAAAACATGCCCAAATATTTTGCATCCTTACAAAAAAACCCCAAACTTTTCATTTGATCCTACCACCCCTTCAGGTTATTGTCCTCTGTCTCTCCTTTCTTTCACAGCCAAACTCCTAGAAAAAAAAAAAAAGCTATCTACATTCATTGCCTCTACTTTGTCACCTCCTACGCACTTCTCAGCTGTTTGCAGTCTGGCTTCCATTCTCATTACTCAACAGAAATTGCACCCTCTAAGGTTGCCCATGATCTCTTTATTGCAAAATCCAAAGGCCTTTTCTGGGTCCTCTTTCTTTTTGACCTCTCTATAGCACTTAAGACTGCTGACCACCCCTTTCTCCCAGACACACTCCCGCTTCCCTGTGTTTTTATGATACAGTTCTCATGGTTTCCCTCCTACCTGTCTGGCCATTGCCTCTTTGTCTCCTTTACTGAATCATCATGCTTATCCACCCTCTATGCGTGGATGTACTCCAGGGCTCTGTCATGGAACCTCTTCTGTTCTTTCTCTACATGCCCTGTCTTCATGACTTCATCACCTCCCAGGGTTCAACTTTTATCTGCATGCAGATGATTCCCACATCTCTATGTTTATACCAAGTCCCTTTCCTGCCTGAACTCCAGTCCTCCATCACCAACCATTTGGTAGATAATGCCTCATTGGCTTTTCTGCAAGTATCTCAAACTCAGCATTTCTAAAATGGAACTCATTATCTTCCTGTCTCACTATCAGCACCATCACCTCCTCCTAACATCCTTATCTCTGCTGAGATCCCTCTAGTCACCTAGGTGTATAAACTGGGAGTGGCCCTTCAAATAATTCAGTTGCTAAGTCTTGCCTGACCTCCCTCCACAATATAATCTGCATCTATTTTCTTTTCTTTCCTTAGGTTGGGGTCCCCACCCTCATTCTGGTTGTGATCCCCTCTCACACCTGGAATATTTTAATAACTCCTAATTAATGTCCCTGCCTGCTGTCTCTCTCCTCTCCAATGCAGTCTCCATTCAACTACCACAAAACCTAAACCACAAGTCTCATCATGTCTTTCCCATGCTCAAGAGTTTCACTGACTCTCCCTTCTCTCTTCAATTGCCCAATAGGACTCTTGAAGCCCTTCATAACCTGACTCTAAGCTCCCTTCCCAGACAGTGCAATTTAGGCACCATACCACCATACCACTCTCCATGCCACCCAAACTAGTTGGCTTGCTCTTCTCACACACAGTTTCCATGCCTTTTCCCACCTGGAATGCCCCCGCTTCTTACCTCTGCTCCTTACAATTCCCATCTTCTTTTAAGGATTAGCTCAAGTACCATCATCTACACAGGAAACTGATTCTGCTTCCCCCCAGCTGCTAGTACTCGCACCTTAAAATGCTTTTTATACAGTATATGTGTGTATGTATATGCATGTCTGTTTGTCTGCATACTGTCTCTCCTCTCCCGCCCATCCCCCTTCTCTGAAGTCCTGATAAACCAGAATCAGTATACTTCATTTCCCATTGTCTAACATAATTCCACAAAGCAAATACTTGTTAAATAATTCTTTGAATGAATGAATCTTCATTTTACTGATGAGGAAATTGAGATTCAGAGCTTACTTCCTTATACAGAAACTCAAAAGCATAGGAAGAGTCTGAATAGGTCTCCTTTCTCCAAGGCAATAGCTTTTTTGTTGCCAGACAGACAGCAAGCATTTATTAAGTACTTACTCCATTCTAGGCACTTGTGCTAAGCTTTGAGGAAACAAATACAGCCCAAGCATGGGGGCAGTTAGCTGTGGCTGGAGTCTGGAAGCCCAAGTTCAAATCCAGCCTCAGACACTCACTAGGGGCCAAGTCACTTAACTTCTGATTGCCTCAGTTTCTTCCACTGTAAAATTGGGATAAGAATAGCATTTATTTCCCAGGGTTGTTGTGAGGATCAAATAAGATAATAATTATAGAGTATTTAATACAGTTCCCACCACAAAAGGGCTATATCAATGCTAGTTATTGTTGTTATTTATTATTATTAGCAAAAAGAAAGATGGGCCCTGCTTTCAAAGAGCTTCCATTCTAATGGGGAAAACAATCCATAAAATGAAGCTAATAAATAATAAATAAGGGTGGAGGGGACATAGGATGGAGGAGTCCACACTGCCCCCTGTTGACTAACTGAGGGATGGTTGGCCTGGCGGTCTGCTTAAGGGGAAGGCTCCCTACTACTTCCGACCTTCCTGCTCCACTGTCTCAGTGACTCTGCTCTCAGGCTTCACGCGTTGGCTCAGACCTTTCCCTGTGACTGGATGTCCCTTCCTACATATCCTTTAAAACCCTGCCAAAATGACACTTCCTCCAGGAAACTTGCCTGATCCCAGGACAGGCAGCATCCCATGGGGAAAGAATGCTTTTGCTCACAGTCTAACTCTGCTGCTTATTTTCTGTCTGACTTTGGGCAAATCAATCAATCGTTCTGTGCCTCAGTTTCCTAATCTGTAAAATGAAGGGAAAGAGGAGTCCCCTTTAGGGACTAGATGACCTCTATGGTCCCTTCCAACTCTATGATTCTATCACTTGCTAATTACCTTCCCCTTGATTCCTCATGTGCCATTTTACTTTGCACCTTTCTAATGGGTTTCTCACATGTAATATTTTGTATCATGGATAGTTCTATTGGTGTCTTATCTTCCCATTATAATCTAAGATATATGAGGACAGGGACAATGTCTTATCTAAATTAAATATCTCTCCCAGGGCCCAGCTGTACATACAACAGGCACTTAATAAATGTTTGATTATACTATACCCCTGTAGCACCTGCCCTTTCAGCATCCACGCCCCAGGCACTAAGTATCTTTATTCTGCCCTAGACCCTTCCTCTCAGGAAAGATGGCACCTGAAATACTTAAGTTAATGCTCAGGTGTAAGAAACTCAGTATGTGTTTCCTTTGAGAGTTATTTGTATTAAAAGGAGAAAGAGAAACCTGGGGAGGACAGCACTTAAGCCAAGGAAGTGGTGCCATTCCAACCCAGCTTTCCCCTCCACATGCCAGTGGTACCCTCCCTCCTCTGATGGGGGATAATTGATGAACATGGAATAAGGATTACTTGGTACATCCAAATCACACAGCCAGACATTCTATCTGTGCTGGGAATAATAAAAAATAAGAGTTTTGGTTTCTGAAAAAGAGGATTTTGAAAACCCTAATATAATTAGTAAGTATTTATTAAGTGTGTCATGGGCACAATCCACTGTGCAAGTTTCTGGGGACACAGAAACAAAAGTTCCTGCCTTCAAGGGTCTTATAATCTACTGGGAAATACATGTGCACAAATAAGTAGATAAAATTTATTCTGCAGAGAGGGCTAATAGCCAAGGAAATCAGGAAGGCTTCCTATAGGTGTGAGCATTTCGAGTAAGTCTTGAAGGAAGAAAAGGTTCTAAAAGGTGGAGGTAAGGATAGAGAGTATTCCAGAGGTGGGATATCTCTGCAAAGTGGAGGACATGAAATTAGTCTAGAAAGTAAACTGAATAAAGATCATCAAGGACAGAGGAGTTCATATTTTATCCCAGAGGGAAAAGGGAGTCAGTGAAGACTCTTGAGTAAGGGAGTTACCTTGTCAAACCTCTGGTTTAGGAATATTTTTTTGGCCACTTTGTAGAGAATAGTGGGGGGGGGGAGGGAAAAGGCTAAAAGAAAGTAAGGAGACTAATTAGTAGGCTATTGTAATAATCCAGGTAAGCAGTAATGAGGGCCTGATCTAGAGCCATAACTGAGTTGAGAGGAGAATGATGGCAGAAATGAATCGGAGGTACAATTTATAAAACTTGACAACCAATTAATATAGGAAGGGGGTGATGGAGATATAATAGTTATAGCCATGAGGTTGTAAAATTGGCTAAGTGTTGATAAAATTAATTTCAGTGTATATACAGCCTAAGGACATCCTAGTAGAGTAGATAAAGAGCAGACCTCAGAAGCAGGAAAAACCTGGGTTCAAGACCCACTCATGACATATTCTGGCTGTGTGTGACATGTCTTGAACAAGTCTCTGTGCCCCAGGCAGTTCTCTAAAACCATAAATTTTAAGAGCAAGTATCCATCTTCTTTGGGAGTTGCCTACACCAATTAACAATAACCAACAAATTAACTGGTTCAGGTCCAATCCCTATATGTATGTAAAAATTTTAGCCATGACTTGTGATTTCAACAGTATTGGGAACTCCCTAATTAGGAAACACCCTGGGGAAAAAATGCACAACATACACACATACAGTACATATGTATACATATAGACATATACACATATCATATTTCCTCTTATTTTTGTGTGTATATATGTATAAGTAAATAAATACACACAGCAGCAAGACTCCTCTTCCTGAGTTCAGATCTGACCTCAGACACTTCCTAGCTGTGTTAACCTGGGCAAGTCATTTAACAATGTTTCCTTCAGTTCCCCATCTATAACACGAACTGGAGAAGTAAACCGCAAGCCATTCCAGTTATCTTTGCAAAAATAAATGAATAAATTGGTTCAGGAAGAGTAGACACAACTGAAAAACATGACTCAATTACATATATATACATATACACACACATATACATATATACTATGCACATATTATATATGCATAATCTCAAAGAATCTTTTTTTTTTTTTTTTACCATCTCCCCCACTGTAAGGCAAAATTTTTCTCCCAAATTCTTTGCACAGAGCACAGAAAACCTTCCCAACTATGAGGTGGGATTGGGAACACTGTGGGGAGAATATAGATGTGTTACATTGCAAAAGAGAAGTTCACCCATTTACCCCAATCCACCCCCCAAAAAGGCTCATTCTATTAATTCAGCACCTAACTACTTCACATTTGCCACTATCTGGAAACAACATTAAACGCTTTTTTTTTCCTGGTTTAAAAAAAAGAGCTACGTCGTCCTCTACTGGACATTTTGGTAATTGCATGGAGACAATTAAATACTGTGTTTTTAGTCCTGCTGTGTTTGCCCTGAAGGGACAAATGCAATTCGATCCAAAAATTGATTAAGTATGTACATGCCAACAAAAAAAACATTTCCAGGGTGTCTCAAGTTTTACAAGGGCCTTTTCCATCCAACTGCCCTGAGAGTTACATAGAATTTTGTTTTCTTCATGACACAAAAGAAGTCACAAAACTTGTCTTTTAACCTCAAAACACATTGCTCATTTGTTTTCATTTTCAGTATATGTAGTACACTCATACTCAGTGCCATGCAGTCCAGTCTTCCTTTATTCCTTAACAATTTTAGGTAAAAATTTGTGGAGGATGAGTACTTTATCGTCCATGACACCTATTACAAGACTAGCCCCAAACTACCACAATTTACGTTGTACTTTAAGATTTGGGAAATAAGATACACAGGCATTGGGGTATAGAAATCCATCTTGCTGTACTAGAAAGTTAGGGGTTATGGGAGAGGATATAAGAGAGAACAGATTAGGGGAAGGGGTATTCAGTAGGCTTGCTATCTTGGGGTGGGGGTAGGGGAAAGATGGGGAGAAAATTGTAACTCAAAATCTTGTGGAAATGAATGTTGAAAACTAAAAATAAACAAATAAAAATATTTTAAAAAAATATTTTCAAAGCAGTTTGCATATATTACATGCTTCACTTGATCCTAAATGAGAAATAAAATAGAAGAAACCATACAATGATACAATAGAGCTGATAGTTTCATCCACTAATGTAAAACTATATGTTGTCCTTAGGAGAGACCTGTAGCTTTCTCTTAGTGATTACCTCCACTCTGATGTCTTAAAACAAATGGACTTCTTTAACTGGTGTAAGAGAATTTGGTCATCTCTTCTTTCCTGCCCTTGAACCAGAAATGTTTTCTCATTCAGATAATAAATTTCAAATACTCCCCTTTTCTTCACTGAGTGATTCCCCTTTCCTCTACTCCTTTCTCTCCTATGAAAGGTTTTACCTTACTCTCCTAAATTACCACAGAATACTACTATCGTACGCAGGCCTGAAAAGTTAGAAAAACCCAACCTATACCCTAAGAAGGGGCAGTTGCTGCCAGTCTAAGAAGTCTTCCTTAACATGCTTATTAATTTCTTTTCTTTTCAGTCTACTTATTTTATTTGATATCTGGCTAGTTCTATGGACCTGCTGATGGATGAGAGATTTTCCCTGGGCTCTTAACCCCGGCTGAGAATTCCCCAACAATTCTGCCCAATAACCCTAGGAGGTAGATGATATCATTAGCCCCATTGGACAGATAAGGAAACCAAGGCTGATATGGTGTATGTGACTCCCTATATGAATTTTTGAAATATCTGTTGATTGGTTGATCATTGGGGTTCATAGCCTGAGATAACCTATACTTGGATGAAAATTGTGAGTACTCTAGCAAAATGTTCAGTCTCTCTCCTCTCAACCCCATTCCTTTTGCTATTTTCAAAATAACTACTAGTGCTCCAAAATAAAGTTGAGCTAATTGGATGGTATTGGTGATAAAGGCAAAAGACAAAAGAAAGAGCTTGGTGGAGGTCTTCTCCTGGGATCTGATGTTCTTCCCTTTCCTCCATACAGACCAGAGCTCCCACAAGGAATCAACCCTAAATGAAGAGAGCTACTTATTACCAACAAGGGAAAACCACCTTCAAATTGAGTAGGCTGAGCTACACTGGGTTTGTGCATAACTTGGTGTTTAATGGATTCTTTGAGGTCCTTAGCCCTAAAATTGACTTGAGTAAAGGCTTATTATTCCATGGCCTTCCTCCTTAATGTAGATAAGCAAGTGATCAAATTACCCCCAAAAGACCTCAAAAATCAGAGGCACAAAAGAATAGTAAAGCACTATTTACTCTGTAAAAGAAACAAGGCAAATGACACCAGAGAAATGTAATTAGACAAGGAGGTGGGCCAGTCACAAGGACATTCCATGGATATAGCACTGGTCCTAGAAAGACCTGGGTTCAAATCTGGCCTCAGACATTTACTAGCTGTATGTCCCTGGAAAGTCACTTAACCACTAACTGCCTCAGTTTCCTCAACTGTAAAACTGGGGATAATAGCACCTACTTCCCAGTATAGAAAAGGAAGAGGAAAGCAGGTTGGATTGCTTTTAGAAAATTACAAAGTTTTTTTTTTTAATGATCTCACATTTCTCCTGGCAACAAAGGTCCATCTTTTTAATATCAACATTTTCCTGTCATCATTATATAACTCCAAGTAATAGAACACTGCACTCTCCAAGGAAATGAAATTAATAATAACCCAAAGGGTAATGAAGAGATGCACAGCAGTCTTGAACAGAGTATAATATAATAAAACAAGGAATCCTGCAGGAGAAATAGAGTCAAGTATATCAAAGAAATGTTTGAGTGAAAAAGAAGATAACCTAGTCTTTTGGGGAGATCAAGGCATAGGTAACTAACAGTACCTGTGCTCCATTGATAGCATCATGATGTGAAGACAAAAGGGAACCCAGGGCACAGGTGGACCCCCATGGTAAATTTGTGGGAAGACATGGACATAAGTCACATAAGGATATTAGTTATACCTAGTTGGATAATTTAGTTAGAGTCTTCCTTTATTTTGTTGTGTTTTTGTTTTTTCTAAGTTACATTTCTACTTCTTATATAGCACATTAGGGAGTACAATGGTAGAGTCCAAATGGAATTATTCCATTGAAATTTTGTTATAGAATTCTTTACAGATTTACAGATATTTTCCATTTTTTTCTGTTTCTCTCCATCAAGTTTCATTCTTAAATATCATTAATATGACCTGATATAATTAGGTCTCTCAACAAGCTTTCTGTAAAATTATTTTTCTTTATAGTTGATTCTTACTATTTTCTGGAGCAAAATTGATGATAATCTTGAACTCTCTTCCTCTATAGGATTTTACAAATAAGTTTAAATTCTAAACCAGTGTTGCCCTTGGCTGCCATATCTCTACTAGTCAAGAAGACCTAAGGTTTGCTGTCTGGGGTGGTTTCTAGGCCTTTTTAGTCTCCTTGTTATGGTCATGAATGGGCATCGATTAGTTTCCCATAGGAACTGGTGATAGTTTGTATCAGCATCCATTCTTTTGGCTACATCATACTTTTTTGAGAATAAATAACGTATTTAAATAGGTCATGTCAGAGTTTTCTCAATTACATGAATATATTTTCATTTTTATTCTTTTAATTTAATATTGATTTGATCTTTGATTCAACAGATCAATGGTTTGACTTTAATAAAACAACTGAGAGAGAAATCCTCACTGCCTCCTCTATCCAAACAGTAGTCAAGTCCTGCCATTTCTACCTTCATGACATCTCTTGTATATGCCTCTCCTTGGGCACTGCCATCACCTGGTACAGACCCTCCTTGCCTCATACCTGCATGATTGCAATAGCCTGCTGCTTGGTCTCCCTGCCTCCACTTCCTCCCCACTCTAAACCATTCACTACTCAGCTGCCAAACTATCTTCATATTAAAACTGATCTTCATATTAATGTGCTCCTGCCCCCCCACACACACTCAAAACATTGCAATAGCTCCCTATGACCTCTGGGATCAAATATCAAATCCTCTGTTTGGCTTTGAAAGTCCCTCATAGCCTGGCCCCTTCCCACCTTTCTCCACTTTTTAAGAGCTTGATCCTCTCCACCTCCTCTGCACTCTGTGTTCCACTGGTCCTGGGCTCCTGGATACTCTTTCCTCACTACACTTCTCTCCTCTGGTTGTTTGCCTCATGCTTGGGTTACTCTCCCTCTTCATCTCCACCTCTCGGCTTCCCTGATTTTCTTTAAGGCCTAGCTAAAATCTCACCTAGGCAAGAAGCATTCCCAGGCCTCCTTAATCTTGGTGCCTTCCCTCCAAAACAACCTGCCACTTACTGTGGATGTGGTTTATTTGTACATGACTGTTTACATAGTTTCTCCCTCATTAGACCATGAGCAACTTGAGAGCAAGGAATTGTTTCTTGCGTTTCTTTGTATCCCTGATGCTTAACACAGTGCCCAACAAATAGAAAACACTTGATTCATGCTAGGGCTGCTAGGTAGCACACACTGGATAGAGTATCTGGCCTGCAGTCAGAAAGACCTGAGTTCAAATGCTGCCTCAGACACTTCCTAGCTATGGGACCCTGGGCAAGTCACTTGACCCTGTTTGCCTCAGTTTCCTCATCTGTAAAGTGAGCCGGAGAAGGAAATAACCCCAGTATCTCTGCCAAGAAAACCCCAGTGGAGTCATGAAGTGGCAGACACAGCCGAAATGACTAAACAACAAATAAATGCTAGCTGATTAGTGTAATCCAGCCATTTTCTGTCTGTTAATTAATTTTCATTCAATATGTTGTTCCTTCAGTTTCACTTTTGGTAATAATAGCTGGTGCTGAGCATTTCCAGTGCCTCTTAACTCCCTTCTTGGAGAAAGTATTCATGCTATACAGGCATGAGTCTTCTGTAACGTCTATAATAAACCTTCATTGGCTCTTGTTTCTTATTCCTGAACCTGTTTTCTATATCTTCTTCACCATTCTCACCTATAGCTACCTTGCTGATAGCTAAGAAGGCCTGAGTTCAAATCTGGCTTTAGATACTTACTAGCTGTGAATGTCACCAAGCAGACAGTCTGTTGGTAATGAGCCTTTCCATACCTGACAAGGCTGATCTTCAAAAAAGAGACATGGTCTGTTATTATCAGGAATGTGATGGGGGAGCCACCCCTACTGACTGGAGAGAGCCTGTGGTTAAATTTTCAGTGTGAGTATTTACAATTAGAAAACCAGCAAATGCTACAAATCAGGGCTTGATTTATTGTGTTGTTGATTACCTAGATTTAACAATGATGGAGAAAATATTAATAATGCATATTAAATTTAAAAGTATATCCTGAATACATTTTTTGGAGGCAATCAGTGTTAAGTGGCTTACCCAGGGTCACGAAGCTAGAAAGTGGCCGGATTTGAACTCATCTTCCTGACTCCAGGGTCAGTGCTCTATCCACTGTGGCAGCTATTGGTCCTTTAATACATGTTTTTGAGAACCTATAGTTAAACATTCACCAGCATACCCCTGGACTTACTGGGATATTATTTGAAGCCTTGCCAGCTTAGTAAACTCTGCCAGAGCTTGAGCTCCATAGACACAGCCTGTGAGAGAACACAGGGTCACCTCCACATCAAGATGAGGTATTGGAAGAGGATTTTGCAGAAGGACCAAAGGTAATTCAATAGACAATGTGCCTACTGCTCTGTAGGCTCTAGGGGAGATATAGAGTTTAGATAAGACATTCTCTCCTTACCCTTAAGGTGTTTACAATCTAGGAGGCTGATAAGACATCAACACAGATAATTACAACATGCAATAATTTGTAGTAAGAGTGACAGTAAAAGGTGCCAAACAAAAGCCTACTTGAGGGCTGAAGAGGAAGGTCATTACCAGTCCAGGGATCAGGGAAAGTTAAGTCACTTCCCCTTTCTAGCCCTCACTAGGGCAGCTAGGTGGTGCAGTAAATAGAATTTGGGGCCTGGAGCAGGAGTGGGGAACCCCTTGGGATTTGTTCAGTGAAGTTTGGGTTCAGTCAAAGGGCCACACTTGAGGACCTAGAGACCACATGTCTAGGTCTCAAGGTCGAAAGTTCCCCACCCCTGGGGAGTCAGGAAGATGCTTCTTCATGAATTCAAATTCAGTCTCAGACACTCAGCTATGTGACTCTGGGAAAATTATTTATCCCTGTTTGCCTCAGTTTACTCATCTATCAAATGAGCTGAGAAGGAAATATAATGGCAAACCACTCCAGTTGATCTTCCCCAAGAAAACGCCAAATGGGTTCACAAAGAGTTGGACAGGACTGAACAAGAACAACATCCTTATCTGTTACATTTGGGTATGAGATTACATGATCTCTAATGTAGTTTCTGTTACCTGATGATCCCTCCTCTGACCCAAACTACTCATGTGACCTCAATTTTCTCATCTGTAAAATAAAGCTAATTGAATTAGAGTTTTGACATTTGTTTGAGTTATCAAACACTCATTCCTCCTCCAAACGGTCTTATTCCAATCCTGGCTGAAATGAAGAGGGACAACAGATACAAATTTTGATAGGTACTTTTTAGTCTATTTATACCTAAGTTTTATCTTTCACATTTCCAGTCTTTCCTTTCTTCTTACTCCCTTCCTGTCCTTTCTTTTTACTCCTTCCTATCAAAACTGGCTCCCAAAGATGAATCTGAAACTCTCTCATGCCAGAGTCTCAAATTCTCATGTGAGTGCTGATAACAGCTTAAAACATAGCCTCCCTGCCCCATCTCCCAATCTAAGATTTCCTTTAATACATTGCCCAATAGAATGTAGCTCCAAGAATCAGGCAGACAGTAGAGGAAGTATTTTGATTTTGAAGGGCCAATGGTCACGACAGCCCACCTCCTTTTCTGATGAAGTTTTCTCCATCAGAGAGGCAACTAGTAGTATTAAGGACAAAGTGCTGAGCCTGGGGTCAGGAAGACCTGAGTTCAGATTCAGCCTAGGATAGTTATTAGCAGCATGACCCTGGGCAAGTCATTTAACCTGTTTGCCTTATTTTCTTCAACTATATGATGAGAATAAGAATAGCACATATCTTTCTCTGGATGTGGATAGCCCTTTCCATCAGCAGTCTTTTGGAGTTGTCCCATGGAGGGGAAGGAGGAAGGGGGGGGGTGGAAATTTGGAACTCAAAAGCTTGTGTAACTGAATGTCGTAAACTAAAAGTAAATAAATTTTAAAAAAAAGAATAGGACATGTCTCCCATGGCTGTTGTGAGGATCAAATGAGAAAATATTTGTCAAGTATTTAAACACAGTGCCCGGCACATAGCAAGAACTTAAAGAATGCCTCCTTTTCTTTTCCTTTACCTTCCCCAGTTGTATCCCTTATGCCACTACTTCCTATAGGCATGTCATTGATGAAATACATTGCAACTTATTTGCAGCCACCATGAATCTCTCCATTGCTCGCTGAGTTATCCACCATTTTTATCCTTAGGAGACTGTAGTGTTACAAGATTCATGACCATTCCGGTAGCAGCCATGGGTTCCACACACAAAAAAGTAGTTTGGAAACATTGTGCAGTCCCCTTAAAGTTCTTTACTAAGGCCCAAAAAATAATCACCAAAGTGCAGGATCCGAGACATATGTCTAGACAACAATTTCTATGAAAAAGATCTGGGGATTTCAGTGAACCAAAAGTTCAATATCAGTCATTATCAATGTGACTTAGCAGTCAAAGCAGTCTTAGGATACTTAAGACTTCAATACCTTAGGTTAAAATTGTGTCCAGAACAAAAGTGATGATAGCCCCTTTGGTTAGAATACATCTAGAGTATTGTATTAAGGTCAAGGCACCACATTTAAAGAAATTGGCTCCATTTCCTTAGTACTTGACAAACAGCTGCTCAATAAATGCTTCTTGAATCTCACCTCTGATGCTTACTACCTGTGTAAGCTTGGAAAAGTCACAACCTCCCTCAGTTTCCTCATCTGTAAAATGGGGGGATTAGACTAGATAGTCTCTAAATCTGTGAACCTATGAACCAATTATAAGGAGGAAAAACCCTACTAACAGAATTATCCAAAAATGGAAAAGACTACCTTGGAAGGCAATGAGTCCCTCAGTCTTGGAGTGTCTGTGACTGCTTGTCAAGGTTATGATATGGAGAATTCCTGTTCAGGTACACCTTGGATCTCTCAACTCTCTTCTAACTCTGAGATTCCATGATTCTAGGTCAAATCTCTACTCTACAGATGGGGAAAATGAAGTAGAGATGAAGTGACTTATCCAAGGGCATATGGTGAGTCACTAGAAATGCACAGAGACAGCTGAGTCTCCTGATCTCTAGTTACTGAATTCTTTCCCACATTTCATCCACTAGAATGCCATTGTTGCCTGTCAAACCTAGGAATTAATAGCAGAGTGCAGAATTACTCTGGGCCACAAGATGCAGAACTTAGCCCTGGGAAGGAGAACTAAACTACAGCAATACTAAATTTGTTGAAGTTTCTCTTGGGCACCTCCAACACCAGCTTTTCCACAAAACCAAAACACACACATAGCCTCCTCTTCCAGGATCCTGCCTTTTGCCATCTCTTCTTGGAAACATTTGACTTCTTTTCCTATACCACCCCAAAACTTGCTCTCAATTTCCCTGATCAATTAATATCTTCCTGGTGCAGTGTTAATGACTGATAATGGCTTAATGTGGTGGCTTCAAGGGAGGAATCTGGGCTATAGCAGATTTGCACTTAGAAGACCTGAGTTTGAATTCTGTCTCCAACTATCATCACTTCATCTCTCTGAGTCTGTTTCTCTATAATGGAAAATGGGGGTATTAATATAGCCATGAAATATTTCACAAGTTCTTGATGGGAACTAGAAGATCTATTTTCTGTCATGGTTTTCAGGGAGTCCAAAAATTCTTAAATGATCTCTTCTTGATCTGTTTTCCAGGTCAATTGTTTTTTACATCAAATATCTTACTTTTTCTTCTATTTTTTCAATCTTTATTTTTGTTCAACTATTTCTTGTTGTCTCATGAATTTATTTCTATCTAGTCTCTTCTCATTTTCAGGGAATCTGTTGCATATGAAAGGTTCATCACTTTCTTTTGTAAAGTTCTTTTGTTGTTGTTTCTGAAATTTTTTATTACATGAAAAACATTAGCATTTTTGTTTGCACAACAGAAAACACAAAGAGGATTGCATATAAAGCTAAATTTCCATTTCATACCACTTGCTTTTTTTTTTAAGTCAGTCAATAAGCCTTTATTAAGACACTACTATGTACCAAGTTCTATGCTAAGTGATTCCTTGCTCTCAAGTCTAATGGGGGTGTCAACATGCAAACACCTATGTATGAACAAAGATACATACAGGATAAATTACAGATACTCTCAGAGGGAAAACACTAAGATAAAGGATGATTAGAAAAGACTTCTTGCAGAATAGGACTTTAACTGACATTTGAAGGAAGCCCAGAAATCGAGGAGGGAGAGTTAATCAGGGGGACAGTTAGTAAAACTTTCAAAAAAAATTATCATTTATAAAGACATACAATGGGTGCAGAGAAATAAAGGTCATTGTATTGAGTGGGAGGAGAGAATCAGTACAATACATTCATACTTATGAGTAGCATAAGTCAAATTATATACACGGTGGCAAAAATTATGGGAACAATGATGCAAAATACCAAGTATATACATATAAATGCACAGCCGGGGGAATAAGAAAGGATTGTTTTTTTTTTTTTTCCTGGGTGAGGACAGTGGGAAGATGGATTTGTTAATTTACTTTCAGTGACATCTGAGGCAGGAAAAGGGACAAACAAAACACACAACACATCTGTGAATTCATAAACACACACACACACACACACACACACAGAGTTCCAAACTAGTTAAGTTTCTTCTGTCTTGCAACAGGTTTTGATACTGTTTGATAATCTCTTTGATTTACTCATCTCTCCACTCTAGTTCCTGAAATGGGGCTTTGTACCAGGGCTGAACTCCACTCCTTCTGCTGCATCTCTCCTCTTTGTTGTGCCTTTATTTAAAGTAATCAACCCTGCTTGGTCTCATCCTGGGTCAGCTGAGATTTGCTATGGTTGTACACTCCTGGATCTTTGAAGTTCAGAGCACTGGATCTCTAGGGAACTCAAGGATGTCTCAAGACAACATACTGGGAGTGCCCTGGTCTAACCTGTGCTCCTACATTGGTGCTGACACTCCCTGGGGCTCCCAAAGTCTCTGATGTGGGTTTCTGACCACCTGGGACTTTTCACAGGGAACCCTCTGTGCTTGCTGCCTCCAAACCCAAAGCCTTGCAGTCTACTCATGTCTCTGGCTTGTCTCTGATCATGCTCAGAATGCTGGCACTGAATTTGCTGGTAGCCCATGACATGCCAAATGATTTTTTTAATGCAGTTGTGAACTGGAAGAAGTCACTTTCTCTAGTTTCTCAATGGACTTCTTGATCAGGTTTTTGCTGGAGTTGGTATAGAGAGCATGTAGTATCTTTTTAGTAGGTTTTTTTAAAATAAATTTTTAATAAAATCCTTTTTTATATCCTCAAAATTTCCTCCAGTATCCTTCCCCTTTCCCTTCCAAGACAACCATTTTGTTGTTGTTCAGCCATGTCCAATTCTTCACGATCCACTGACCATAGCACCAAGCCTTTCTGGCCTCCACTATCTCTTAAAGTCTGTCCAAGCTTGTGTCTGTTCCATGATACTATTTCATCCTCTGCCTTCCCCTTTCCTTTTGCCTTCAATCTTTCCCAACACCAGGGATTTTTCCAGTGAGTCCTGTCTTCTCATTATGTGGCTGAAGTATCTAAGCTTCAGTTTTAGTATTTGATCTTCCAATGAATAGCCTAAATTAATTTAAGTACTGACTGATTTGATCTCCTTGCTCTTCAAGGGACTCTCAAAAGTCTTCTCCAGCACCACAATTCAAAAGCATTGATTCTGTGGCACTCAGCTTTCCTTATAGTCCAACTCTCACAGCCATACACTGCCATGGGAAAAACCATAGCTTTCGCTATATGGACCTTTGTCACCTTTTTAGGATGTTGTTCAGATTTGCCATAGTTTTCCTTCCAAGGAGTGCCTTTTAATTTCACGGTTACCGTCTGAAGTGATCTTTGAGCCCAAGAAAATAAAATCTGACACTGCTTCTATTTCTTCTCCTTCTATTTGCCAGGAAGTGATGGGACCAGTTGCTAAGATCCTAGTTGTTTTTTATTTTGTTTTTTAAATGTTAAGCTTCAAGCCAGCTTTTACACATTCCTTTATCACCCTTATCAAGAGGCTTTTTAACTATTCTTTCCTTTCTGCCATCAGAGTGGTATTTTCTGCACAACTGAGAGTGTTGATAATTTCTCCCAACAACCTTAATTCCAGCTTTGGATTCATCCAGTCTGGTGTTACTCATGAAGTACTCTGCACACTGCATATAAATTAAATAAATAAAGTGACAATATACAGCTTTGTGTTCTTTTAACATTTATATTAATATTGGAAAATTTAAAAGACAAAAATCAATAAAACTGATCAATACATTTAACATCTTAAAATATGTACAATTTGCCATATTTGTTTACCTCACACCTCTACAAACAGGGTGCAGGTGTCTTCTAATATCTTTTCTTTTGAGTCATGCTAGTTCTTTGTAATTTTGCAACATTCATTTTTTCAAAACTTTTTGTTGTGATTTTCATTTACATTGTTGTAATCATTTTGTATACATTCATTTGGCTCTGCTTACTTTACTCTGCATCAGAGCATATAGATCTTTCCATGTTTCTCTGTGTTCATCATATTCATCATTACTTATGCACAATAATATTTCATTGCATTCACATACCACAATTTGTTTAGACATTTCCAAGTCAATGGGCTTCTACTTTATTTCCAATTCTTTGCAATCATAGCCTTCCAACATTGACTATTACCATATTTTGTCATCTTTAACAATTTGAAGGGTGTGAGGTAAAAATTTAGGGTTGTTTTGATTTGTATTTCTCTTATTATTAGTGATTTGGAACACTTTTTCATAGGGCTGTTAAAAGTTTGCAATCTTCTTGTGAGAATTGTTTGTATCCTTTGACCTATTGGAGAATGGCTCTCAGTAGGGTTTCAAATGAGATGTTTGTTAAAAGCACTTTGTAACCTACGAAATACTAAATCAAAGTCAGCTGTTATTTTTATTAGCCCATCCCCAGGTGTTTCATTTTTAACAGAAGTCAATTTCTTAGCCAAGCAAGAACTATTTATGGTGGAATATCATGTTTCAGTGGGAAGACTGTTAGAACAGTGGGGACCATCCCTCTCTCTTCACCTATGCCAGTCAAATCATCTCTCACCTGACTGCCTACTTTACCTCTTCCTTACCAAGAATTTCCTATTGCTGATTTTTAAAAAATCATATGAGAATTCTAAATTATATCAACATATACTTTGATACTCAATAACCTCAATGTAAAAGTTGAGGACAGTTAAAATAAAAGTATGTTGGAACATAAAACTCAAGAGTAAGAAACAAATAAGGCCCAAGGTTTATAGACTCTACAGAAGCCTCACACCTTTATCTAATTTTTTTCAAAAGAGCCAGACCAAAAGGCAGACAAAAGCACGAGGAAATGTCCCATTTATAAAGTACCTTTCCTGAATGGCAGCAAAGAACTGGGAAAATAAGAGGAAAGGGTTAATCAATTGGGGGATGATTAAGCAAATTATGGCACATGGATGTAATGGAATATTATTGAGCCATAAAGAATGAAGAGCATATGAAGAATTTAGAGAAGCAGGCAAAGACTTCTATGAACTGATTCAAAGGGAAGTGAGCTGAATCAGCAAATCAATATAGACAATCATTACAACAATGTAAATAGAAAGGCCAATCACATGAAGGTGAATACTGCATAATTATAATGTCCAAGTTTGGTCCCAGAACAGAGATGAGGAAATTCATCACCATTCTTTCCTTAGAGAGGTGGAGGATTACAAGCATGGAATGTTGTACAATATGCTGTTTGATACAGATTACATGTCAGTTGGTTTTGCTGAATTTTTTTATTGCTGTTGTTATTTATGTTTTTTGTTACAAAGGAAAGTTTACTGTCTATGGGAGGGGAAATGACAAATTCTGAAATTAATATGAGGTAAAGTCACAAGGAGATAGAAGGAAGGGAAAACAGGAAAGGCGAAAAGAGAAGAGGAGAAGCAATAGGAAGTGACAAGAAGCAATAGACAGATTAAGCATCAAATTGTATCACTTAAAATTAAATTCAACATATTTAAACCTATAGGAAATGACCAGTTATTGATGTAGGGGTAATTTCCAAATTAGCTGTCTATGAATCACTGACTTCTTAGCACAAAGGTCAAAATCAGTATGAGTTATGATGAAAAATGAGAAGAGAGAAAACAACTCCAACCCAGACTATTTAAACTATTACTACTGAAAAGGGGAAATAGATAAAAGAACAAACATACACTACAAAACTATTTTATCTAGTCTAAACTGAGCCTTCATTGCATCAGGATAGGCAGTCATTCTATTCCTCCCTAATCAATTTTTTATTCTACTCTCGACAGCTATACCAAACTTTTTCTTCTCAAACCTCCTATGGTATTGACTTTCCTTACACTCTTCAGTAAAGGTCTCACCTCATATTTTTTTAAATGAGGATATTTATTAAAGAATCTCACTTTTCTCCCCTTCTCAACTCACATGACTCAAACATCATCCTTCTCCTTCACTCCAGTCTCAGACAAAAAGTTGACTTATCTCCTTTCTAAGGTTAACACTGATAGATGTATCCTTGATCCAATTCCTTTATGTTTTCTCCACTATCATCCTTACTTGCTTTATCTATTGCCAATCTTTCCCTATCAACTAATTCCTTCTCTGCTACCTACAAACACATTCAAACAACTCCAATATGTAAACAACAAAAAATCCCCTTCACTTGATCAATCTATCCTTACTATCATCCTATATCTTTCCTGCTATCATCCTATAACTTTCCTCCCTTTTATAGCTAAACTCCTTGAAAAAGTTGGTGCCTCCATTTCCTTTCCTCTCTCTCTCTTCTAAACCCTCTTACTTCTGACTTCTCATCTTATTTAACTGAAACTCCTCTGTCTAAATATACCAATGGTCTCTCAATTGCCAAATATGAATCTTTATCCATCTTGACCTTTCTGCAGTCTTTAAATTACCAAAGAGAAGGAAAATGTCCATAATGCACATAGGAAGAATCCTAGCATGGAGCATTATCTTGTCTATCACCTGCAGAATTTGGTATTTCTAACAGTTAGACAGAACAAATAAAAGGGGCAAAGGGGGAAGTCTACAAGGCAATAACAGAAACTCTTTAGGAGAGATAACCCAAAATGGGTATCTCAAAGGCTTTAATTCCATGAGGAATACAGAGACTAAAGAAGGACTAAGTAAGTATAAGGGCCATGAATCAAAAAATAAAAGTATAGAATAGGCAGAAAGGGAAAGCAAATGATAAAGAGAATAGGGGAAAGAAATCACCTTTAGAAAAAGGCACAGAAAATTAAAATTTTAAAACTAACAAGAAAAACAGGTTAAAGGGGAACAGAGGAAAGGAATTCTATGAGGTGAAGAATTAAATAACTAGATAAAAGCAAAAAAAAAAAGAAGAACTAATGAGTAAAACTCAGAAAAGGAGGAAACAACCGAGGGTGAGAGGAAGAAAGCCAATGGAAATAAAACTGTTTTAAAATAGATTAAACTAAAATAATTGAAGATACATAATACCGTACTTTGGAGGAAGAATGGAGAAAATCTTAATTTGAGGGGCAAAAACCCTAATTGTTATAACTTTAAATATAAATGGATTAAACAATCCCATAAAATTGAAAAGACTGACAATTGGACAAGGAAACAAAACCCTACAGTCTTTTGCATCTAAAAAACATACATAAAAGAATCAAGACATCTACAAAATAAAAATGATTGACTTGAAAAACTTTTACAAAAATCAACCATATATTTTAAGGCACAGAGATTTTGCAATGTAAATGCAAAATGTAAAAGACTGAAACAGTAAATATATCCTTTACATAGTGTAACATAATAAGAATAATCATTGGTTCAGGGCTCAAAACAAAAGACAAAGACACAAATTGACATTTTAGCAATTAAATCCTAAATAATGAATGGGTCAAACAGCAAATCATAAAAACAGTAAGTATGTGAAAGAAAATTATAATGATGATACAACATATCTGGGATGCAGCTAAAACAGTCCTTAAGGCAGAAAAAAATCATATCCCCCAAAACATATATTAACAAAATGGACTAGGTGTAAAAGTGAATAGAGCAGGAGTCAGGAGGACCTGAGCTCAAATCCGGCTTCAGGCACTTAACACAAAAACTAGCCAAGTGACCTTGGGCAAGTCACTTAACCCCAATTGCCCTGAAAAAAATGGAGAAGATGGAAGGAAGATTAATGGACTGAATATCCATTTCCAGGTGTAGAATGGTAGTAATCTCTCAACAGCATACTGAGAGGGAACAAGCTCAGAAGCAAGAAGCAGAGGTGCCAATTTTAGTCATTCTCTCGTCAACATCTACTTTGTCTACATTTCTTTGCTATCACAAAACATGTTATTAAGAATATTTTCATATATGTGGGACTTTTCTTTCCATATGTGACCTTTGCAGTCTATGCCTAGCAGTGGGATATCTGCTTCAAATGGTATGGAGATGTTAGTCACTTTTTTTTTTAGGATAATTCCAAATCATGCTATGCTTTTCATAGAATGGATAGACCAATGCATAGTTCCATTAATAGTTTATTAGTCCATCTTTTATAATACCAATATTCTTCTAGTTAAGGTATTAGGCCACAAATAAAAAAATACTACAGTCTCTAAAAAATTCAAGTTGCAAAAAAAATCACAAGATGGTGGAGTAGAAACAGGACTTCTGTGCGGCTCCGGCTTCTACCTCCTCCAATACATGTAAAAAATTACTCTAAACAAACTGTAGAGCTACAGAACCCACAAAGTGACAGAAAGAAACAAATATCCTGCTGAAGGAAGCCCAGCAGGCTGGCAGGAAGGGTCCATCACAGACTGCTGGGAGCCGAGCACAGCCTGACTGATCCACAGTTTTAGCCCCATGGCGGCCCCGACCAGTGGTGGCTGGAACAGACTTCAAGAGAGTAAATCACCAGCAGCTGTAGCAGTTTCCAGACTTCTCAATGCACAAATTCCAAAGACAAAGTAAAAGGGGGAACACGGTCCCACTGCTATCCCCAGGGAGAGAAGCAGAGGAGGTGTGGTGGCTGCAGCTGCTACCATGTGGCTACTTCCAGAGCTCCTGGCCTGCAGATTGTAGGGGACCAAGAGACCATTCAGAAGGTAATTGCTCTTGCTTTGACCTGCCTGGATCCAGATCGTGGTCTTGGGTGGTGGTCCTGGGGTGTGTGACCAGTGAGCCAGAGCATGTGGGGGCTGTAGAGAGGGACATAGCTTTTTCCATTCTGGAAGCAGAGTTCTACCATGGCAAAGAGCTCAAAAGTCAAGTAATTGGCTGCCAATATGAGCAATCAATAGAAGAACAAACAGCCCTTACAAACTTTTTTGGGGGACAAAAAGGATCAAGGCATGGAGTGAGAGGAAGACATCAAAGTCAGAACTCCTGCATCAAAAGCCTCCAAGAAAAATATGAACTTGTTACAGGCCATGGAGGAGCTCAAGAAGGATTCTGCAAATCAAGTAAGAGAAGTGGAGGAAAAATTGGGAAGAGAAATGAGAATGATGCAAGAAAATCATGAAAATCGAGTCAACAAACTGCTAAAGGAGATCCAAAAATACACTAAAGAAAATAACACCTTAAAAATAGAATAACTCAAATGGAAAAAGAAGCCCAAAAAGCCAGTGAGGAGAAGAATGCTTAAAAAGTTGAATTTGCCAGATGGAAAAGGAATTTCAAAAACTCACTGAAGAGAATAACTCCTTCAAAATCAAATTAGAGCAATTGGAAGCAAATTACTATGAAAAATCAAACAGATCCAAACAAATGAAAAAATAGAAGGCAATGTGAAATATCTCATTGGAAAAACCACTACCTGGAAAATAGATCCAGGAGAGATAATTTAAAAATTATTGGTCTACCTGAAAGCCAGGATGAAGAAAAGAGCTTAGACACCATCTTTGAAGAAATAATCAAGCAAAAAAAATAAAATTCAAATTGCACATCACCCAAAGGCCAAGAGAAAGATGTGTGGTGGCTGGCAGAGAGAAGCAATGGAATCATGAATAAAGAAAAACTGTACAAGGTAAGTGGTATAATTATAGATACCATCAGAGAATTAGATGACCATCAAAGGAGTTAGGCTGTCTATGTAGTGAAGTGGAAGGATAACTAGATAGCCATGCACTCCACTTGTACCCAAATAGTATCAATAAGGTCTCCAAATAGTTGGGTATTCCTTCCCTCCACCCCACTGAACATTTATGGCAGACTATAGACAAGAACCACTGAAGATGGACAAGTTGTGAGCTGCACCCTTGGCAGGAACCACCTCCTCAGTGAGCTCATACATCCATCAAAGCACTGGAATAAATCTCTAGTTTGATAATGGTTGAAGCTTCTCCTATTTCTGGGCCAGGGGGTACTGGAGCAGAAGAACAGACCAAAAGCACACTCTTGAGACAGTCTTGATGATGCAAAAAGGAACCCAAAGACAGAAGCTGCTCCATTAAATCTGGCACCCTATAGGTCAGAAATCTTAGTGGGGGGGGAGGGAAGAGGAATCAGAGAAGTTAGAGAATTGAGGCCTCTCTTCTTAATGTGAAAATGATTAGACAGAGTAAAGTATTCTAGGAGTCAGGATATAGGCAAGAAAAAAAAGTCTGAGTACATAAAATAGCTTATATAGTTAAAGGTAAATGTCACTTATAAAAATACTCCATGAGCGAAGCACACTTTTTCAGAGCCAGGCTGCATAAAAGGTTGGGCCAGAGCAGGTAGAACAATAGTTATTTACAGTCTGAGAATGAATAAAAGCACAGAGAGGACACAGACTGACTAATCATTAGGATATAGTGAAGAAAGTTCTGAACATAAGAATCAGAAGACTTTAAATCTGAGGCCCAGTTCTGACATTTAACTAGTTGAGTCCCTCAGGCAAATCACTTAAACTCACTGGGTCTTGGTTTAATAGTCTACAAAATAGGAATAATAAAATACCACCCTTCTCCAGGGGATATGTCAAAGTTTAAATGAATTAATGTATGTTAAGTATTAACTAGATGCTTGAGGTAACTTTTTTTCTTCTAGTTTTGTACATTGATGGTTGTTTATGATAATTTTTCATAACATATGTAAAGAGCTTCATAGCTGTCACTGTAAACTATTACTATCACAGATATTTAGACTCAAATGTATAGGCTGTTAAAGATGAAAGGGGACTGAGAGATCTATAACCTTTTTCCAGAGCTGCTCAGAAATTATCAACATTGGGGTGGCTAGGTTGCACAGTGAATAGAGCACTGGCCTTGGAGTCAGGAGGACCTGAGTTCAAATCCGGCCTCAGATACTTAACACTTATTAGCCATGTGACCTTGGGTAAGTCACTTAATCCCAATTGCCTTGCTTTCCTCCCTCCAAAAAAAAAGAAATTATCAACATTGAGTAGATTCTGTGTACAGATCACTGTATGGGGATAAAGGGAAGAAAAATAAAGAAGAAAATAGAAAATGCCATGTTCTTAAAGAAGATCCAAGGTATCTAAGGCAAAGGGAAAAAATATAAAAGAACAAAAGACCCCTCTCTTTTTCTTGAAAGTAAGTAAGGGGAGTGGAAGGAGTAACCAATGCTTTGTATTGTCTGTGCTTCTTTCCTTTGGAAGGGGCAGGGAGGCCATTCTCAGGATCATTGTTGGTTTGGCTTTCTTCCCAGACTAGGGTCTTACTGGATGGCCCAGCAGAGCTCTCATTACTCTAGGGTGAGAACACTTTTCTGATCTACCATGATCATCCAATCTCCACATTGCCACGAGTGTGGATGTGGAGGAGACTAGCCATTTGAACAGAATTACTGTCTTTTTAATCTTAGGAATTGTACCCTTTTTATCCCTTGTTGTTAATAAAAATCATTTTTATCACATTTTACGGCCTATTAAGCATTCTAACCCTGAGCCTGAATCACCAGAATGGCCTGAGTTAGGACTGGCTCAGCAGGGGTTGTTTGTAATGACATTGTGGTTAAATTCATTTTTTGAGGTGGGTGAAGGGTCGTGTGGAAGAACTTTGAATGGTTGGAAGACCAGATATAGGATGCTTACACCCTGTGGTCAAAGTTTTGTTTGAGGAGGAAGCTCCCATTCACTGTGTATTGCTGATGTGTACAGTTAATGTAATGAATGCTTAGGGAGATTGACATTGAAAATAATAACGTAAAAAATTGAGTATGCCTTAGCTCTTAGCTTTAGGAAAGTTGGATTGCCAAACTAAGGAAAATTAAGATAAATTGTCTTTGCAAGTTAGGTAAGTAAAGTCAGAGGTAAATGAACTTCTGATTTTTAAGAACTGTGCCTTAAGACTCCCATTGGGGTCATCACCAGTCATCTTGACCTATGTCCTGCCACTGGACTATGATGACTCTGGAGGAAAGAGTGGGGCTAATGACTGCACAGCCCTGCCTCACTTAAATCCAATTCACTTGCAAGTCAAAACATCACTCTCCTGATGTCACTGGTCCTCTTCAAGAATGAAGGACAAATGGGGTGGCTAGGTGTCACAGTGAATAGAGCACCGGTCCTGGAGTGAGGAGGACCTGAGTTCAAATCCAGCCTCAGACACTTAATACAAAACTAGCCGTGTGACCTTGGGCAAGTCACTTAACCCCAATTGCCCTACCTTCCCCCCTCCAAAAAAAAAAAAAGCAAAAAGAATGAAGAACAAACAACCACCACCACCACCACCACAGTGTCTTAAAGGCAGAGGAATGGCTAGTGGATCTACAAATAACCCCAGTGAATGGGCAATGCTAATTAGGACTGATAGACTACAGACGGGAAGTATAAAGAATAAAGAATGATCCAGAAGTTTCACTAAAGAAGCCCTGATGAGGTTATGGATGGATGAGAAAAGAATGAGAGCAAGAATAAAGATCTGGAACTGGCACGAGCCTGAAGCTTATCTCATGTTATTGGCCCTAAGAAATTACTTCCTCCAGGGAAGTAAGAAGGTGGGTGGATTCTCAACACCAAGGGACTTTGGGAGTGGCTAGAAAAACCTAAACAGTAAATCAATGAATCATTAGAACAATGGCTAAATGAAGGTATGAACTAATGATGACAGCTCCGTTTTTTCCAGTGGCAGAATTCCTGTAAGTTTGGAGAGCTTCCTCAGGATTTTCTCTCCCAAATTCAGATGAATTAGAGTCCCCAGGTAAAGATGGCACTCTAAAATGGGGAGTTGGGCCTACTTGGTTCCCCAAAGATGAAGTCCTTGTACAGACAGTTCCCTGACAGGGGACAAGGCAGTAGGCACAATTTTTAAGAAATGAGCTTTGGACACTGCATTTATGCTTTTTCCTTATGACCCTTCACTCCCTATGACCAGCTTTTGAGGGATGTAGTTAAATCTCTCCTTTCAGGCAGAACCCCAGCCTGAAGAGCATCAGGTATTAGAGACGGGCTTCCCCAACACTCCAGACCCCAGATCACCTGATAAAGTTTGAGTAGGAGACTGGGTCAGCACCAGCAGCAGTCTAACAAATCGGTGCTCTTAGAGATGATGGGAAGAGTCCTTAGGATGCCCATCTCCATGTTAGGTGCATTGAAGGCAATGATATGCTTTCCCACAAGGAGTCTTTTAATCATAGGGTGAACAAGAATATGAGGAATGGCTCGTCTGTGAGAATGTTAGTAATGTATCGGGACATGAGACCAAGCAGTTAAGGTCCTTCTGTCTCATCAAAATTTAGGCCATTCCCTAAAAGCCCTTACCCGACCTGGTCATTCAGAGCCACTCATGTTTTTCTATCTAGATTTGAGGGACTATTAGGATGAGTCTCTCTACAATGACTGAGATTCCCAAGGAACTCTTGCTTAATGTGTTATAAGTGTAGAACCCGGGGGTACTGAAGGTCTGTCAAATACATAAGGGGCTCTTACATACCACCAACCATGGGATCCTCTCAATGGGTACCTGTTTCCACTGGGAGTTTAGGGTAGACTCCTGGAAGAAAGAATGAATGCATTTGCACAAATGGAGGTGGGTGAAAGACCATCTCCGATCACCCTCCCCTATTACCACCCCATTTGGGTCTTAGTTGTGATGGCTAATAAGGGGAAGTGTATCATAAGCATGGATGCTGAGTTCCTGGGTACTCATGCAGGCACTCATTGCAGTTTCCATGTCACATGTTATCTTTCAGCTAGGTGGCGCCATAGTGCATAGAGCACTGGTGTTGGAATCAGGAAGACACATTTCCCTGATTTCAAATCTGACCTCAGATAAATTTCCTACCTGTGTAACCTTGCACAAGTCACTTACCCCTATCTGCCTCGGTTTCCTCAATTGTAACATGAGCTGGAGAAAGAAATAGCAAATCATTCCAGTATCTTTGCCAAAAAAATCCCAAATGGGGCCACAGAGAGTTGGATATAACTGTAACAAAACAACTATAACAAATAGCTAATATTAAACAGTATTGGGGTGGTGAAAATTATTACCACCCTCGTAATGAGGCAAGCAAGTCAAGTGGAAGTATCAGGGATCCCTAAGGGAGAGAAAGGAGGCAGCTTGCATGCTGCAGGAAATAAAGCCAGCACCATCTCAACCAGTGTAATTACTCAGGCCCTGATGCAGACAGCCCAGGATCCAAGAGGCTTGAAAAGAGTAGAGCCTCTGAGATTGCTGCTATTGTTTCCAGCTCAGCCTCATTGCCATCACAGAGGGGAGAAATCACTGTGGAGAAGGGGCCCACCTTTCTTGTCACCAACACACATCACTGACCAGCTACCACTGTCTTTTCCATGTGTATCCCCTTTTTTTGTTTTACATATAAGTGCTTAGTAAATACCTTTCTACTCCTTCATTCATAGAGGAGGCTGTAGTACCACCCTGTACAAATGTTCATCATCATCACTCCTTGTGCAGATGGGACCATTAGGGAAGATGAGGTTGAAGGACTGTTTGAACTTGGGAACTTTGAGCTGTAGTGGGCTGTCAATTAGTTGATCCTCAGTCCACTGTCATTGAAATGGTTCCCCAATGGCCCCAGGTCACCAGAGTGCAAAAGGAGGGAAAAACTCATCCAGGTTAGATATGGAGCAGGTCAAAATTTCCATGCTGATCAGTAGTGGTAGGATTGCGTCCACGAGTAGCTGCTACACTTCTAGCCAGAGCAAGATTAAGACATAGCTTTGAAGAGGGGGAAGAAGAGAGGGAAGAGAAACGGGGAGAAAAAAGAGAGAAAAGGAACTTCCCCTTCTCCCCTCAAATTATCCAAAAAAAGATCTAGAAAATGTAACAGAGTCTTGATCAGCAATCTATAAAAAAATTACAAGTCATTTTTCCAGTCTAGGCCCACATAGGAAGACAGATAGATGTTTCAGAATTGGTAACCAGGTCTAATCAGGAGAGTACTACAGGGATTCTCCCAGTCTGAGGACTTAGTTGGTGCCTGGGGCTTTGGATTAGGGCACAGAGAGATCCTAGTTCCAACTGGAAGGGCTATGATGCTGGAAAGGGAAAAGTAACAGATGCTAACTGACTGCCTAGTCACTCCTATCCCAGAGCTGAGTCACAAATTCAGTGTAAACTGAGGAGGGGACCTGCACCCAAGGGAAGAAGTGCAGGCCTGAGGCTATGTACTGGGCAAGGAGTAGGGGCAGAATTGAACAGAAGTTGTGTGGCTCTGACCCTGGAGCCCCTAGCCCAAAGCTAAAGTCTGCAGCTAAATAACCAGAGCATGGAACTCAAAGAGGGGGCCTGCAGCAGTCTCTAAACCTACAAAGCCTTCCAGATACCTGATTAGGTTAGGGCCAGTAGCAATCTATTAGATCTCCAACCACAGCCAAATCCAATTATGTCATAAAAACCCAAATATGGGTCAGGAATTTCAAAGCTTAGACCAAGAGGTCAACAAGCAGACTTCACCCTGGATCAGACAGCTTTGGGCCTGCTCAAAGTTTGCATGCCCCTAGCCTGAACTGCCCCTGAGACCCTCGAAAAATACACCACCCAGTACCTAGAGAAAGCAGGAGAAGGACCCAAGAGAATACAAAGTAGGCCAAAGTAAGTTCCAAACATCTCTCTCCTGGTCCTTCCCCCCCACCCTGAAATATGCAGAGCCTGACCCTAACACAAAGTCTGGGAAGTAAAGCTGAAAGAATGAGTAAATAAAGAATCCCATCACTAAGAAAAACTACAGCTACAAGGATGCCCAAGAGACAAACCCAGAAAAGAATAGCTCTGAAACACCTACAAGTGAAGCTTCAAATAAAAACAGAGCCCTGGGCACATGTTCAGCTATATCTGCCGAAGGAAATGAAGTGAGAGTTTTAAAAGAGTTAAAATCATTTTTTTTTAAATGAGAGAGCAAGAGTGGCTAAGAATTGGAAACTGAGGGGATGGGGATGGCTGAACAAGCTGTGGCATATGATTGTGGTGGAACGTCCATTGTGCTATAAGAAATGAGGAGAAGGCAGATTTCAGAAAAACCTAGACTTATACAAGCGTAGGCAAAATGCAGTGAGCAGAGCCAGGAGAACATCACACACAGTAACAGCAACATTGTACAATGAAGTCGGTTAGGGGAAGGCAAACTAAAACAAGACTGAAGTGCCACCTCACACCTATCGGACTGGCTAACATGACAAAACAGGAAAATGATAAGTGTTGGAGAAAATGTGGGACACTGATGCATTGTTGGTAGAGTTGTGAACTGATACAACCATTCTGGAGAGCCATCTGGGACTATGCCCAAAGGACAACGAAATTGTGTAGATACCCTAGCAATACCACTACTAGATCTATATCCCAAAGAGATCATAAAAAGGGGAAAGGGCCCACATGTACAAAAATATTTATAGCAGCCCTTTCTGTGATGGCAAAGATTGGAATTTGAAGGAATGCCCATCAATTAGGGAATGGTTGAACAAGTTGTAGTATATGAATGTAATGGAATACTATTGTGCTGTAAGAAATAAAGAGCAGGCAGATTTCAGAAAAACCTGGGAAGACTTACATGAATCAATGCTGAGTAAAGTGAGCAGAACCAGGAGAACATTGTACATAAGTAATAGTAACATTGTGTGATGATGAACTATGATAAGACTTAGCTCTTCTCAATAATACAATGATCCAAGACAATTCCAAGACTCGTGATGAAAGAATGATATTCACATCCAGAGAAAGAACTATGTAATCTGACTGGAGATCGAAGCAAACTATTTTCATTTTTTTTTTTTCACTGAGGAGGAACACGGCATCAAGGTCAGCTACTGCACTAATGGTAAATTCTTTTTTTGGGGGGAGGGTAACTGGGGTTAAGTGACTTGCCCAAGGTCACATGGCTAGAAAGTGTTAAGTGTCTGATGCCAGATTTGAACTCAGGTCCTCCTGATTCCAGGGCCGGTGCTCTATTCACTACGCCACCCAGCTGTCCCGACTTAATGGCAAATTCTTCATCTTGAAAACACCAAAGTGGAGGCAGTGTTGATGCACAATTTTTTGTTTGCAGATGATTGTGCACACTCAAATGCAGCCTCTGAGGTTAAAATGCAATGAAGTATGGATCAGTTCTGTGCTGCTTGTGATAATTTTGGCCTAACAATTAACACCAAGAAAACACAGGTGCTCCATCAGGCACCACCACACCACCCATACATGGAACCATTGGTTACAGAAAATGGAGGAGTTTTGGATGCTGTGGATAAGTTCACTTACCTTGGTCGTGTACTTTCCAGGGATGTACACATTGATAATGAGGTTGACACATGCAATGCCAGATCTGGCTCAGTGTTTGGGAGGCTCTTAAGGAAAGTATGGGAAAGAAGAGGCATTAGACTGACCACCAAACTGAAGGCCTACAGAGTCGTTGTGCTGACCTCATTGTTGTATGCCTGTGAAACCTGGACAATATACCAGCACCATGCCAGGAAACTGAATCACTTCCATTTGAATTGTCTTATGAAGATTCTGAAGATCCCCTGGCAGGATAAGGTACCAGACACTGAGGTTCTTACTCAGAACTAAACTGCCAAGCATTCAGACTTGACTTCAGAGAGCACAACTCTGATGGGCTGGACACGTTGTTCGAATGCAAAATGAACACTTGCCAAAAAGACTATTTTATAGAGAACTCACACAGGGCAAATGCTCATGTGGTGGTCAGAAGAAGCAATACAAGGACACTCTCAAGGTCTTTCTCAAGAACTTTGAAAATGACTGTGTGACATGGGTGACATTGGCACAGGACCACTCAGCACAGCATGCCCACATCAGAGAAGGTGCTGTGCTCTATGAGCAAAGAAGAATGAAAGTAGCTCAAAGGAAATGCAGAAGAATTTAGAGAATCCACCCCAAATGTTCACGCGGTTTATTTGTGCCCGACCTGTGGTACAGCATTCCGAGCTCATATTGGTCTGATCAGCCAGTCGGACACACTGTACCTTGACCCTAGCATAGTGATGTCATTTTCTTCTTCGAGAACAAAGAACAATAACCAACTAACCAACCAAGCTTGGAACATAGTAGATCCTAAATATCTTGTTGACTAACTGAAATAAAGGAGATTCTTTGACATTAAATAGGACCTATCTTGACATCTGGTAACAAGAAATTAAGAAACAAAGAAACTAACTGTAGTTAATAAGAAAAAAGTCTAGGCTATTTTTGAAATGTTACACATTTTGCTTCAATAGTGAAAAGTAGTCATATAACTTTTCTCAGTGCTCTGGGAAGCAGAAGCAGATTCCATCTCTAGTATCTGGGAATTAAGTGGGAGTGCCTAGTTCAATTCCTAGAAAGATAAGTGGCCAGCATTAATCAGAGCAACAATCCTGTTCCCCAGAATCTCTCTATGGGCAATTCTAGGCCCATGAATGCCACCCAAAAAGTTGTCAAATTCTGGCTGTCAATGTGGGTACTTTGGGGGACTAGTGAGTAGAGATGAGAAATAAAAGCATCCTGGTATGTATGTAAAACCTCAGTGTCTGGTAACTTATCCTGCCAGGTGATCTTCAGAATCTTCTTAAGACAATTCGAATGGAAGTGATTCAGTTTCCTGGCATGGCACTGGTAGACTTTCCAAGTTTCACAGGTATACAACAATGAGGTCAGCACAACAGCTCTGTAAGACCTTCAGTTTGGTGGTCAGTCTAATACATGTCCTCTCCAACACTTACCTTCGGAGCCTCCCAAACACTGAGCCAGCTCTGGCAATGCAAGCATCAACCTCATTATCCTTCAATCTAAAAATGCCATATTAGCGGCAGCCAGGTGGTGCAGTGAGCAAGAGTGCTGGCCCCAGCGTCGGGAGACCTGGGATCAGTTCCAGCCTCAGATACTTGGCACCCACACAAAATAACTGACTGTGTAACCTTGAGCAAGTTACTTAACCCCAATTGTTTAGGGGAGGCCAGGTGGTGCAGTGAGTAAGAGCCCCGGACCCAGTGTCGGGAGACCTGGGATCAGTTCCGGCCTCAGATATTTAACACCCACACACGAAAAAAATAAATAACTGGCCTTGTAAACTTGAGCAAGTTACTTAATGCCGATTGCTTAAAATAAGTAAATAAAAATGCCATATTCAAACCACTTTGCAAAGTGAACTCTAAAGGAATCCTGCTATTATCAGGAAAATCAACATCAGCATCCTGAACAGCACAGAAATGTGAAGAAGAGAAGAATGTTGAATGTTAATGAGTATTATTCACTTTTCAATCAGCCAACCAATATTTATTAGGTGCCTACTTCGCATAAATATATACAAAGCAGATTATGTACAAGATTGTTGTTCATCCTTTGTTTTCAAAGAGGACCAATGACATCACAATGTGATGGGTGAAGTCTTGACTTGCACATGAACTGGAATGAAGTGAGGCAGATACACAGAGTTGTCAGTCTCTCTTTTCCAGAGACACTGAAGTCCAGTGCCAAGTCAGAAGAACTGACCCGAGATGCAGTGGATGACCTTGGTGTCTTCAATGTTATATTAACGAAATAGGAAGATCTTCCCTGCCCATTAATAGGCCTATGTGACCTTCTTTGATCTGAGGCCCAGCTGACTGCTGTGATGGAGCCCATGGTGGGAGGAGCTTGCCTAAGGAGCAGAGTGAGGCAGATCTGGCAGAGATGGAGGTAGGTAGAGCTGAGGCAGAGCAGCTAGCTGAGTGAGAGGGGAGGAATTTTGCATGGGGGAGCTTGTTTGTGGGAAGGCTTGGGGATGTTGGTGCTCCCTGGATTGGTGATGTGTATAAACTTCTTTGTTACCCTGGTGGAATTGGTTTTCTGGTATCTGAATAAATATTTTGGTTTTGCCTTTGAGGAGGAGTTACTTATATTTTGCAAATTTACCCTGGAAAAATGCAAACATATTCATAGCAGCTGCTATGGGCATCACATTGGCAATATAAATGTTTGGCCAAGCTTTAAGCACTCCCCAGCACTTGCTCCATCTGCCTTTGGGCCATTTGGAACAAACTGCTCTCATGTGTCCATTCCACCAGCCTTTACATCCCCCTAACTTGCCAATGGGCTTGAGGCCTGTTGGTTACCCTCAACCTGGCTTAGCTGACTGAGTTGTAAGGGGTGCTTAGGGAGGACTAGCATGTCTGCTGTGAAGGTTTGCTGACACAAAGTTGCTCATTTACTCTTGATGTGACCTTTCACCTAACTCTCACCAGTGGCTCCAAGAAGCTATAGCATGTGCAACAGAAACACCCAGTAAAACTGTCTATATACAGAATAAATAGAAAATAACAGAGGCAAGGCATTAGAATTAAGAAGGGGTGGGGGAATATTTCCAGTAAAAGACGGGATTAGTTGAGACTCAAAGGAAGCCAGGCAGGTTAGTAGTCTGAGCAGAGGCTAGAGGGTATTCCAAGTATGGGGCACAACCAGAAAAAATACCTAGAGCCAAGAAAGGAGTATCTTGTACAGAATAGCTTGGAATAGCCAGGAAGCCATTATCAAGAGAGCATATTGGGAATTAAGGTATAACAAGACTGGAAAATTAGGAAGGTCCTAGCTTATGAAAGACTTTTCAATGCCAAAGAGCATTTTGCATTTGATCCTTGAAGCACAGTTAAGTAGGGGGTGGGTGGAGGAGACATATCAAACATGAATTTTAGGAAAACTGCTTGAGTGACTGAATTAGAGGTGAATTAGAGTGGAGAGAGAACTTGAGGCTATTGTGGTAATAAAGGCATTAAGTGATGGCAGTAACAGAAGAGAAAAATGTTGCAAAGGTAAAATTGCCAGGCCTTGGCAGTTTGGTTATGGGGGGTGAGGGATAGTGAAGGCATTGGAAGGATGCTATTGCCCTCTTCAGTAACAGGGAAGGTATGAGGGAAAGGTTTAGGGGTGGAAAATGTTGAGTTGTGTTTTGGACATGTTGAGTTTAAGATGTCTCCTGGACATTCAACTTGAAATGTCTAAAAAGCAGTTGGAGATGAGAGATTGGAAGTCAAGAGAGAATCTGGGAAAGGATAGGTAAATTTTGAGCTCTAAGAGATGGTAATCGAATCTGGAGATACTTTAAACAATATTCTATTAAGGGATGATACTTAAAAGGTGAAATTGAGAGGTGAGAGAGTAATTTAATGAGAGGAGATGGGGAGAGACAGATTGGGGTAAACTATCTCATAAAGAAGAGGCAAGGGAAAACTGTTACAATGGAGGGGAAGAACAAGAAGACAAAAGGGAATGGGTCAACCTTACTCTCATTGAATTTGGCTTAGGGAGAGAATGACATACACACTAAATAGGGTATCTCACCCTACATGAGAGTAGGGGGGAAGGGGAATGAGAGAGGGGGGATAATGGGGGGGGAGGCAGGTGGGGAGGAGGGTAGTTAGAAGCACACACTTTTGAAAAGGGACAGGGTCAAAGTAGAGAATAGAACAAGTGGGGGGTGGGATGGGAGGGAGGGAAATACAGTCAGTCTTTCACAATATATCCACTATGGAAATGTTTTGCATAGCTACATATGTACAACTTATATTGAATTGCTCATCTTCCCAGTAAAAGGTGGGTGATGAGGGAGGAAGGTAAAGATTCTGGAATTCTAAGTTTTAAAATCAAATGTTTAAAAATATATATGTCATTATTATTATTACATGCAACTGGGAAATAAGATATACAGGTACTAGGGGATGGAGATCCATCTTGCCCTACCAGAAAGTCAGAGAGTGGATGGGGAAAGATATAGGAGAGAGCAGATTGGGGGAGGGTATACAGTGGATCACTGTTTTGGGGTGGTGGGTAGGGGAAAGACGGGGAGAAAATTTATAACTCAAAATCTTGTGGAAATGATGTAAACCAAAAATAAACATAAAATTAAAAAAAAACCCAATATCCTATTGAGTGAAGCAGGAAGAAAAAATACCTCAGACAAATATTATTGTTTAAATACACTCTATTTTATTTTGTCTTAAAATAGTTTAACCTTTATGCTACAGACTTATTTCAAAAAACAGAAGGTCTTATCTTGCACCAAAAAATATATATATAACACTCTGTTTTATTATTTTTTTCTCAAAGACCATTAAATACTAGATGGAAACAAGAACTAAATAATGAATGTAAAGAAGAACCAAATTTCTTTTAAAACTAGAGTTGCACATTTTAAAACATTAATTCTAAGCAATGATTTGTCTTCACTGCATCAAGTTCCAAGTTCAAACTCCAGCAACAGTAGATCTGTTAAACCACCAAGTGCATTGGTTCCTAGCCACACAATGGCTAACATTTCACTTTCCTGGTGAGAGGAGCAAAAAAAAAAAAAAAAGAGCTTTGCTGCCCTTTGCTCTCTTTAAAATAGAAAACAAAAACAAACAGAATAACATTTCCTAACTATCCAGTGATTGTGGGCGTGTTTTTTTAAAAGATCACTAACCTTTAAAATTTGTTAAAAGAATAAGAAATATGTAGTGTTTTAAATAAAATGGAAAACAAACCCAACAGCATGAGACTAAGATACGTGATTATTTTAAACTATAAACAGTGCACAATCTGAGGAAGTTTGGTTAGGGCGCAGTTGTTTTTATATATACATGGAAGTCACATCATATACATACTGGAAAACAGGAATTTAGGGGCTCTGCTTATTTATTTATTTTTAATAGGAAAGACTAAACTATGTCCTCAGTTCTCTCAGACACCTCATGAGATAGGAAAAAAACAGGTAACTAACACATTGTTTTTCCCTCTCAGTTACCTACAGTGCTAACTTGCTAAAAATGATGCACATTACTAAATTAGCAAATCAGGAAAAGATTTGTATTCACAATTGGTACAATGATACCAGCATTAAGCAATGCTCAACTGCAAAGAAAAGGGGGTCCAATTAATCTGGCCCCTTCAAATAAAATAAAAAGCAAAAAAACAAATAGCAGATACCAAAAAGCAGCAACTACATCCTATAGGGCATGATCAAACAATACTTAAGTCATTGGTTCAAATTCTAATTTATTTTTTAAATTGAAATAGAAACCAATTTGTGGCCTAGCTGAACCATTAAGCACAAAGGTAACCCTGAGAGCATGTCTCTGTGAGCTATTGCTTTGGGGAATTCTTCCTATTCTTTGTGCCACCAAATGAAAAATTTATATAGATATAATCCCTTAAGAAGGAATTCTAAGGGCTGTCTAAACTGCTTTCTCACCATGGAATTTTGTAAAAATTAGTACATTGCTTAAAAGTACATCTCCAATCTGCAGGGGCTATCAATGAAACAACTGGTGCCCAGAATCTCTGAGGAATCAGTATGTAAAAAGATGGGCCCGAAATACAGTAGAAGAGTAAGTATAATGTTCATGACATTACCATCTCTCTCCTCCTCTTAGTTCCTGGATCTCTTATCCCCACTACCATTTTGTTTTGGAGACTATTAGAAAGTTTAGTTAGTTGGGATGTCTAAAGAGGGAAGGGGCAATAAGAGTTGAAAGGTACTACTTGTTGGTAGGACAAAAGAAGTGTGAAGAGTTTAGGGACAGCTCAACACTCCTTTTCCTACCTACAATAAAAAAAAAATGCAAACTTCCGATCCCACCCCCCCAGCCCCACCCAAGAAAGCACTAACACAGAGAATTATATGCTATGTAGAGAATTTGTTGCAAATGGGTCAACAGTGTATTGTTTCTATGGCCCATCTACAATGGACTACAGAAATAACTTTATGAAACAGAACTTTCTCTGTAATGATGTTTACTTCAAAGGAGTTTTACATGGTTGTCTGCAGAGAAAATATTTAAACAAATTTCAAGTGATATAGCAGGCCCACCTTATATTTTTCAAGTTAGTTTCCTTGAAAAACAAAGACCAAGAGTTGTACATTCAGCTTGGCAAAGTACTTTAAGCTAAGTAAATAATAGCTTGTGATAGTACAACTTATTTAATAAAATAATGCCAAAAATTAAACATGAATAGTCTGAGGACATTAATAACAGTCAGATTGGAATATAGTTTCTTTTTGACCTCACTTTTGGTCTTTGGTTTTGCCAAGAGGCCCAAATACAGGATAGAATTAAGATTCATAAACTGGAATTATGTCAAAAGCCTGACTCCGAACAACTGATGGGAAACAAAAGCAAATGAAAAAAATATCAGAGAAAGGAGCTGATCAAAGAGTATGTGATCGAAAACACATCCCTGTAGGAAGAGGGCATTAAGAACTCAAAGTAGTAGAAAGGGTTCATTAAGAAACAATGCTTTACTAAAAATAAAGTATTTTAAATGTTGTACAAATAGGGTGAGGCAGACTATTTTGACTGTGCAGTTCTCATGCATGCTCCTATGATAAGCAGCAGCCACTGATGCATTAAGGGCTACAGGTAAAGCAGCTGACCAATAGTTAAATTACCAGAAAACCAAAAAGAAAAGGCTAAGAAAAACCAAAAGGTGAGGAGGTCCTGAAAGCAACATCACTTTACCCCACCTTTGTACATGGTGTTATCAAAGCTATTGCTTTTAAGGGATATGAACAATAAGTGAAATAAATCCCAGATACCAAGTAGTTAACAATGCCACAAATACTTCAACTTTGGCATTTCCTGAATTTTCCCTATTTTTAATTACGTAAAATCTAGAATGTTGCAACATGTGCTTCTTATGGCATATATTATTCTTTTAAAGGTAGGAAGGAGAAAGATATCCAAGCACAAGATCAGTTCGGCATCAGTTTATGTATTTAGCGCTTATTGGCTATGCCCTACATGGAGAGACTTGCTATGAAAGAAGGCACTTAACACTCTTGCCAAATGCCATGAAAGCTTATGAGTTCCTAGAGCCTCCCGACTTTGGCCTCTCTCTCTGTTTCAGGCCCATGTAACAGGTTCCCAGTTTCACCTCTACACATTTTCCAGTTATATTTGAGTAGACCAGAAAAAAAAAGAAAAGCCAATGGAATCAGAATGGAGATTTTTTTTTTTTCCACTGATACCAATCCTCCTCAGAAAAATATTATCCTGGAAGTAGCTACTAGTCAAGAAATTCTCATTTTTCAGAGTTAAAAGTTATTGCAAACAAGGAATCCACAGAAGTCAACTTAACAGCATTTGTGATCACAACATCAGAGCAAAGTCATTCAAGTTGTGGCAAGTCACCAGTCAGGTAAGTAGTCAGGAAAGGGAGCAGAAAACTAAGTTAAGAGAGAAACAGTAATGCTCCTGTTTTCTGCTTAAAAGGACAAGTTGTTAACACACATGTCCTACTGAGTGCCAATAATAGAACCTGACTGAGAAATGTGCAAATGCCCTGGGGCAAGAGGGCCAGTGGGAAGGAAAAGAAGAGCTAACCCTGTAGGTTATAATTTCACTCACAGAAAGAAATACAAGGTTCCAAAACCCCAGTTAAAATTCATCTTGTAATTAAACTAATATTATTCTATCAGGAGTGAGGAAGGCAGAGCTGGATAGCATTTCCTCTGATTAATATTCACCACATATAACTGCAGTTTTTTTCCCCCATAAAATTCATCACTATCTCTCATTTTCCTAATGAAGGATGATAAGAGTCCTTCATTTTCCTAAATGACTTTTAAAAGATAAAACTTCAGTGTTTTTTTAAAGGGGTAATTCTCCACAAGTTTCAATTCCACAAATGCCAAGAGCAGGGCTTCTGAAGTTGAAGCAATGACAATGAACTTCTGTGCCAAGAGAAAAGGAAGGGTACAGTGGGCAAGAAACACAGTGACATCGTGTTACAGTAGGTATTTGCGTCTGCTGTCTTCATCCAAGGTAAGATCGACTACTTCTGAGGGTGAAGACCAATTCTGCTGGGGAGTCACGGATGTCCATGATTGTGTTTGCCGGCTGCTAAAATATTGTAAGGCTGAGCCGTCCTTCCATGAAGACACACTCTGAATCACACCACCTCTAGGATGGACACACCTACAGAAGGAATAACAAAAGCAAAGTTAATTCTGCAAATGCTTATTCCAAATATTGTGATGTAAAACAATGTAGTGTCAGTTATGCTGGCTGGTGTCTTTACTATTAAGTCTGACATGTATAGTCATGTAATCCAAAACACAACATGTATATATGTAACAGATATGGTTTAACATAGAAAGGCCAAGGATCACAACATTAGACACACAAAAAAAAATGTGTGTGTATGTAAATATATATATAAAACTTCTGAACTGTCATGGCTCTGTCACTGGTCAACTGTGGGTATGACATATTTCTAGGGAGGCCCATTCTTTTTCACTATTGAGGGTGACCTAGCAAGGAATGACAGTCCTGCTTACTTTTTATTTTGTTTTAAATATAATTTGAGATCCTTAGGCCAAAAGATACATTAGATAAATTATATTGCTAAAGGGAAACAATTAAAACCGTAACAAAATTAAGACCTAATATTAACTCAGCTTTAAAATCAAAAAACAATGTCAGAGCAACAGAGGATGCATGCTCACCAATAATAGTAATGATGATGATGATGATGATGATGATAACATTAACAATCACAATATCAATTTTGGTAATATGATTTAAAAGGCAGCAACAGCAATCCTAAGACACAGATTAGATTTCTGTAACTTTCTTCTTCAGTGAGGATTCCTGAGTACTAGAGTTTGCATAGGGGCCAATTCCTAGTACTAAAAAAGCAAAGAATAAACATGGTACTTTGTTCTATCACAGACCACAGTTTCTGGGGGAGCAAGATCAGCAGAGTCCTTATCTACTGGACTCAAGCTCTCAAAGAGGTATAGGCTGGTGGGACAGAATTATCCATATGAGAAATTCCTTCAAGGGCTATCTAGGAGAAAAAGAATCATGAACAGCTTGGATTTCACATTCCTTGAAAGGTTCTGTAAGTTTCCCAGGATGAAACATTGAGTCAGGTATGAAGAAGGCAGCTGGTGGGATCACTACCACTTGTGTCCTTCCATCTTAAGTACTGACCATCCCTAATTAAGCTTCAATGAGACCTAACAGGTGGCCTGACTACAGTGACATTGGCTCCCAAAGCAGGGCTCAGAAGATGCTTAGATTGTCTGTATATAAAAAGTGGTATTGGGCCTCTTGGAACTTTCAGTTCTGACTGAACACTACCAGCCCAACCTACCTCAGCAGAGCTGTAGGTTAGTAATGATGACCAGGGATCAATGCCAGAATTGCCTCTGTGAATGGATATACTTTGGCCTGAATAAAGGAACTTCAAGTTCCTGAAACAACACTGTTGTTTCTATAGGAGAATCAGCCTGAAAGTTACTCTTTTGCCAAATTGGTTACTGAGAAACAATCTCCTCCTCCCAGCCAGAGCAGTGGCATCATTTAAAATTTTGCCAAGAGGTGGTACAGTGTATAGAGCGCCAGCCCTGGAGTCAAGAGGACCTGATTCAAATCTGGCTTCAGACACTTAACACAAAAACTAGCCATGTTATCTTGGGGAAGTCACTTACCCCTCCAAAAAGTAAAAAAACACAATTTTTGCCAAGATATTATTAGCTTAATGTCTCTTCTGAAAGCAGTGATTTAGCTATGAATTTGGGATTACCTATATTTTTAAAGTTAACTTATGGTATAACACACCTAGAATCCAAGAAAACAAGGAGCCTAGCATTAAATAAATCAACCCAGATTTAGTACTCCCAAGTGTGACTGCCTAAGCCACAGAAGAGTTTTGATCTAAGAAGCTTAAAACTATCTCTCAATCTAATGGTAGCTAAAAGCATTGAGTAAGGAAAGAGCAAGGAAACAGTACAGGACTCAACAATGTATAAATGTGAAAACTGAGGAAGTTATACAGGAGAAACACATGCTAGAAAACCGCAGGATACCAATGAAATAATAAAGAGATCTTCCCCTAAGGTCTCATACAAATAGCATCTGTTATTGGGATGATTGAATTCAAATAAGAGATAGTTAAAAGCTTATAGAAAACTGAAGAATCCAAAGGAAAGAACTGCAAGGGAGATCAATGCTGTGAAGAGTCAAGTCTAATTATCACAATTTTATGGGAATCTTAACATAAAAAGGAAATTTTCATGTAGTTTGCATATCCCTTTGTGATATGGACCACAGAAGTCAAAAGAGGAGCAAATGAGCTAACTGAACTGGACCAATCCAATGATTACTTCCTTCCATCTCCCACGAGAAATGCACGGTGTCCCAAAAGTCTAAGTACTGTTTTGAGCTTTAATGATTTAAAACTCCACTAAGACTTTTGTATCACTCTGTATTTTCATTTGCATGTGACAGGAGGAGGGGGTAAGGAAGAAGCACAATGAAATCAAGCTTTGAGTTCCACAATGACATATTAGCTCACTTGACAAAAACAAAAAACAAACAAAAAAAACAAAACCAGAAAACTTTCCTTAAAACTTTTCCCTGTGTTAGAGAAAATATGATCAACTTCATGTCCGTCACCCACTGAAACCAGTTTTTTTTTTTAAAAGAGGTTTCACAATGTTGAAGAGAAAAAGAAAATGCAAGGAATACTGGCTAAGATTAGCTAAATTATTTGTAGGAGATGATACCTTAAAAATTAAACCTTTATGTACTTATTTATTGATCATTCTATACTACTTTTGTGGTAACATTCCTATTTACTTTTCCTGTTAGAACACTAAGTGATTGCTTAATATTTTATGGAAATACTTCTGGCCATGGGCCCCATGTCTTTCAATTTGCCTCCTTTGATTTTCAGTATTTACCATTAATAGATATCTTAGCTTCTAGGAAGGCTTCAGCTTAATATGAAAAAGTTTTCCCATCTCCCATAAATTATTTTGTTAAGGACCTATGTCACCACTAGCATCAATAACCAAAGGTGCTTAAAGTCTGAGAGTAGAGGCTAACCACAATGGAAAGTTGCACAAAACCATCTGGGAAAATGCACTGACAGGGTTCAAGAAAGATGGGAGGGTTGGGATATACCTAACATGGCTCAGTGATATGAAACTAGATGCAACCTCAACAGATTTTTCTGCAACCACCCTGTTACTGGTGTTGATAAGGAAAACAGGAGTAAGGCAATATATATGAGCTTATTATACTGAGATCAGAAACTCATTTATTTTGTCAAAAGAGGGGACCAGACAAAGCACAGAATCCTATATATGGCTGATTAAGTTCAGGGTAACACTAGGAAGGGTGATGACACTTCCATCCAATTGAATGGGAAATCTTTAATTGCATCTCAATAATCTAAAAGATAATACCCCACACTAAAAACAAGCTGTCCACAAAACACTATATGGAAATGATGATTTTGGAAAAAGAAAAGAAATTCAGTGCATCAACCATCAACACAAAGCAGCCATCAGCAAAGTTTCATTCAACTATTAGCTCAGAAAGCATGCTTTCTAGTCTAAGACTACATAAAGGAAATGTGGAATTGAAATGAACATATCACAATTGCAAATAAAGGAGCAGGGGAAGAATTTAACATGCAAGGAAAAGAAACTATTATTATCACCAAAGCACATATATCACAACCAAAATGACTCAATTCAAATATCAAAACGCTTCCAGGGAGGAAATATGGCACCAAGCCCCCAGACTCAGAGCCACCACAACCCCCCAAACAACTACTCAAGGACAAAGCCTGAGTTTCATAAACCCTCAGAACTCCAGTAACAATGTATAACATGGATAAGAAAGTACAATGAGAACAGGACGACTAAATCCAAACAAACATCTGACTGAGCATGCACATCAAACTAGAACAAAAAGATGTGGATCAAAACCTAAAACCTTTTTCCATGCGATAACCCTGCCAGAAGCCCATCAATACTTCATAACTGCAACCCTAGACCTGCAAGAGAAATAAATTCCAGATAAGATACAAGCAACCAAAAGGCGCAATTCTGACGCAACCAAAAAGAAAGCCTCCCCATCCACTTCATGGCCCTTCAGTCTTTGTGTTTAATGTGGAGAACACTAAAAAGGAAGCAGGTCAGGAATTGTGGAAGGCTTAAAGAAAGAAGTCAACAAAGCCATCCTCACAGTCAAAAAGGCTGTGTCCACATGCATGTGCATGGGTCACTTAAAAATGCCTCAGCTATACTTAAAATGGAAAAAAAAACCCAGCACTTCTGGTGAATGGGCTCTGAAATGCCATATTGTTTTTAAAATGGATTAGCCATCTATAGAAAGAATAAAATTTCTACAGCAAATAAACATACAGAACAGAACCAAAGACTTATTCCTTATATTCCAGTGTTTAAGGGAACAAAAGACAAAAGAGTTGCAAGTTACATTGGCATTTTACATTTATTCAGTCATCTAACTCTGTACAAAAACTGAGATCATATGTCTCTCTCCAGTGCACTTTCAATCTAGGTAAACAAAGAGGACAAAAATCATAGAAATTACCAGTACTAGAAGAAAACAATGGACTTGTCTCTACTTTCCATGATTTTATAGAACTGCTGTGAATTTTTTCATTTTTTCTTGAGAGCTCTGACCTTCAGTTTAGTCAGTATAAGCAAAAGTTTTTAGGTATGGAAGTAAAATAAAGGCTTTATGATGGAAAGTGGAATGGAGAAGCAAAATAGAGGAAAAGAGGTAGCTAGATAATTTAGGCTTCTGGTCACAGGAAAATGTGGAGAAGCATCATTCACCAAGACAGGTATGAGCTATGGTAATTAAATGATGTGCTTAGAAATGAAGAAAGAAAAGAAATGGAGATTTAGGAAGAAGTAAAGCTATTGGGAACTGAATAAATTAAAATTTGAAGTATTGGACAAGAAGAAATCAATGAAGGGTATGTATGTGTGCTGATGGTATAATTTATGGTAATTCTGCCGATGTCATTCTGAATGACATGAAGGAGAAAGGAAATTTGGGAGACCAAAATAAAAAACAATAACAACAAAAAACTGTGATATTTAAGATGGAATTAGCTGAGCCCAAATAAGTCTGGACATGGACTTGAAAGTGAGATTTTTAAATACAGAAAAATTTTAGAAGGAATTTTATAAAGATGAGAAAAGGAGAAAGAAGCTCATTATAGAGTTAAAGATCATAAGGCTAATAGCTAAGAAGATTAATAAAGAAACTGATGGCAAGGAGTAGAGTGACATTAGGAAAAAATGAGTAGTTCCAACTTCTCCCTAATAAGGTCAAATTAGCAAGAAGGAAATACTAAAAAATCATTGAAAAAACAACAAAAGAAAAAGGGTGAATCTAACAGGGAAAATGTAAAATATGAACAAGAGGAACATGGAAGTTGAGAGGAAGAAAAAAATGAGCAGACAATAAAGACATTTTAAGAGCCAAAATGGGAAAAACTAGCACAAAAGAAATACAGTATAAAAGAAAAAAGAGATGGTCAAAATTCAAAGATATTTCTGATAGTCAGTAAACCGTATAATAGGATGCAATAGAGAAGGAACAGTAAAAGCAACAGAATTCACAAAGAAGAAAATAGAGTGGAGAAGGAAACAAAATGTAAACATGCTGAAGAAAGCAAAGAATGAAAGAGGGATGAAATGAGAGAAAAATGAGACAGGAAAAATACAAGTGATAAAGCAATATGGACGAATTCAGTTCTGGCCACTAAAGGGAAAATGCCATGTCAAATTCTAAATGCTGAAATTATGACTGTCAGCAAAATAAATCTCACTGCAGCAAGGAACAGATTCTCTGAAAGATCAGTTCCACAGTAACTCTCATTACAAACAGGTCTCAAAAAAATTACCTCCACTAAATGGAGATGATATATATGATTTCCTCTCTACTTCAAAGTTACTTGAAGCAATCAGAGGAAACTAGGTTAATTTTCCAGGCTTTTCTGAACATCCCAGTTCTATATATGACCTAAGTGGGAACAAGTAAGGAAAGGGAACAAGCTTTTATTAAAAGCCTACTAGGTGCCAGGCACGGTGTGAAATGCTTTATAAATATTATCTCATTTGATCAAGTGAAAAGTAATAGAATGCCAAGGTCCTGGAGGACAGAGACAATTTCACCCTAGCACTTGGCTGGCACCTGGCACTGATATACAGCACTTAATAAGCACAGAGACTGGCATGAGGTAGACCAAATTGACTTTCATTTTGATTCACTTTCTATGAAAGACATTTGAGAGTTTAAAGGCTATCTTTAATTTTTAACTACCAGTATCATTTAAGGCCAAGTTAAAAGGGAAAACTGAGTGATAAAAATAGTCATGACAAAAACTTTATGGTGCTACTTCATCTATAAAAGGGAGAAAAGTGTAGGGAGAAAAAAAGACCCTAGGGTCTCAGCTTTAAAAACTGTCCCTTTTGTTCAGTCACTTCAGTCATGACCCTTAAGTACTGAAAATTAAGGGGAAAACACTAGCCACAGATATCCCAAAAGTCCTGGTGCAGTTTAAAGCTATTAATCTTTAAAAAAAAAAAAAAACAGTAATTTGTCAAAATTTGAAGCAGTATTGTACAACATTCCTTAATTCAGAAGCTTCTACATACTTAACTAGAAAACATCTCATAAGGAAGAACTTGACAGACAATATCCACTATGCATACTAGGTACATCATTTGGCCAGTCCTTTCCTTTATCTGTTTTCTTGAGGGGAGGGGAAGATTAAGGTTAGGAAAGAGAGGCATTTGGCTTTAGTTTTTTTTAACCCTAGTGAAAGTAAAACTCAAATTCAAATTGAAAAAAAAAATCCTAGGGGCGGCCAGGTGGCTCAGTGAGAAAGAGCACCGGCCCCAGTGTCGGGATGACTTGGGCATCGAATCCTGGGCTCAAATACTTAGCACCACACCCAGAAATAATTGGCCATGTAACCTTGAGCAAGTAACTTAACCCCGATTGCTTAAAAAAAAAAATACTATCCTACCTTGCATGTTCCTGAACTCCCACAATCTCTACTTCACTGTCTGAAGAGGCAATATTAATCTCTTCATTGAGTTGTGCACTGCCAGAAGCTGTTTTGTCACTTGCAAGGAATCCTGGATCCAAATGACCTAGAAGAGAAGAGAAAAGTCAAGTGCTATAATTTGACTTCTCACAAGTAACAGAAATTTCTTGATAGAAGTTTTAATCCAATCTTAATCATAGAATCAATTGCTCAAATTAGAATAAAATGCAGTCAGTGGTGGTGTTACTTATATAACATAGTTTAAGGTTTTTGAGGTTCAGTTTAGCTTGCTTTGAAAACATCCCTCAGAACAGACCTACCTCTAAGCAGAAAATGCTGGATTCATTCTTTTTTTTTTTTGCCTTTTGGAGGGCAATTGGGGTTAAGTAACTTGCCCAAAGTTACACTGCTAGTTTTTTCTTGTGTGTGTGGGTGTTAAGTGTCTGAGGACGGAGCTGAACTTGGCTCCTCCTGACTTTGGGGCCAGCGCTTTACTCACTATGCCACCTAGCCACCCCTGGATTCATTCTTAAAAAGAGAATAAAACTCTATCCCTGAAAAATCTTGATAGTGACAAGCAAAAACAGAATAATAATTAGAATTCATCACTAATGTTATACTAAAATATTCTGTGAAAGTCAGATATTTGCAAGTTCTCTAAAGGAATAGGAACACTGAAATAAATATTAAAAAATAAACACTGAAATAAACTCTGTTAAAGAGGAAAAAGAGGTCTCTTTGTCATTTACACAATTTCTAATAATAACTGCTCATTTTTACATAGAGCTTCTAAGTTTATAAAGCACTTTCCTCAAATTCACCTCATGAGATCAGCAGCATTATGCAAGAAAAAAAGGGCTCAGAGAAACGATAAATTATAATCCCAGGAGGTTTTATCTCCAGCACTGACATAATAATCTAACTAATTGGCTTCTCTAAATTAAGGTGATGTAGACAATAAGTTTAACTCTATGAAGTTTACTTAAGATTGCAAAAAAGTAAGTTCAAAAGTAAATTAACATAACTGAAATATGCTGAATGCTGAAATGTCTATTCTACCACCAAAAAGTATTTTTATGGAAATGTGAGCATTTTATGAAAATAAAAGTCTCCAAAACAAAATTCTTCCATCTAATTGAAGCATTCAACCACAATAAATGCTCAAAAGTCACAATTGATGACTTACAACAGTAACTATATAAGTCAAGCAACGCTTTGTACTATAAAATTTCCCAAGGACAAGTGTCTCTGCAACTTCATATTGCCTGTGGAATTAAAAAACACCAACAAAGCTGTGGAATCAATTCCTAGATTGACGCTTTGTACTTGGGTTTTCTGACTTGTCAAATTTAGCTATGACCATCTGCCACCTTTATACCTTCACAGAACCACAAAGATCTAAAAGTTGTATGTTCCTTCCTCTCGGGGTCATCTAGTACAGCCTCTACACAAAAGGAACCCCCCCATTATGGCATACCCAACTACTGGTCCAGCCTCAGTTTGAAGCCTTCCCTGGATCTGGACAGTGCTAATATTGGGCAGTTTTTTCCTGACATCAAGTTTAAATCTGCCTCTTTGAAACACCTATCCATTACTCTAGGGCCAAACAGATAAAGTCTAATCCCTCCCCAACATGATAGCCTTTCAAATACTAGAAGCCAACAATAATACCCTTGTCTTCTTTAGTCTAAATATACTCAGCTTCAACCAATCTTCATATAACATGGCCTCATGGTCTTTCATCATCCTAGCTGCCTTCCTTTGGAAACTACAGCTTATCATTGCAATTTTTTGTTAAGTATCACTTTTTCCCCCAAATTTCATTGCTTTACTTTTTTAGGAATCTTTTCAAACGCTTCCTCCCTAAAGAAGTTTCCCTAACTAATGCAAATAATTTAATTTTAGACTAATATGTTAGATCTTTAGAACTGAGACCTAAACAGATCAAGTGGCTTGCCTACTACAACATAATTCAGTAAGACTTAAAAAAAATCTGACCCTTTTTTTTTTACATTACCATTATCCTATATAGACCTCTCTCCTCCTCATAAAGCTCCCCCTTTGCAACAAAGAATTAGTAACGCAAAACTAATCAACAAAGTAAGCATGTTTGGAAATGTATGCTTTGTCCTGCACTTCTAGTCTACCATGTCTCTACTGAAAAGCAGGAACCATCTTTTTTAAGGCTTCATAACCTTTCCTCAACCTATCTTTCCCATTATATGAATCCCCCTCTTTGCATTCTGCCATTCAGTCAAACATTTTTCCTCTGTTCTTCACACATGACACTCCATTTTTTAGCCTCTGTATGAATGGCTGTAATCCATTCCCAGAATGTACTCCCTCCTCTTCACCTCCACTTCGTAGTCTTCTTCTTTTCCATAAGATATAAGTTCAAACTTCTACATGAAGCCTTCTCAAAATACCCTGCATTTAACTACTTTGCTTTATATATATATATATGCTGTATATACATGTACCTGTATCTCCCATTAGGGTGTAAGCTCCTTAAGAATAGGGATAGTTTCATTCTCCATATTGGTATTTCTAGTAGTTAACACTGTCTGGCATACAGTAGATGTTTCATAAATGCTTTTTGATGGAATGTGGTGGTTTTTTAAATGCTACTATGTACAAGAAGCTGTGAGAGAGAAAAAATTTTTTAAAACAACAACCTGGTCCTGTCCTCAAGAAGCTTACAATCTAAGATGAAGGTTCTTGGCCTTTTTTGTGGCATGAACCCCATTAGCAGTCTGGTGAAGTCTACAGATACCTTAGAATTATGTTTTTAAATGCATAAAATATATAGGATTGCCAAGGAAATCAATTATATTAAAAGACATTAAGATATTTTTAAAAACATAAGTTTACAAACCCCAGGTTAAGAACTCGTTCTAATAAGTAGCATATATGCAATTACAATGCAAAATGAAATACAAATGCCAAAGAGGTATTATCAAGATATAATGACACTTTTGGTGAGAAGGAATACTTCTGCCTAGCCAAGGGAGAAAAAAAGGTGAAGGAAGACTTACTAGAGGAAATAGTATTTTGAGATGGACCTTAAAAAACAGGCAGGATTTTAATAGACACGTAAAAGAGAAGGCTTTCCAAAGGTAGGGAAAGGTGTTAGCAAAAGCAAAGAGTGACAGTCATGGGCAGTGGTGGTGCAGTGGAAAAGACTGCAGGTCCTGGAGTCAGGAAGACTCATCTCCCTAAATTCAAATCTGGCCTCAGACACTTACTAGATATGTAACCCTGGGCAAGTCACTTAAACCTGTTTGTCTTCTGTTACTCATCTAAAAAATGAGCTGGAGAAGGAAATGGGGAATCACCCCAGTATATCTGCCAAGAAACCCTAAATGGGGTCACAAAGAGTCAAACACATCTGAAATAACTGAACAACAACAAAAGTGCCAGATGCATTCAGGAGACAGAAAACATTCCTGTGTAATCGGAGCTTAGGACAATGATTTTAGGATTTAGAGCTAGAAGGGACCTTAGAAATAATGTAGTCCCATACTCTCATTTACATATAAGGAAGCCTAGAGAAATTAATGTTACATAGTTATTAAGTCACAAAGCCAGGATTCAAATCTAGTCCCCCTGATGCCAGATCAAGTAGTCTTTCCATTATATCACACTGCATCATCAGTCAATAATGGGAAAATCCACAAGACCATATTATGTACTTTAATAAAAAAATTAACCTCCCCCAAAGGATCCAGATTTCCCAAATCCATCATACCTTCTACTATATATCAAGAAATATTTAAGAAAGATGGTGGGTTAGAATCAATAAGACTTAACTGATTGGATGTGGTGGGTCAATGAGTAGGAAGAATCCAAGGTGACTTTGAGTTTATAAAGTATAGATGACTAGAAGAATTATGGTGACATTGATGGGGGGAAATATCAGGAAAAAGAATTTCATAGGCAAAATGAATTAACTTCCATGCACATTAAGTTTGGCAGGACAGCTGGACATTAATAAGACCGAAAAAGCATTAGGAAATTCGACTTTGGGGCTTGGGAGAGCGGTAAAGGCAAGAGGTAGAGTTGGGAATCATAACAGCAACAATAGCTTAGGTCACACTAATATAGCATTGTAAAGTTTGCAAAGCATTTAACACAAAAAGTCTCATGATCTTCATGACGATCTTTGGGAAATTCATGCTATTATCAACCCCATTTTGTGCTATAAGAAAATTGTGGCTCCAAGAGGTGGTGGTGGCGGCGGCAGTGGAGGTGGTAGTACTAGTAGCAGCAATAGCTAGCATTTATATAGCTTTAAGGTTTGCAAAGTGCTTTACAAATATTGTCTCATTTTATCTTCACAACCTTATTATTATCCTCATGTTACAGATGAGGAAACTGAAGCAAACCAGAGGTTAAGTGACTTGCCCAGGGTTGCACTGCTACTAAGTGTCTGAGGATTTGAACTCAAGTTTTCCTCATTCCAAGCCCAACCCTCACTACTACAACATAAAATTACTTTCCCAGGTAAATAAAAGTTGTTGTCACTGCCAAATTATTCAATATCAGAAGCAGAAATGGTTCTGTCTGTTTAACAGATAAGGATGTGTCTGTACATCAGCCTTCTCTTCCCTCTACACTTGCCAATCAGACTACTAAGAGACCATCTGACTTGTCAGACCCCAGGCCTTGCTATTTGCTCTGAAGTTGAAGTTTCTAATGTGTTGTCTGGAGGGAGGGAGGGGGGAAAGGAGGAAGGAAGGAAGGAAGGAAGGAAGGAAGGAAGGAAGGAAGGAAGG
>NW_027185712.1:678858-743929 GCF_028583685.1 Petaurus breviceps papuanus
AAGGAAGGAAGGAAGGAAGGAAGGAAGGAAGGAAGGAAGGAAGGAAGAAAGGAAGGAAGGAAGGAAGGAAGGAAGGAAGGAAGGAAGGAAGGAAGGAAGGAAGGGAGGGGCAGGCACTATAATTTATATCATATCATATCATATTATATAAAACTATAATTCAAGTTACTCACTTTATCAATGGGAATTCAGGCTTAGAAAACCTTTAATATAACAGAAGGAAATTCTAATACTCATGCAGGATTTTAAAAGGGATTAAGATTTGTACTTCTAGGTCCCATGAACTTTTATTAAAACTCCACTGAGAAAAGCATTTACTACTAACAGGCTCCCAAAATTCGCTTTGCCTACCACTTTCTGGGAAGCATGAAATAGCTTCCAGAAAGACCACCAAGCTACTGCCCTGAAAAACAACAATTAGGTTATGACAAATATAGACCATCTGACAATTCTTTCTCCTTGATTGTTCTTGCAAAAGAATAATATGAAAGGGAAAGAATCTGACAGTCCTCAGTGCTTTAACTACTGGCTCTATCAAGAGAAGAAATTCATCATGGAAATACCTATTCAGTGGGATAATCTGGGGAATACATCGGTCAGTGATATTGTTAAACATGACCCTATCTATCATTTACCTATTAAATACAGTTGTAAAAGTTAAATTATAATGATGGTGGCAAACCCAGCTTAAACACAAAAGGCTAGTTTTTTTGGTAACTAATATACTATTACTTTATCTGTAATTGTAATTTTATAATGACATTTGAAAAACACTATAACTTTTTTTTTTTAAAGCAATCAGGGTTAAGTAACTTGCTCAAGGTTACACGGCCAGTTATTTCTGGGTGTGGTGCTGAGTATCTGAGCCCGGTATTTGATCTCCAGGTCATCCCAACACTGGAGCCAGTGCTCTTACTTACTCCCTGTGCTACCTGGCCACCCCAACACTATGACTTTTAACAAAATTTTATAATCCCCTATGTCCATTCAGCATAAATGCAACAACCAGTAAGAGTAAACTTTACCCAAACAAACCCACTAATTCAACCCACCAAATTTTTTTTTTCTCTAGTACATAAAAGTTGCAAATAAAACCTGACACATTTGGTTCAGTTAATTGAACTTTTACAACTCTATAAGAATGATCATGGAAAAAGCAGGAGTCTGTTCTTTTGTGATTGGTTTTTTTTATTTTTTTATCAAAGACAATCAGTAACAAGATAAAATAAGGCAAATCGAACAAGTGCTCAGAGATAGAAATGTGAAAACACAAATTTCACAGCAAATGCTGGGGCCTTATAAACTAGGGCTATGAGCTAGTCTTCCACATTTCCAGCATTAAGGCAAGGAAGATGTGTTATATGATGATAAGGCAGCTGGGTTCTGCTCCAAGCCTGTGGGATGCTGTTCTCTGTAATGGGACATCAAACATGTTCTTAAAGAGTCAGGGATGTAGTCTCACTCCCATCTGTTTTCAGCTGCTTGGAGTCACAGCCTACAGGTTCTTCCTTTCACTGAGACCCTCCTAATGGCATGTCACAAATTTCTTTATGGACTTTCTATGCAAGCCCTAATCCCCTCTGGCCTCTTTACGGGCTCCCTCGTGGTTTCATGGGAGCCCCTTGGCAAATCAGATGTCTAGAGCAATCAGGGAAGTCAAAAATTCTAAAATGTTCTCTGAGACACTGCCAGTGGTGATGGTAGTCTTCTCCAGCTCTGATGCAAGAATCAGGCCTGCAGAGAAAGAAGTGTAAATACCACAATTATCATATATTAAACTGTATAATAAATCAAAAGGTTACATTTAGATATGATGGCAACTGGCTGTCTCTGTTTATTCTCTTTGCACTGCCCATGTACATCTTTAAAAAGACAATTTCCCTAATTTCTAAAGTTGTCAGAAAATTTTAAGTTTTTGTCCTCCCGCAAGGGACCTTTTCAACTTAAAGAAGTCAAGACAAATAATGGCAATTAGATTACATTGTGAAAACTATTTCTTCAAAAACAAAATGATAAATTTAACTCTCAAGATTTTCAAGTCTAGTAGGAAAGTGCCAAATCTAATTTGCTAGGTACCTTCTACATTCCATTCCTTTTTTTTCTTTAGATATTAAAAATTAAGAGAGCAATGATAATATTTTTTCCTGAATTATCCACTTTGCTTTATCATCACCTGGCACATGGCATTAAAAAGATTTAATATGATACAATCATTTTGATTTTGGGGGGAAGGATTCTTTAAGGGGGAAATTCCAATATACTAGTGAGGAATTCTAGATATAAAATATAATATACCTCTAATAAATGATTGCATTATTCTAAACATTCACATCATACCCTTTGATTTTAGAAAAAAAAGCAAAATAATACCAATGATGTGCCTGAATCTTTTGAACATTCAAAACACATAACTCAACACACATCAGAAAGATCATTTCTCAAAAACATGTCATTCACAGGAAGCAATCAACCTGGAAAACATTTTAAGTTACATTCTGCTGTCATCCAAGTAAACAAAAACCCCAAAGTGAGGTTATTGTAGCCTATTGACACCTTCCCAAATGTGCATTATAGAGAATTATTCTTCCTGATAGATCATTAAATCATAAATCATTCAAATGACTTTTAATATTAAGGGTTATCAAGGAGCAATGAGCTGACTAAAAGCAGCCATCATTGGAAAGCTCAACCACAACATTACTATAAACTAACATTGCCCTAGAAATGAAGAATCTAAAGTTGAATTCTCTATCTCACTCCTATATGGCTGTGACAATGAGGAAGGCAAATCTTTGTGCCTCAATTTATCCATTTTTAAGAACAGAAACAAGACTTGTCTTCTATCTCCCTATAACTAAAACATTAAGGGAATAAATGAGAATATAAATAATGTGCATGCTTGTGTAGGTACATGTGTGTACACATGCATGCACACACAGAATCTTGCATACATGTGAGAAGGGTTTCTAAATAAATTCAATTATCATGACAAAAAGTGTCTCACACTCTAAGTCCATCCATGTTCAAAAGAATCCACTTTCCTCTTTTTTCATCCTTCCTATCTATTTATTTTTTTAAAAAGCCTCGCCTACAGTGAATTACTGGTGGTTATAATAAAAAGGAAAGATTTTTCAGACGAACTAATGTACTTAACAAGAGAAATGAATCCCCAGGCATAATGGGGAATCCACTCTAGTCAATTTACTACTGTTTTTAGTAACAGCAACAAGAAAGAAAAAGGAAGCAAGAGGTAAATATAGTACCTGAATCGTCCAATTCCTTTGATGACTAGTGGTTGGCCTGACTTCTACTTCATTTTCCTTAATTTGTTGTTGATTTAGTTGTTCTGTCTTGGTTTCGGTGACGTCCACTTGGGTCCCAGAACATCAACTCTTTTCTAAGAATAGGTAGGTTATTCTGACCTCACTACTGGAGTGATGACTATCTCAGATCTGCTCCAATTTTAGGATTACAGATATGCAATCCAGGTTGCAAGGTTTAGCCTGAAGTATTCCTTGTTATCAAACTGAAACTTCAAATAGCTTTTTGAAATCCAGGTTCACTTTCAGATATCTCATACAAGCAACCATTTGACTCTGTCAAAACCATCAGTTTTTTAGGTTCAAAATTATAAGGCAAATCAGGGACAAACATGTAATGTATATATCTTTACATTATGGCACGACAGATATACTCTCAAATTAATACGCTGGTTTTCTGCTGTTATAACTTGAGAGCATAGGTAAACTTGTACCTCAACAATGTACTATCAACAATGATGATAGGTACTAGAATAACAATGAGGAAAAAATGGTCCTAAAATTGTAGGTTAGAGGAGGTGGGGATAAAGTTTGTTAAAACGGTGACAATGACAAAATTCTCTGACCTAATCTAAACTCTAAAAAAGAATTTATGTTGAATGAGTGAACTTTGAAAATATTTAAACTAAAAACTATCTGAAGCTATAATGTAGATATTAAACACAGATAGTGAAATGTTTAGTTAACAGCACAGGTGTATTTAAGAAAGTTCAACTTAAGCTTAACTAAAAAGACTTAAGAAGGGAGAAATTTCTAAATATTAGCAGGGAATTCTGGTTAAGTGAAATTCTAAACTAACTGTGTGTTTTTTTTTAAAAACTATAAGAAGAATTTGCCACAGGGTTCTTCTTAATTGATAAAGGAGGAGGAACTAGGAGTCTTATATAAGGAGCCATTGACAATTTAAGATCAATAATAAGAAATCAGTCTTCAAATGACTAAGTAAAAAAAATATGATTCCAATTAAATAAACATGAACACAGGCTGCATAAAGCAAAAGATGAATAAACATGTGAAATCCTGTAGTTTATTTCTCATATCTAAGATGAAGGTAGCAATGTCAACTGCCTTATATTTATGTAATGCTTTATATTCTTCAAAGTACTTTCTTATGTTACCTTATCCACACTCCAACAACAATGTACAGAAGTTATATAATATTACTACCCATTTTACAGATGGACATTGATGCCCCAAAAAGCTATGGTTAACTTCCTTAAGGTTTCATATTCATATTTCATTAGCAGAAGACTCAGTACTAAGACCCAACCTCTTGCCTCCTAGTCCAATACTTATAAAAAAAAAAAAACTCCAGCAAGGTTGGCACAGTGAATAGAGCACTAGCACTGGCTCTGGAGTCAGAAGGACTTGAGTTCAAATCCAGCCTCAGACACTTAACACTTATTAGCTAAGTTAAGTCACTTAACTCCAATTGCCTTGCCTTTCCCCCTCCAAAAAAAAAAAAAAAGAAAACACAAAAAATTCCAAACTAACTCAATTACAGTAAATCTCAATTTAAGTACAAAAGAGAAATTTAGAAGTGAAAACATTTTCAAGTAGATTTTTTAAGAAAAAAGGTCCCTGCAACAATCTTCTTTTAATCTCCTTTTATAGTTCTTAAAAATTTCAAGGCTGGCAATATCCAACACAAAAGAGACTGTGTTCTAAACATGCAGTTACAAATTCATTATTCAGAACAATTTCCCATATAAACCACATTACAAATGATAATTGAATTGCCAGGTTAATCTTCAAAAGCCCAGTTAGCTTATTCTTAAACAATATAAATATATGATTAAAAAAAAACAGTAGAATTCAACAAGCATGTATTAAGCATTAAGTACCATGCAAGGCAGTAAGTTTAGTACCAGGAAAGTCTACAAAAGCAAAAAAGACAAGAGTCCCTGCTCTTGAGCTTACATTCTACAATACTGTTACAATAAGTATCTCTAGGCAAAACAGGAAAACTAAACTGATTAACAAAGTTTTTTTATCTGTGCTTGAGAAAAGTCACATTCACTTTCAAGAAAGGAGAAGGTAAACTGTGAGCTTTGGGGAGAATCTGAAGGAGACTTTCTAGAAGAGGTATTGAGTCTAAACAGTACAACTTCTTAAGCCTAAGTTCATTCAAACCATAGGAACTTCCTCTCTTTGGTGTCCCTAGTACTACTCCTACATGACGACCTTATCAGTCAGTTAGGATTTTTTCTTAGTCCACAAATGGAATGACAGGGAGAAAGAGGGGTTGGGGGTGGGGATGGAAGGAGGTACTATTCTTCTGAGATAACCAGACAAGAACCAAAAAAGAATAGCAGCAAAGAGTAAAGGTGGACATGTATGTTTATATAAGAGAGGTTGCATGCAGATGAATCTGTTAAAGATGGAAGGATTAAGGTCTAGTTATATACAATCCTCCAAGTTAATGGAGAGGACAGTTATCTATATGAAGTAGCTTCTGATCTTAAAAAACAATTGTCCTCAGAGTAGGTGAAGTGGAATTAGTGCTCATGATCTGAGGATAAGTGAATTGCCCCACATCACACAGGGAGTAAGTGAAAGAGTCAGAACTCAAATCCACAGATATTTCACTCCACCACACTATCCTGGTGGAATCCCTGTCTTCTCAAATCTACACAATATTATATCCTGGACAGACACTTGCCAGTTAACATAAAATGCATCTGATCTGACCCATTCTGTTCTGTAGGCAGGCTATAACTGAAAGGAAAATTACTGCCAGGACACATGCATGTTATGGCATCAGAAGAGTGGTTAAAGTCGACCAACCTGCCTCAGCATTCAGTTCCTCTAGAAGCCCGCTGGTCTTCCAGGATGCTCCTGTGTCCTGGCTTCCTACAGAATTACTGTGCTCTTGAACTACTGCAGCCGCCAATAAATTGTCCACATTTACCACTTCTGGGTCAGAGTTGGTGTCAGATATATCATAATGAGCTACAACTGAAGGTCCATCTAGGAAAGAAAGAAAATGTATACTGTATCTATATATGGGGAAAAAAATATTCCTGGAAAAAAAAAAACACAGAAGAGCTCTCTAAATGTCAGATTCCTTTCACTATCTTACTGCATTTGCAGCAGAAGAGTTGTCCTTCATACAACTAAAATTTAAACAAAATAGGGCTATCCTAAGCTTGCAAAGGTATGTAATTTCTGAACAAGGAGAAGTGTTTATTCAAAGAAAATACATAATTGTACTGAACATTATATTTAATTCTTTCCACAATCCAAAAGAACAAAATTTTAAGAGTAAGAGGAATGATTCTACTCCATATAAGATGAAAGTGAACTTTTACAGAGATTTTTTTTAATGTAAAATTGATATAAACCATTAACAAATCAAATAGTGGGGGGCTTTCGTTGACTTGAGAGTATATAATTTTCAATAGATTACACTAATCAAAGTTCTAGTTTAGCAAGAAGGATAAGGAAACCTTCCTTACTTAACATTCATGAGCATGTACACTTGCAGTTTGAAATGTATTGAAATCCCGGCAGTTTCTAAACCAAAGTGTATAAATATAACACAAGAGAAATTCATGACTGACTTCTCTATTCCAAATAATGCACTGTGACAACAGAATGTTTATAATATTTGCAATATAAATCTATTTTCAAAGTCAATAAATCCACAATATCCATTTTTATGATTTTGTTTTGAAATACTTATAATGGGAGCACACTGGGCAAAACAAATTTTTTTCTCTTTACTCAAAAGTCTATATTATTCAGAAAAATGATAATTTGTGAATTAAATCAGAGAAAGCAGCAAAATAGAAATCACACTGAAGGATGCTCAAATTTTCATACAGAAAGTAAGAAAGAGATCCTTCCCATTCTGACTGACATTCCGGAAGATTACTGAGGTGCTTTCTAAAGGGAGTATACTCCAGCAGTTCATGCTAAAGTAACTTAGTATTCATGCTGATTGGACAGGTACCTACTAAAAACAAAAATAAAAACAGCTGCCTTAAATCCCCTGAACAATGCCTAAACTAAAAATTTTCCTTAACAAGAAAAGAAAAAATTGGATCATAAACTTAAAGAGTTTGAAGTAGTTTCAGAGGTCCTCTAGTCCAATCACTCCATTTTGAAGATAAGGATCTCAGACTGACAAATGTTAAGAGACTTGTCCAGGGTCACATATTAAGTAACAGAACCCATATTTGAAACCAGGTTCCTCTGACTCCAAAGCAATGCTTTTTCCACTGCACTATCTTGCTTTTCATCATACAAAATCCCCTAACCCTAAATCCCATCAGATTTAGAATAAAACAGACATAAAAAGAATGCCATTTGTTACTAAAGGCAATAAGCTACAAGCTTAAAAAGGTCTCCATAAGGGATATTTTTATGTCATCCTACAAATGGATATTGTAACAACCACTGACTGTTAAAAGACAAATAAAGCTCAGCTTAATCACACTAAAATATGACTCAAAAAGAAACTATTATTTAAAGATAAATATCCAATTTTTTATAAATTGCCACTGAAGTAAAAAGGAACAATTTTTTTTTGTTCTTTGTTCCTCCAATTTACCCCAGATTATGTTACAAACTTGAAAACAAAAATTTTAAATCCAACATAAAAAGTAAATGTATATAATTAGATGCCAGCATATAAAGTGCAAACATGCCACAATATGAAATTCTGACGATTATATTTCAGATGATATAAGAAAAATAATCTTCATTCCCCAAAAAGGGGTAAATTAATTTTAGCAGGGACCTTTTAATTAGTTAAGGAATGATCCATGGTTTTACTGAATGGTATATACTTTAGTCTAAATTAAAATGACTAGACCATGAAAATAAAAAAAAACCCTAACAGCATTGTTTGATATCTTTCATACTGTTATCGTCAGAGTTCAAAATGGTGTATATGTATGTATGTATGTATGTATATATATACACACACACACATATATCAACATACTGTGTGATCTCTTTAAAAAACACACATTTTGGTGCAGAAGATACGAGGGTCAAGTACAATATTGACTATTTGACAACATTTTTTGGAAAAGAGATCATTTTAAAGTTAAAATGTTTAGCTCCTTCAATGAAATTTTTTCAATGAATGAGTTTTTAACCATTTTGCCAATATCACTGAGGAAAAAACTCATCAAAATTTGGACAGAGCTAGAAATTTCAAATTATACCTAAACAAAAAGTCATTATCAACTCAAAATTTTTAAAAATAATTTAAAATGTTTTAACATGTAATTGGGAAAAAATAAAATATTGTATTAAAAAGTCATTATCAGTCAGAGTCAAAATTGTACCACTCCTACATGTATAATCATGCAAAATGTTTATATATATATATATGATAAATGTATATACATGCAGAGTGATATTTCTTATCACCTACCCATGGAAATAACTTGTGTGAAAGTCTTCTTCAGTAGGAAATACAAGCATAAACTTGTTATCTGTAGCTCCACTCTTGTATCTTCCACACTTCCAAACAGCACACCTTATAACTTAGCTTAAATTTAGTATACATTATAAACAAAAACAGCAACATTTTTCTTCATATTTTTGCATTCCATGACAGTAATAAATCTGATCACTAAACATAGTTTTAGTGTCCAGAAAGCTCAAACAATAAGTAATCAATACTTTATAATCCTTTATCTTTCAGATATGAATTTCATGGTCGGTGTGTGCCAGGGCCAAAGCAAACTTATTGTCAATGAATCATGGCTTCATCATGATGGTGGATCATCCATATTAAGGTATAAAAATGTAATAACCTAGAATAATTTCTCTGCTTTCAATAAGGACACTTTTTGCCCTGAAAAAAAATTCTGAGACTACATAGGTGTTAAGGCAGCTAACTTGGGATATTTATGCTTTCAGTTCAAACCAACTCACATAATTATATTAAATAATGAACAGAGACAACCTCTGTTCTATCATTTGATTATCTATCCATTGGAGAGATGACTTCAGGTTCTATGAGACTGTCAACAAAGAAACATTCAAGTGAAGATTCACTAAGATATACTTATTTTTCTGTGAAATCAGTCACTGATATATCTACTCCATCTCCTCAGTTTCTCATATTTTGAATTTTAACATCTGTTAATACCTTAATTTTTTAAGCAAGTTTTTCCCCCTTAGACCCATTATCTACAAATAATTTTAGCAAAGAAATGACCATCAACAAGATTTTTTCAGGGGCACTGTTTCAGTTTGTAAATTATCCAGTTTCCTTGCTTCTCCTGCTCTTTATGTTGGAGGACTTTCAGATACTTCCCTACTGTTAATTATCCTTTAACAAAAAAGGGGGGGGGGGGCAGGGAGGGGGAGTGACAAAGGAAATAAAATCATTCTATTCATTGACTCTTTTTAAAATAGCTTTTTTTTTTTTTAAGCTGTTGGGGCAAAGGATTTCTAACCTTTGTAATAACAAGGCCTGAGGGGTGGCTAGGTGGCACAGTGAATAGAGTACCAACCCTGGAGTCTGGAGGACTTCAGACACTAGCTGTGTGACCTCAGGCAAGTCACTTAACCCCAATTGCCCTGCCTTCCCTCCTCCAAAAAAAATAATAACAAGGACTGAGGATTAACTACCGTGTTTCCCCGATAATAAGACACTGTCTTATTAGTTTTTTTTTGGATAGAAAAACACCAGAGGGCTTATTTTCAGGGGAGGGCTTATTTTAATGAACATTGACAGCAATTTTAATAAACAGGTAAATGTGAACAAAAAAATGTACCTTTATTCAATAAGCAAATCACTGGGGAAGAACAGGATGACGCGCTCACTGCTGCAGCTCTGATTGGATGCTGCTTGGAGCATGGCATGCGTTTCACTCGGGGGGAGGAGGGGGACGGTGCATACAGAGGGTACCGTAATGTAGCATGTAGCGCAGGGGATCACCTTCACTACAGTAGCAATCTCAATAGGGCTTATTTTCGGGGGAGAGCTTATTTTAGAGGAATCTTACACAGTAAGGGGAGGGCTTATTTTCGGGATAGGTCTTATTATCGGGGAAACACGGTATATTTCAATAATTCATTAGCACAGGAAATAGAATGGTTGAGTGATTTCTCATCAAGAATCATTAACGCCTATAATTTTACCTTCGTCTCCCCTCTTTTGCCCTTATGAAACCACCAAAAAGTTTATGCTTCTTTTTATATCTTAATATTAGCCACCCATTTTATTTTCTCTTTTTCAGCTTTGAGTTCTCACTGAGCTATTCCAAGCATATTCTTTCATAAAAATTATTCTCAATAATAAAATATTCTCAAATATATTCTTTCATTTTATAAGCCTTCCTAATATTGTAGACTTCACTCTTTTCCAACTGTTGGCTTTTTTCTACAACCCTATTTTGACATGATTTAATCAAAGTTAACTTTATATTCAGTCAGACAGTCCTATCCTTCATAAGGACATGAAAACCAGCTTGAATCAAGCCGAACAGAAATAATAACCTTATGTCAATCTAGCTTTATTTAGTCATCCAACTGTTGAATAAAAAATTGGTTGTCAATTCTTATTTTTCCTTTTATCTTCCCTATCAAGGAGAATGATGTACAGATTGAAGAAGAGGTGAGAACTGCAGAGAAATATCAGCTTTGATTTTTAAAAATGATAAATTTTAACAAGTGGAGTTAACCAAAAATGGAATAAGCAGCTTCCCCAGGTGGTGAGTTCCCAATCACTGGAGGTCTTCAAATAGAAACTGGATAACTTCTTGTCAGAGATGTTGCAGAGTAAATTCCAACTATATATCTAACAGATTGGATTAGATGATCTCTGAAGTCCCTGCTAACTCGGAGTTTATGGGTGTGATACTTGAGAAAATGGAACAAAGATTTAAGAAGCTGAAATCCAAAATAAATGAAGAGAGCACAGAAGTAACTCTCAATATGTTCAAGTCATCTGGACTGGTCAACTTGGATTGTAAGGTATAGAAAAGACAGGGGCAGCCAGGTAGCACAGCAAGTAAGAGCACCGGCTCCAGTGTTGAGAAGACCTGGAGATCGAATCCCGGGCTTGGACACTTAGCACCCACCCAGAAACACCTGGCCGTGTAACCTTGAGCAAGTTATTTAACCCCAATTGCTTAGGGGCGGCCAGGTGGCTCAGCGAGTAAGAGCACTGGCTCCAGTGTTGGGACGACCTGGAGATCAAATCCCGGGCTCAGACACTCAGCACCACACCCAGAAATAACTGGCCGTGTAACCTTGAGCAAGTTACTTAACCCCGATTGCTTAAAAAAAAAAAAAAAAGGTATAGAAAAGACTCGCCAATGTGAATACTATTAAGTGAGCTCTGAAGAACTGTAGTGAAGAATGAAGGCAATATGGGACTGGAGACAATAGATATACACCTTATTTTTCAAAAAGATGAAGGCTAATTCTATAGACTATCAGCAAGCAAAACACTGATTCCTGAAAAAATTCCAGAGTTATTTTAAAAGGGGTGATTACTAAAAGCCAGAACATTAAGAATGTTATGCGATAATGCATTGCTGGTGGAGCTGTGAACTGATCCAACCATTCTGGAAGGCAATCTGGAATTATGTCCGAAGGGCTATAAATAATTTCATACCCTTTCACCCAGAAATACCACTTCTAGGGTTATATTCCAAAGAGATCATAGAAGTAGGAGGACGATCCATATGTACAAAAATATTTATAGTAGCTATTTTTGTGGTGGCAAAGAATTGGAAATTAAGGGGGTCGAGGAGCAGATGGACTTCATATTTACCTGGAGAGGCTTATACAAACTGATACTGAGTGAGAAGAGTAGAACCAAGAGAAATTTGTACACAATTACAGACACAACATATGCGTGACGACCAACTTTGATAGACTGCACTCTTCTCAGCAATGCAAGGTTATAAGTCAACCCCAAAAAACTCATGATGGAGAGAGATGTCTACATCTAGAGAAAGAACTGAGTTTGAATCCAGATTGAAGCAAACTACCTTTTTCTTTTTCTTGTTTGGTTTTGTTTCCTCTTTACCATTCTTCATTCCATCTGATACAATCCTTTATAACCTGACTAATGTCTAATGTGAAAGTATTTGCAGATCCTATACTTGATTATATGCCATGGGGGGGAGAGGGGAAGGAAAGGGGGAAGAGAAAATTTGAAACTCAAGGAATTGTGGAACTGAATCTTGTAAGCTAAAAGTAAACAAACAAATTAATAAAGACCAAAAACAATTGAAAAAAAACAGAATTATGAAAAATCTTGGTTTTTGTTTTTGTTTTTCCCATCATAGTTAATAAACTAGTAAATCAGGGAAATGCAAAGACAATGCTTACCTGACTCTCAACAAAGAAGCTAACAATGTCTGTCGTGATATCTTTATGGATAAGATGGAGAGAAGTAGATGAAATAATGGTACAGTCAGACATATTCAAAACTGGCTGAAGGACTAAATCCAGAGTGTTAATGTATGTCAACCTGGAACGTGCTTTCTAGTAGAGGTTCATAAGTCTACTTTTCTTGATTGTGCTCAATAATTTTATCAATGAGTTGAAAGACGGCCTATATCTAATTTATGAATTCTGGAATGTTGCAAAGAATGGCCAATACAGTGAACAATAGAACTGAGATGCAAAAACATCACAACACACTGTAATGATAGATTAAAACTACTAAGATGAAATATAACAGAGATAAATGTAAAATTTGGGTTCAAAAAAATAGCACAATAACAGAATGGGAAAAGTGTGGCTAAGCATCCATGTAAAAAAAAAACACTTGATATTCTGGTTGATACCAAACTCAACATCAGTTAGAAAGTCAGCAACAAGAAAAAATGCAATCTTAGACCACAACAATAGAGGTAAGGTAGCCTGAAGAGGAAGGCAAATGTAATACTGTCTGATGTGCTCTGGTAAGACCACCTTTGGGACATCATCCTCATTTCTGGGCACCACATTTTAGTAAGATTGCTTTTTTTTTTAAAGTTAAACTTCTTAATAAGTCAAAGTGCCCCCAGAGAAATTTGACTCAGGTGATGAAAGGAATTAAGTTTTGGCTATATGAGCAAAACTGCAATGTGACAAGGAATTGGGATATTTAGACTGGAGAGAGATGGCTGGAAAGGAGAAATCAATCAATAAACATTTATTAAGCACCTATACTAAACTTGGGGGATACAAAAAGAGGCAAAAGGCAGAAACATAATCTGCCTTCAAATATCTGCTGGGTTATCAGGTAGTACTGGAATGCTTGGCCAGAAGTCACCCAGGACCAATGTAGAGAAGGCACATTTTGGACCAACAAGAAAGGTTTCCTAATAATTAGAAAACCTGTACTGCTACAGTTGCTGTCCTTATTCTCGATTCTCACCTCAAAACTCCTCATCTACTGTCCTTCACAAATTTTCCTACCCAAACCACAGTAACTAACCACAATCAACTAACAGTGCAAGACTTCACTGCCTTTCTTCACTCACACTGTGTAAGTGTGGCAGTTCAGCAGCCTGGGGAGGTGAGTTCCTGACATATTGATACATAGAAGATTGTTTCTTCTTCTGCTCTGTCTTCTTCCTCTTCTATCTTCTTTCTCTTCCTCTTCTTCCTTCTTCTTCCAGATACATAACTGGTTCAACAGAGTTTTTCATTCAATATTTGCTGAATGTATATTATGAATATATATGAATGTATATTATAAGACGTATTGTTGGGGGGCATAAAGAAGAAAAAGCCATATTGCTCTCTTCTTAAAGCTTACTATAGGAAAATGCTTTTGGAGTTTCAAGGTACCAACTTTACTTTTGGAACATAGATTGTTTAAAAACTGTAAGTATTCAACAACTGACAATTACAATTTTACTGTTACAGGAGGCATGAAATTTGATAATAGTATTTACCACTATATGCCAAGATATCAATATATACAGTTTAAATATTAAGTTTAGAAAATGAGAGCTGGCATCAAAAGGAAAATGAACGTTTTTCTTTTTTATAGATGTCATTACTGTCAAGAAAGAAAAAAAATGAAAATAAAGGCCAATTTGGGAATAACCAAATAGTTTTTTAAAAAGAAGAATTATGCTAAACATGAGGTTTTCAAGAGATGGAATAATATAAACTGAAGTCAATTTCTTAAAATGTCAAAGTCCACCATATACAGCAAAACAATCTTCTGTGTGACAGATTTTGGAAATATACACAAAATCTGATGCATATTTATTTTCTCAGAATTGCACCACAAAGTTATTTTAGTAAAAAGTTAATAAACTATTATTATATGAACAAATATAAAGAAAACAAGGTTGGAAGAAAAAGAAAATATAGCAAAATAACTGTTGCTTTCCCCAGACAATAATAACATTGACAAATTATTCAGTAATGAAGGTACTTTGGGGATTTAAAAAAAATCAATTTATCAAGCTCAATTTATCATTTTTCTACTGTACGAGCCTCATAATTTTTACTTCAAAGTGAAATAAACTCATATCAATTAAAACCAATATAGGAATTAAAGGTTCTTAAGCCTTGTACCACAACAGCAAACTGGATCTACCAGAGGTGGTTAGAGGGGGAAAAAATGGAGAAACCAGGTTTGGATTTCAAAATAGGTGAGAGTATAAGAAATGGGTACGAGCAGATTCTGAAGAATTCTAGTTATTTTTAAAGCCATATCTAAGTATTCAAGAAAATCTATCCTTAAATAGGATCTATGCCATGAAGAATGCTATCTTTTAAAACACATCCTGCTATCTCTCAAACAGAGAAGCTATTGCAGGGAGGGAAAGAAAGGAGAGTTGGCAAAGTAGACTACATAGTTGTAACAACAGACAGAGACCTAGCTTTGAACCAGATCAGACAGTGAATTATCCCATGATTTTACATTTGCTAAAGTACTTCTATTCATCTTAGGCTAATTAAGATTCTACTCATCACAATTTTTCAGTCCCTCCTAAAAGAAGCTTGCCACATTATGTTTCTGCTTAATTTTGGGATTTGCCAAATAATTATATTTAATATAGAATTGTCTGTGCTTAGTCTAATTTGAATGAAGGAAAAAAGTAATCCCTGCTTTCTTACAATATTTCTAAATCATTTGTTCCTTCATTATTGTTAACTAGTAAGGTCAAAAACAGTTTCTATCATTTGAAGCAAAAGTAAATTCATTTTTAAGTAGCACTACTTGATGAATTTTCAAAATGTACAAAACTATTAAGCTCAATATTCAATAAGTGAATTAAAATCTATTACATAAAATACAAACCTGTTTGATTTACTTTAGAACTCAAGAACACAAGTCTTTAAAAGTTGAACATATATTAGTTATTGTCTTAGGAATAGACTAAAATATAGACTATATTGCCCATTTTATAAATGTAGTAACAAGAATCATTTAATCACATCTTATATTTATTTAAAACTCTAGATTACAGTAGTTACAATTCAAATGTACAGGGTTAGTTTGGCAAATAATACATACTGAAAATACAGTAAGAAGAATTTTAATAGCCTAGTAACATTCTCCCTAAACATTAAAACTGAATGCAAATAGAACTTCATTACTAAAGAAAACACTTCTGATAGTTCCTTTATTTTTATATGCATATTTTATGCTGTAGTAACATATCACATTTAAATATCTTTCAATGACTAGATTCAAGTTTGATGTACATTTTCCATCACCATTAATTTTCCTGAATTTGGGAATATTCAAAGAGAAGCCATGAAAGGAAAATTTGTTCAATTTTCTTCAATTTGTTTCTGGATGTTTGATGACTAGATTAGGTATAATTTTTCTTACAATATTTATTCCAAAGACAACCTCAGTTGCTTTTAAAGAGAACTTGAGGGGCGGCCAGGTAGCACAGCGAGTAAGAGCACCGGCTCCAGTGTTGAGAAGACCTGGAGATCGAATCCCGGGCTCAGACACTTAGCACCCACCCAGAAACACCTGGCCGTGTAACCTTGAGCAAGTTACTTAACCCCAATTGCTTAGGGGCGGCCAGGTGGCTCAGCGAGTAAGAGCACCAGCTCCAGTGTTGGGACAACCTGGAGATCGAATCCTGGGCTCGGACACTCAGCACCACACCCAGAAATAACTGGCTGTGTAACCTTGAGTAAGTTACTTAACCCTGATTGCTTAATAAAATAAAAATTAAAAAAAAAAAGAGAACTTGAATACATTTAATAGGAATTCCACTGCATACCATTTCTGAAATCCAAATTATGCCACAATTTAAAGTGCCTGCATGGGATTTTGATCCACATACAAGGTATTCCAAAAGTCACAGTGCAATGTTAAGCTTTTTGTTGTTGTTGTTGTTGTTTTGGGGTTTTTTGGGAGGGCAACTGGGGTTAAGTGACTTGCCCAAGGTCACACGGCTAGGAAGTGTTAAGTGTCTGAGGCCGCATTTGAACTCAGGTCCTCCTGACTCCAGGGCCGGTGCTCTATTCACTACGCCACCTAGCTGCCCCTGCGATTTTAAGCTTTAATAGCTATATATATATATATATATATATATATATTTTGCTGTATAGAGTACCAGTCCTGGAACTGGGAAGTCCTGAGGTCAAATCAAGCCTCATCTGACACTTACTAGCTGTGTGACCATGGGCAAGTCACTTAACCCTATCTGCCTCAGTTTTCTCATCCATAAAATGAGCTGGAAAAAGAAATGGTAAAGCACTCCAGTATCTTTGCCAAGAAAACCCAAAATGGGGTCATCAGACACAATTAAACAGCAACAAAAAAAATATGTATATTTAAAAGGGAGATGAGATGTATGGAATTTACATGGTCAAACAAGATCTATTAGGCACAAAAAATTACCAACTCCACCCTATGCAAGGCACTCTCAGATCTTTTTTTTTTTTAAACTTCTAGGGATGCAGCACAAGACAATAGAAAGAATACTGGATTTGAAGTCAGAGCACCTTATTTCAAATTCTACCACTGCTCTTGTTATCTATGAAGGCAAGTCACTTAACTTCTCTGGTTTCTTATATGGAAAATGGGGATCAGAATAGATGACATAAGTAACATGCAACTCCAAATCTATTATCATACGATCTGGTGATGGTACCTAACTCCTTCTACCACAACAAGTGTACCCCTCTTCAGTTAGACAATCTCAATACTGAATATAAAAATTCAGATTACAAAATTAAAAGATAACTAGAGATTGTCCTGAATTGTACAAAGGGATTTGCATTAGGATTTCTTGAAATAAAAAGGCAACTAACAAGCATTTATTAAGCACCAGGTGCTTTACAAATTCTTACTTACAGCAACCCTGTGAGCTAGGTGTTGCTATTATCCCAATTTCACAGCTGAAGGAACTGAAGCAGCAGTTAAATGACTTGCCCAGGGTCATACAACTAGGAAATGTCTGAGGCTGGATTTAAACTCAGGTCCTCCTGACTCCAGGTCTAGCACTCTATCCACTGTGCCACCTAGTTACCTCTAATTACATTTTTAAATGATTTCATGTATAAGATCTCATACAATTTTTCAAAACTGAAACCACTATGTAAAATGAGGTATCCTATGTCTGAAGATGTCCTAAGTCTATTAAACATTAGATTAGATATTAAGAGAATACTATAAAATGAGTTAACATTTATCTTTTGTTTGTAAGATGGAGAAAACTCACTAAGCCTAAAGTTAAATTTTAATTCTTCATTCTCAAGAAACATATATAGACAGGCTTAGGGCAGGGCATGGACAACAAACTTGATCATAATGGAATGAGAGCCATGTTTAGCTCACACACAACAAAATGTGCCTAATTAAACCAATGCATATTAAAACATTTTAAAATCTGTGGTCAAATGAATGACCTGGATCTTATCAGATTGTATGCAATGTATTCCATAGCCCCATGTCTGTTTGGAGCATTAAAAAAGAATCTGGAGTAAAATTAAGAAGTAGGTACACTCCTCCTTCATGTTTGCCATTAAACTTTCCATTATGGGGTTTACAAAGAAAAATTATCTCTGGAAATCTGATTGTGAAATCAAATTAACTTATAGAAATATTTGGTTAAAAAGGGAAAAATGCTAATAGGCTACGTTTAAATACTCATTAGCTTCCTATTGCAATACTCATCTCTCTAAAAAGTTTTAGACTGTTTTAATTATATACTCAAGAAATTTATTCATGTCATTTCCCAAAGGAAAATACTCTAAAAAACATGAAAACTTTCATTATTACAATAGAGTTCAAGTAAACTAGCTTTGCTGGTCATCTGTCCCCATTAAAAGCATATTAAATTCAAAATTTTGCTTTTGGTAAAAAAGGTTTTTATATCAAGGAGAAACTGAAGACTTTTAGAAGATCGGGACATGTGGTTTTATTGGAATGGGGTTTTCCCAGTGAAGAAATTCCCTTTACCAATGCATATCAGCAACTGAGAGCAAGGATTGTTTGTTTGCTTGGGTTTTTTTTGGGAGGGGGGGTAATATCTCCATACTTAGCAAGGTACTCATAGTAAGCACTTAATAAATGCTTGTTGATTGGGTTTCTTCAAGTTACACTTTGAGAACTGCCTAGGGAAGTGAGACATTAAATGACTTGCCCAGAATCACAGAGATTAGCATATATCACAGTTTTGACTTGAACTAGGTCATTTTGACCCCATTTAAAATTATACATGTATTTTCTTACTTATACAGCATTTTGCAACTTATTTGTTATTTCTTGACACAAGAAAATCTAAAAGTGGTGGCCAAAGGCTCTAAAGCCCAGGATAGAAATTCATGAGCATAACAAAACAGTTGAAGGACCAAAAACGCTACATGAAAAAGTGCTAATGGGATTCTCATAATCTAATAAGCCTACCGAGGTGAAATGAAAACAAAAGATGCTTATCTGAAGACTCCAGTAAAGTTGTCTGGGGACCATGTTTTCCTTTTAGTGATCCAGAAGATAGAAAAATGATGGATGACAATGTGGTCCTAGGACCTTTGGCAAAACAAAATTCTGTGTTTTTATGTCATTAACCCTGAAGTTAGACTTTTTTGTCTTTTTCTCTCCAAATGAGACAAGATTTAGAAGCCCTAATTTGGAATCCTCTAACTTGTCCGTTTACATTAGGAAATCCTTAAGACCCCACTAATTCAGGATGTATTGCTTTAAAATACTTTCAGGAGAGCTCACGACAATAAACTGTCAAGTACTATATAGACTTAAGTCAGCTTGCTCAGCAAACTGCACAAATTTAGGTTTACATATATACAATATGTAACTATAAAGTATTAAGACCGTAGTTTCAAACATCTAAAGGAGCACTAGCCCCTTGGCAAGAAGTGTTAGTAAAAGGCTACCCTTATTCCAATGATAATGCCATTGTTCAAATAACATCTGATATGTTTCCAGAATTAGGGACAATATAATTCTCATAAGAAAAAGAGGTCCTATTACTTCATACTCATATCCTTTTCTGACCAAAGATAGTGGCTACCTCCAAATTCAAATCCACTTTCAAAGAATGCAGCTTTGCCACCATTAAGAATGTATGAAACCACATTCCAAAGGCACTAAAGGCAAATTTCAGAGGGAGTTCCCAAGATGCTTTAAACACTAGTAAATTAAAGTATCTCCCAAAGGACCTTGTGTCCAAAGTAACATTTATTTGAATACATATAAGGTTCTGTTACTTGTTCTTAAAGAATTTATAGTCATATTTTGTACTTAGAAATAAACAATATCTGACCACTACCTCAGGCTACCATCATCCCTTCCCCACAAATGATGAATTATTGTTTTATTATATACCAAAATTTTAAAATTATGGAAACTATTCCAAGGGCATATTTAAATCAATATGGATAAAGAAACAATACTTCTAAAGATCAATAGAAAAAGTATATGCTATATGTACTCAATGGTATAAAATTTCCAAAATAAACTGCAAAAATTATATAAAATATCTCTAATTTGTGGGATTGATCTTCAAAGAAAGAATTCTACATAAATTACCAATTCCCTGAGAATAGCCTGTTGAAACCATGATTCTATGACTTCAATTTCATTATTCAACTTTTCTGAGGCACAAACTAAAAAATTCAGAATAATAATTTGACAACTATTCATATATTCTGTGTAAAATTTGAGTTGCATTACTAAGATATACTTAAATGATCCAGGGGTGGAGAACTTGTGGCCTTGAGACCACATGTGGCCCTCTAGGCCCTCAAGTGTAGCCCTTTGACTGAATCCAAACTTCACAGAATGTGAATATCAGTCAAAGGGCCACACTTGAGGGCCTAGGGGGCCACATGTGGCCTCAAGGCTGCAGGTTCCCCACCCCATTAAGTATTATAAAATGCATGTCTTTCAAAGAAATTTTGATTTGCTGGTTAAATTCTCCAAAAGATTATTAGATGGCTGATGTACTAGAATGTCTACATGGACCAAGTAAAAAGGAACTTCTTGCTTTCATCTTTTGGAGAAAAAAATTCACCATGTTAGTGCAAGAATACTTTTGAAAAATCAACAGACCAATCATTTTCATCCTTTCTTCTCTTTAGAAAACAAGCTGCTACTGAATGAAACAATTGTTTAATAAAATTTTCCATTAAAATGCTCTTGAATTTTATGTACCCATAAAGGAGGAAAAGGAAAACAGTGTGGGAATAGATTTTATTCATAAATACTTAAAACAAAAGCTAGATTAATTTTAAAACCTGAAGGAAGGGGAGCTCTTTCCTAGCATCAGATCTTATGGGCTGATAGAATGGTGAACATTTCTAATATTTATGAGAATACTCCCAAAACAGAGGGATATAAAGGAAAAGAATTTAAATTACAACTTTATCATGTTCTTAAAAGGAAAAGCTTTCTTACACAGTTAGATCCTAGAGTGAATAATGAATCCCTAAAGTGGTCACATGTATTTTTAAATTTGTACTATTTTTTTTAGTTATAATTATGCAGCTCCAGTCCAATGGAAATATCAAATGCAAATTCAAATAATGCAACCACTTCAAGAGGGTTCATTATTTGTACTGATAAGAGACTTGGTTGTACTTTTAATTATAGAACCACAGAAATACCCCATTGTGAACAGTGGGGTCACAGTAGGGGCATTATTTCACTTTTATAATTTCCAAGTAGTATTCATGTATCACAAAAAAAAGAAGAAACCCAGAAATAACATAATCATCCTTAGGATAATGACAAGGAAATGATGGGCTCCAATACCTTACCATATGAAGATATGACAAAGGAAGTAAGAACATTAAGCCTATAAAAGAAAAGACTTAGGGGACACAAAATAATAGACTTTAAGTATATTAAGGGCTGTCAGACAGAAAAGAGATTAAACTTGTTTTATTCGGCCACAGAAGACAGTCATGGGTAGATAGCTGCACAGAAAAGCTTCCTAACAATCAGAGTTGTCCATAAGGGAATGGGCTGCCTTCAGGAGGTAGTGGGTTCTTCCTCAATCACTGGAGGTCTTCAAGTGAACTACTTGGGTATGTTGTAGAAGGGATAATTAATTGTTCAGATTTGAACAACCCTGGTCACTGAGATTCTTCTGACTTTGTTTTTCAAAACCATATTCCTTAAAACTACAATACATTAAGATATATACAAGGCACAATAAGCAAAATTGATCAGGTTTTTAAAATTAGATCAATTAAATATTTTCACTACAAAATTATTGTGATGTTAATCTTTTCACATAAGAGAAAAAGTCAAGACCTACTTTTGAAAGGTAAAAAGCTGTAATATTCTAGTGGGGGGAGGGGTCTATTAACTAAAGTGTTTTTTTAAAGTCCCTTTTATCCTTTTGCTAAAACTTTCACTACTATATCTAAACACTGTGTGGTAGGAATTTCACAGTACTTATGAACCTTTTTAATATAAAAAATATTATTCCTACTTAAAATACTAATTAAAAATATTAAGAATTCTATTTAATACACAATTCCATCCATTCTATTTAACTGTGTGCTTTATAACACCACAAAGAAACCAGATGAAGATCATACCACATCCAGCACTACAAAGCTACGGTCTATTCAAAATAAAATTGATAAATAAATCAGGTCAATATAATACTAGCAACTATTAAGTTGGTTCAAGTCTATATGCCAGTCTTTCTTTTGTAAGATGCCTAAATGTTTTATTTTTTTAAAATAAAAAAAAGTATTTCTGGACATGCTTGATATATTAAACAGTTGATATACAAAAAAAATAATCATTTAACTGTTTAAAGCGGTTTCTGAATACATGGAAAAATCAGTAGTATTAACATGCTAAAAAATTAATTTGGTTTATATTTCTAAAAATTTATACATAGTAAAATCTATTATAATCTAAAAACTGAGAAGGGTTATAGGAAAACATCCCTGAAAACTCTCAACATCATCTGAGGATAAACTAGTTAAATTTTAGCCATTCAAAATCAGGTACATTTTTAAATTTATTTACAACTACAAATACTTAAAAGATAATCTAAAATAAGATACACAGTATAATTTTAAAGAAATGCCCATATAATTTCCTTCGAAGAGATTACAGTGAAAAATCCATACCTAAAATTATATGAGAAACCGAGAGTGAGTTATCTAAAATCTTTTTAAACTCTGGTCCTATTATCAAAAATTATCCACAGGGGGCCTTTTACATAGGCATTACACAAAAAAATAAGAGATTTTCAATCTGCCTGAACTTGTTCTAATTTCAGTGGATGTTTCTTGGCTCCTACCTATTCTCTGAGAGATCCCTATAAAAGAACCAAGTCTTACAAACTTGTAAAATTTAAAATTTAAAGAGGTCCACTATCTCAGGTTTCTACCTTCCCTACCCATTTCAACCCACCCCCATTTTCATATTCAAGACTCTTGATAAGGGGGAAAAGTGGGGACACAGGAAAAGTAGAAAAAAAATCACAATTATTTTTCCAATGCTAAAGAGAACGCGTGTGCACATGCACATGCACACACACACACACACACACACACACACAAACTGAAAACAGGAGAGAAAACTTCTGCTTGAACAGGAAGGATATTTTAAAAACATACTTTCTAGGTTTAATTTACAAACTACAAATAAAGCTCTTCATTTCAACACGGAAAAAAAATCACTCTTTTTACTTCATTCTAAACACAGTCTGTTGACAGGTTCAAAACTAAATTCACAAAGCATAATGATCTAGGAGACAAACTCCAAATATAACCTATCTATTTATCTCTCAATTTCCAAAATATATAATTAAGACATTCCTCAAATCATTAATGCAACTTTGTCATTCATTAAAATAAATATCCTTCAAAGTTAATTATAACTATATTGATATAATTTTTTAGGATGAACTAAAGGATAATTTTTTAAGGCTAAGCAAGAAAATGGCACTAAGAGAAAAGAGAACTATTATAAAGGCCCAAAATAATTTTTTCCTATTATAGACTTTATCCTTTTTTTCCACATCAATATTCTCAATGTGTCTCTTCATATAAACTCAAAATATAAAAATCAGTGTTTCTGAATCTTGTCTATTACTGTAATATCTACTATAGCATAATAATTTTAACTTGTGATAAGCAACCCCAATTATCTTAATGTGCCCTATAGAAGTTCCAATGTGTTGGCATTTATGTATATTTCCTTGGATTACTAATTCCAAGACTAATAAATAAAATTAAATCCAAACAATATATCACTTAGCTAACTGACTACTTCACTCAAAAGTACCTATTAATAAATAATATTTTTAATCAGACTGCTCTAAAAAGATCATGGAAAATGTATGCATTATGTCAGAGTACAATGGTGGCCAGTAAAAATTTAATAACAGTTGCCTGGTTTCTGCTTTAAATTCTTAGTTGTAGACATACATTCATCTATGTACCAATATATAACACAATAATTTTTTCTATATAGAAGTCAAGGTTTTTGAAGGAATTAACTTGTTTATTCATTCATCTTTAGGCTTCCTAGAGCACCTCATAGCTACTCAATATTTGATGAATGAATTCAAGTGTGTTTTCTTCCATGTGAATGTGTTATTTTAATTATGTAGCAATGAAATTCACAAAAGACTACCGAATAAAAATGACTGATTAAATGTTATATGGATTAATGGTACATCATATTGTCATGCACATTCATAACCTCCACAACCTCTGAGGTAAGACTGTTTTATATGATCTGCCAAATTGGAATAAGGAGGAGAACGATGAATATTTAGCGAAGTTTAAGCTGCAGAATGTAAGTACAGATACATGTGAAAGTAGCAAATGCTCCTCCTAACTATCTGGGTGCAATGGGATTCCTTAAGTATCAAAATTTGAAATTAAATTTTCATATAACTTTGGCATGCAAAATGCATACAGGTGAATATTATTCCTATTACAGCATGATAAACATAACTCTAATGTTCCAAGAATATATAACAAGGATTCTAGGTTATATCTGACAAAGCTTTGGTGATTTTTGTTTTGTTTTGAGCACATAGAAATTTTCTTAAAATAAAACATTTATTTTTATTGTGTTTAAAACATCAAGGGGGAAAACAACTCACAGGGAGAAAAGTATGCTTTTCTTAACATAATCCAAAGAAGGTTTTAAGACTTATTTCAAGTTTGTGACTGATTCAAATCATGCTCTGCAATATTTCCATTTTCTGAAAAGTTAGTTGGATAATTGTTATTAAAAGTCATCGGAAACTCTAACATAGTATCAATATTTTGACAGCTCACATAAGAACTGAAGGGCTGCTGTGGAAGAACGTGGCTCTCAGGGATCTGTACAGATGCACCTGATTGAGTGGTAGGGGGAATTCTTTGGCCAACTAGTTGCATTTTAGGTTCCCTGGGTTCCAGCTGATGCTTGCTTTCTTCCTCAGCGTCCAGGCGAGTTAGCTTTTCTATCCACATGCGAAATTTCTCCTCTGTCTGCCTCTGCATCTCAGCAAAGCAGTTCATGGCCTCTTCCAGGACATTGCCTATGCAGTTCCTATCCCACACGGTGCCCCTGTCAAGCAATCCTGGAATTTCCCTGGTCGCTCCTCCAGATCCCCCAGCACGACTGAAGCCAGCTTTAAAGACATTGAGGCCATTTGATAAGACATCATTAAGTCAGAACATTATATTTATTAAGACATGCTAACTCAGGAAAACAGCATAAACAATGCTAATGGCCAGGTGGATACAAAATTGATGAGCAAGTAGCCTGTAACCTCCAATTACCTGAAAGATTTAAGTACTTTTAAGTAAAGGGGGAATGAGGAGTGGAGAGTAGTCACTAATACCATAATATTACTATACCCCTATTTCAAAATAGATGTGTATATATATTTTTAACTACACATGGCTTATTCTATAACCATGAATATTTCTATTGCCACAATTAGCAGATTTTGAAACTATAGGACCTTTATCAGAAATAATTTTTAGATGTCTTCACGGGTATCAAATGTCCAAAGCAGCATGCAATATTTCATGATTAAAATTACTACCTTTCTTGAATATGGACAATATCATGTAGCTTATTGCTAATTGGAACTTCAAGAACACCACATTTACTTTAAGGAGTCTAACCACAAGATAAAGGTTGGGCAAATAAAATTAAATGAACATTTAAGAAGAGTAGAGTGCATGTTTTGATTGCATGTCATCAGAGATTCTGTCTGTATTTATTTCTGAAAGAATGCTGAGCAATGGATTGGGGGGAGGGATGGCAATTAGAGAATGGAGACAATCTGCAAAGATAAATTAGTTGTGGATGGCAATAAATACTGGGTTGAGTCACAAACGCCAAAAAGTAGGTGAATCTGTTCTAATCTTCTAGATTCATATACACAATCTACTATTAACTCTCTCATACTCTTGAAAAAAGCAAGTTTGCACTACCCTCTGCATCCTTGTACACCAAAACATTAAGCGTTACTTGTTTCCTTTATGAAAAAATTAACTATGCTTACACAAACAAGTGAGGAAAACAAAGAACTAGAACTAAAAAGATTAATATCAATACGAGAAGTGAGCAGATTTCTACCAAGAGAAGTTTCCACAGGCTTTGAAGCTTGCAAATCTAAAACACAAACACTACCCAGATATTATTATCACATAAAAGAATTCACAATATCATTTTAAAATAATGCATAATTTTAAAGTAAAGGGTAAACAAAATTACCCAGAGATGTCTTTTTAAAATAACTACATAAATGTAGGAAAACCTTCATTTTTGTTTTCTCTGGAAATGTACTAGCACACATCACTGATAAGCTTCTCCAAAGCATTAAATCTGTTAGGTCAAATCCTAATTTTCCTCTCTGTACATATTTTTTTAAAAAGCCATATGAATTAAACTCAAAAATTCTTTTCCAAGAACAGACTTTGAGAATCTAATTATAATCTAATTTACATTCAGGATTATAAACAGCAGTCCCTTAAACAAAAGAAGGCTCTAAAAGAAACTAACAACAGAATAATGGATAATTTATCAATCAGATTATTTTTATAAAGAACTTCTGCTCCTCAGAGATAAACCTTTATAAATATGCATTATCATTACATTAATGTTCATTATAAAATACTCTCTATCTGTATATTATCTTTTTCACAATTCTCCAAATCAATTAACCAAAACACCCAGGTAATCTGTGAAATTTACCAATAGATTTTACCTTAAAAACAAACAACTATTTTGGACATTTAAATGGGGCCAAACCACAATCTAGCTCTAGCTGTCCATCAAATAATTAAGCCCTTAAACTAAATAAACAGTTCTTACCTCAATAATAATTTGTTGGCTTAATCATAAGCTCAATTCTTAAGGACAAACACTTGAAATCTCAACCAGTGATTATTTACACTTCTAAAATAAAAGCCCATCAGTCATAAACTCCTTTACAATCAATGAACATTTAGAACCATGCTGGAGTTTTAAAAACACATTCCCCCTTTGATTTTCAAGATTGCTTCTAAAGAAGTAAAACCTAAAATAATAGCTATTTTTCCTTAAATATATGTTTAAAAGATGTCAGATGACAAAAGCCTCCAACAACCTGCCTGTCCTTGGTTTCTGAAGCTGCACAGGCACTTTACTGTACTTAGCTGTCCACAAGGTTTTCTGTCCGCCTGGCTGCATTTTTTCCAGCTTATCTGCATTTTTCCTGTTTTTAGACTAAAGTTCTTTCCTAATGTATTCAAATTGCTAAATTTGCAAATGGGACTTATAACACTTGTCTTCAGGGCAAATAAGGCTTCATATTTCAATACTAAAAATCACACTGACTCTTCTTGGAAGCTTGAGGTATATCTATGTCAAAATAATAAGCACATCAAAAATAAATGCATGCTAGCAAAATGATTTCAGCAATGACATCATGATTTTGTTGAGGTGACTAATATTAAAAACCCACATGATTTAGAGTTTTATAGTTAAAGTAAAGAGCATAATTACAGACTAAAATAAATTCCCATTTACATTCTAAGTTATACAATAGTAGTATACAGAAAAAGCACTGGTAAGACCTGAGTTCAAATCCTAGCTTCAACAATTACCAGCTGTGTTACTCTAGGCAGTCATATCACTTCCCTATGTCTCGATTTCTTTATCTATAAGTAGGAATAAATACTTACACTCTCTATGACACTCTTCCAGCATTTTATAAATGTGAACTATTATTCTTACCCTCATCTTATTAATGATTTGCTTCTTAGTAGTCACTTCAAATACCACTGCACTATTTTAAAACTCACTACATAGTATTCTTACTCAATATAAACTGCAGTGAGTCGAAAATGTATTCAGAGAAATCATGAACTTTTGTTTTTTAGCCAATAAACTGTAGAAATAGGAAACTGAACAATACTTATTTATTGATTTAAAATAGAAGTAATAAAGCTAACCCACTAGCAAAGCTATTAGAAAATATAAACATATAAACTTGGCTTTTGAATTAGGTATAGCAAAAGGGAGAATTAGGTCATTCCTCCCACTACTTTTATATGGACTTTGTCTGGTCTTCAATGAGCAGTTTATTTAACTCAGACTTTTAAAACCTACGTTTGAAAAAGAATTAAAGAGTAAATTACAGCTATCTTATGTCACAGAAGTAAATTATAAACCTGAAAACTATGTATTTAATAAAATTAAATGAATAAAAAAGTCATCATATGGACAAATTGGACTACTGGGCATAAACAATGGAATTCACCAACAGAACGTAAGGGGAAAGATCTTCAAAGTTGTTATAAGGTGTTCCTTTTTTCTACTAATAAAATCACTATTAAATATAAAAATCACCTAGAGTAGGGGTTCTTTTCTTGGCATCTTTGATCTTATTTAAGGAAAGGAAAAAGTGCTTTTAAATATTTTGATAAATGTATTTCAATGTAATTTGCTTTCTTTATAATCCTGTGTATTTTATTTTATGCATTCAAACACATACTGACTGAGGAGGTCCATGATGCAAAAGAAGATTAAGAACCCCTGACCTAGAGTGTACCTTATGACAACTCAAACATCTTTACCTCTCTCGTATTTAAATGCTGAGCTTCATTTTCATCATTTAACCCACTTCCCAGCAGGAGCTCCAGTGTGACAATATATCAAAGAGAAAGCTCCCACAGGGAAACAAATCCCACTCACTCAATGGAGATAGTGAAACAGTGACAAATATTTCTAAAGACTCTAAAAAACTCATCTTTAATATGCATAACATTGTACAGGTGATACTATGTTTTATTCTTATAATCATTTATACAGCACTTTAATATGTATAAAGTGCTTTACAATCATTCTTGTTATGCAATTTATATAGGTTTAGGTCTTTGTAGATTTAGCGAACCAATACGGTTTTCCTTTAAAATAACTCCTTTTACATCAGCAATATGCTGTTTTCTATCATGTGGAGGTAAGCACACCCCAAACATCCTTTAGAAAGTAGAAAGAAATAGTATGACCACCCACAAAAATTTGGAAAACCAAAACTTCCCCCTCTTTAGGGTTGCAAAAACAAAGCTGAGATCAGATAGATGCTAGGTAAGCAGTTCTCAAAATATTCTGATCATGCTATAGAAGTCTCTTCAGAAAGGAAGATTCAGCAATTGAGAAACTTTCAAGACCTCGTCTTTCTTATTCTATGAATTATAAGACTGCCCCTGTAATAGTTTTGCCACACCCAATTATATGGTGGAGGCAGACTTAATAAATTACAGACCCTTGTAACATGAAAGCTAGCATCAACAGACTGGTTCAAAATTTTTAAAAGCTTTGAAGGTTTAAGGGGGAAATTTTGCAAAAACAATTTTTTATGAAATAAGTGACAGCTTCACATAGAAATAATGCACAACAAGAGCGACTAAGCTTGTCATGCACTGAAATGTATATTAGAATAATAAAACATAAAAGGAGCAAGCACTGTATTAAGCAGTAAGGGAGTTATGAGAAAACTCAGATAAAAGATGAACATGTTATTTCAGACACCATAAACTTAGGTGCAGCTGCTGTATAATCAAACAAGGTGCCTACTCTTCACGTAAAAGTATTTAGTAATGAAGCTGTATAATGATTATTAAATCTAATCAATACTAAAAAGCAATGATGGGAGTTCATTTAATGGATTTACAGAGAAAAAGATCTGTGAGAAATTCCATGACTTAAAAAGTCTTGTGCCTATCATTTACCATTTAAATATTTTTTGCTGATGTGCAAAAGTGCACTGGAAACCTCAGATCACGTTTGGTTTTTGTTTTGTTTTTAATTGGCCATGTCTTGTTAATACACTGCAGTCTTCAAATTTACACAGAGCTGCAGATCTCCTGGTTTTTCTCAAATGTCACTCATCTAACTGAGCCAGACAGCTGAGAAACGGTGTCAGGCGCTTTACCGTTCAGTTTAAAAAACATCCTCTACCTGGTATCTCTGCAGTGACTGTCTTGCTGCTCCCTGAAACTTCTTCATCATCATCTGATGAACTCGTGCTTGAGTCACAGGTCAGGTCACTATCACTGGTACTGCTGTCCTGCAGCAGGTTATACTTCTTGCGAGCAGCAAGCTCCCGCTTCTGCCTCAGTAGCCGGATTCTTTCTTTGTGCTTTTGGCTCCGGTGACCTTTAACCTTGGCAACTCGACCATTTTGCTTATCACTGGACTGCCTGTTTTTCTTGGCAGCCATTGTTGATGTTTCACTTTCAGATCGGGACCGTCTAGACTTGCGACCTACAGCTGATGCAGATACTCCAGAAGGATCTCCTTCTACAGTAGCTTCTGCCTGGGAAGGCTCATTCTCTTCTGTGGAAGACAATGTGTCTGAATCCGCCAGATGTCCACTGGAGGAAGGTGAAAGCATGCAATGATTAGAAGAGTCACTCTCATAAACTCGGCCAGTTGTTGGTTTATCACTTTCTGTAGATGCCAGTTGAGACTCTGAGGAGTCCCGTCTCAATTCCATCAGCAAGCAAGGCATTGATGAAAGAACTGTGGAATCACTCACACCATCTTTCTGAGAATGAGACTCTAGTTCTATAGGTCCATCTTCTGTCTGGACTGTTTCTTGTTTTTCAGATGTCTTTGGTGGGACTGTAGACTCAGTAAGTTCTTCAACTTTTCCTACAGCCTCCTCCATCTTCATTTCAAAATTCCAATTATTTCCTAGATCTAGATCATGGAGTAGGTCTGGGGGCTGGGAAACTAGATCAAAGATTCAACAGGAAAATGACCTGTACAAAAATATACCAAAAAAAAAAAAATCAATGAACAGAAATGGCATATTACTTAAACAATAGAACAATATCTATTTTTCTGAATCAGGTGACAGCTAATAATTTTCTTAATACTTTAGCTACCCTAAAGTAATGTATAACTGGTTTTCTTTTAATTCAGATCAGTTTTACTAATAGGAAAAAATAACCTGGGTTCTGCTTTTAACTAGAAATTTTAAAATTTTGTTACTCTGAATAAATAATAAAAATGGTACAGTGTCAATAGATAAAACTCTAATGTAAGAGGATAATGGATAGAGATTCAGTTTCAGGATCAGGAAGACATGGGTTAAGTTATGAACTGATGAACTATGTTGTACCACTCTGTGACGCCAGTAAATGCATTTGGCCTCTCAGTGCCCCCATACAACCCTATAACAAGTTTTAGAATAGTTGCTTACTTTAACTGAAAAAGAAAAGCTCTTAAAAGAAATACTGAGTTTGTAAAACAACATGTTATATATAAGGAAGCCTAGGTTCATAGATTTATAAGGCCCTTAAAGATCATTTAATCCAACCTTCATTTTGCACACAAAAACACTGATGAACTGACCAAGAGATTTACACAAAATCACAAAGACAATAAATAGCAGAACTTAAATTTGAACCCAGGTTCTCTGACTCCAAATCCAGAATTCTTTCCACTACACTATGAAACAAGTCTTGTTACATTAAAATTCTGGGAGAAAGATGTTCTACAAACACAAATTTATTACTACTGGGGGCAGATCATAATATTAATATCTTTTAAAATCTTAAGTTACTAAAGTATAGATCTTAATAACTAACTGACTTATCAAGGGGGACATTAAGGGTATACATTAGTAACTTTGTAAAGGCAATGCCATGGAAAGCAATTACCAGTACATCACACACACCATCCCTTTAAGGCCTGCATGAAAAGGAAAACACAGAGGTGAGCAGACCACTAGTCTGACCTAATTAGGTGTATAACTAATATCATCCTGAAGACCTATGTGGATTTTTTTGGTAGTTTAATTTAGAGAATAGAGCAATTATAAAACATTTTAAAGCACAGGATAATGGGAAGAGTCTTATTCTCTGATTTCAGTTCCTCTCCCTGATTAATCCAAAAAATAAAAAGAAACAATCTGGAATCAGCCTTAATGCTCCCCCTCCCCTTTTTATAAATGCAGCTTTGATCAGCTTTCATTCAAACATCTTAAAACAATAATGACAATGACAACACCATCAAGTGCACTGCCATATGAATATTCTACAATTACAGGTATTCTAACACATTCTTAGAAAATGAGAAAGAGGGGCCCCTTGGTGACACAGTGAATAGAGCATCAGCCCTGTAGTCTGGAGGACCTGAGTTCAAATGTGACCTCAGACATTTAAACACTCACTAGCCATGTGACCTTGGGCAAATCACTTAACCCCAGTTGGCCTGCCTTCTCCCCTCCAAAAAGAAAATGAGAAAGAGAAGTATTATTAAACATCAGAATATGAAAACATTCCAATAAAACTTTCAATTCTGGGACACAAATGAACTGATTTACTAACAAGCAGGGGTTTTTACTGATTCTTATGTAAAATAAATGGCAGCCTTATATGCTTCTTTTCTTAAAAAAATTATCCACAAATTCTCATCCCCCAAAAGTCAGCAGGAGGAAGAGTTAAACAATCTATTCACAAAGTCATACATTAACCAGGTTAGTCACCCCCAAATTTGTTTTCAATAATGAAGGGCAATTGCAGAATTGCTAACAAGGAATCTATTTCATCAATAAGAAAAATATTTCCAACCTTTTAAAGGATAGGAGTTTTACATTCTGAACAATGAGGTGAGGGGAGGGGACAGAGAGAATCAGTGCATATGTTTTAAAAAAGTAAGCTGATTATCTAAGCAGACTCTAATGAAATTAAATTTAAAACCTAAGGCAAATGCTTTGAGAAAATTTCCCAAGCATATACAGTGATCATGAAGTAGAAGACCCAGACTCTTTTCAATGTGCACCATATAAAATGTTTTTAAAAGATTGTTAAAAATCACCTCCAAAATTAATGTTTTGCTTCAGCAAAAAAAGGAAGCTAAGAACAAATGTGAGAATATATACTAAGATAAATCACAACAATGAGAAACATTCTGAGTGATTTTCATGGATAACTTTTAAAAATAATCATCTCTAAACTACTCAAAACACCTTAAAATTTTCATTGAGATGCCATGGAGTTCTCACATTTACTATTAAAACAGACAGCCAGTTATGAAGCGAAAATCATTTCTATCTCCAGTTCACAGAACAGACTTTCCCCATCATGCCCTAGAAAATCCTTCCACCTAAATGCTCACTACAAACCAGGCATTCACACACTGAAAATATACTCTACTTGGCACAGTGAATAGAGCACCGGCCCTTAAGTCAGGAGGACCTGAGTTCAAATGTGGCATCAGACACTTAACACACTTACTAGGCATGTGACTTTGGGCAAGTCACTTAAGCCCAATTGCCCTCCAAAAAAAAAAAAGAAAATATACTCTAATTCTGAAGTCTCTGACTGAATGGCTCCTCTCAAACCTCCACTTAAGGAGAGTAATCACTCTAGTCACAGCTTCATTCCTTTCCAGACTGCCCTCTGGATTTTCTCTACTATGCCTTCGCCTTTCCCCCTTCCCACTACTATAGCAGTGGGAGGGATGTAGAGTTGAGGGGAAGTAAGAAGAGCAATCAGAATTAGAATGATGAAAGTTTATTTAAAAAAAAAATTAATTAGGGGCAGCTATGTGGTGCAGTGAATAGACTACTGGCCCTGGAGTCAGGAGGACCTGAGTTCAACTCCGGCCTCAGACACTTACTACTTACTAGCTGTGTGACCTTGGGCAAGTCACAACCCTAATTGCCCTACCTTTCCCCGTCCAAAAGACCAAAAAAAAAAATTTTTTTTAAAGAGATGTTTTCTTAAGTTTTTCAAAACCATTGGTCTTTATAATATTGTTTTTTTGTATAAATTGTCAGGGTTCTGCTTACTTTAATTTGCATAAGTTCATGCAAGTCTTCAGGACTTCCCTGAAAACATCACTTTCATTATTTATTTTTTTGTTTTTAAAGCAATTGGGGTTAAGTAACTTGCTCAAGGTTACACGGACAGTTATTTCTGGGTGCGGTGCTAAGTATCTGAGCCCGGACTCAAACCCAGTGGGGCCAGTGCTCTTACTCACTGTGCCACCTGGCCACCCCTCATTATTTCTTATAGTACAATAATATTCCATCACATTCATAGGCCATAATTTGTGCAGTAATTCATAAATAGGTACACCCTTAGTTTCTAGTTCTTGGCCACCATAAGAATGAATTATGCTGATATTATCTGACAACTCATTTTTTCAGGATATTATGTAGTCAATTTGGGTCTGTGTCTTTTTTTTTCTTTTTTCATATTATCTTATTATGGTCTGTAAATGATGTTTACTTCTTTTTGCATACATTTATAATTCCTCTATAATCTAGAAAATGACCAGTTTTTCTAAAGTACCACAGGATGCTGATAAATATGAGTAATGCTTCATGTTCCTATCCAGAAATTACAAGAGAACAATAAAATCTAATTCTCCAATTAATCTGTTCAAACTTTTAAAATTTTCCTAATTTGTCTTTCTCCTGGATTTATCAAAGCCAGAGAGAAGCATATTAAAGTCTACTATTTTCATTATTACTATTGCTTTCTTTTTGAAAATGGTTCTGCTTTTCAAGACGAGATGCTATGTCATTTATTTAGTAATGTTCTTTTTCATTGTCCATGATGCTTTTAAGAATAATGTACCTTTAAGATGGCAGTGTAAAAGCAGGAAAACTTCCTGCACTCCCCCCATAACCACCTCAAAAACCTATTAAAAATGACTCTAAACAAACTTTAGGGCTACAGAACCCACAAAGTGACAGAGAGAAACAAACATCCCACTGAAGACAGTCCAGCAGAAGGACAGGAAGGATTCATGACAGCCAGACGGGAACAGAGCTCAGACCCAAGTGAGCCCAAGGTTTTAGCCTCAGGGAGGCCCCAACCAGCCCTAGCTAGAGGGGACTTCAGGAGAGTGGATCATCAGCAGCTGTGGCAGTTTCCAGAATTATCAACCCATAAATGCCAAAGACAAAGTGACAGCTCAGTGTAGACTTTGGGAACAGGGAGTCCAGGAGTGCTGTCCGGACTCTGCCCCGGACGGAAAAGTGGACATGTGGTTGTTTCAGAGCTCCTGGCCTGCAGATTGTAGAGAGACCAAGCAACCATTCTGAGGGGTAATTGTTATTGCTTTAACCTACTTGGATCGAATTGCTGTCTAGAGTGGAGGTCCTAGGGTGTGTGACCAGTGAACCAGAGAAGGTGGAGGCTTCAGAGAGGGCAGCCAACTGATAGCTCCAACAGCTGAGAAAACCCTAGTGATTTAGGACAAAGCTGTCCTCTCTAGAATCAGACTCCAACTGTGGCAAAAAGCTCAAAAGTGAAATAATTAAGTGGCAACATGAGCAAGCAAAGGAAGCAAAGCAAGCACAACAATCCAACTTTGGATTCCATTTCTGGGAATAAAAAGGATCAAGACATGAAACAGCAGGAAGACAACGAAGTCAGAACTCCTGCACCAAAAGTTTCCAAGGAAAATATGAACTGCTTACAGGCCATAGAGGAGCTTAAAAAGGATTTTGAAAACCAAATAAGAAAAGTGAAGGAAAAATTGGGGAGAGAAATGAGAATGATGCAAGAAAATCATGTAAAGAGAATCAACAAACTGACTGAAGAAAATAGCACCTTAAAAAATAGACTAACTCAAATGGCAAAAGAGGCTCAAAAAGTCAATGAGGAGAAGAAAGTCTGAAAAAGACAAATTTGCCTGATGGAAAAAGAATCTCAAAAGCTCACTGAAGTGAATCATTCGTTCAGAATTAGATTGGAGCAAATGGAAGTTAGTGACTTTATGAGAAATCAAGATACTATTAAATAGATACAAACAAATGAAAAAGTAGAAGGCAATGTGAAATATCTCACTGGAAAAACCGCTCACCTGAAAAATAGATCCAGGAGAGATAATTTAAAAATTATTGGACTACCTGAAAGCCATGATCAAAAAAAGAACCTAGAAATCATCCTTTAAGAAATTCTCAAGGAAAATTGCCCTGATGTTTTAGAATCAGATGGCAAAATAGAGGTTGAAAGAATCTCCCCATCACCTCCTGAAAAAGATCCCCCCCCCCAAAAAAAAATCCTAGGAATATTACAGCCAGATTCCTGAGTTCCCACATCAAGGAGAATATATTACAAGCAGCCAAGAAGAAACAATTTGAATATTGTGGAAACACAATCAGGATAACACAGGACCCGGCAGCTTCTACACTGAGGGATCACAGGACTTGGATTATGATATTCTGGAGGTAAAAGGAGCTGGGATTAAAACCAAGAATCACCTACCCAGCAAAATTGAGTATCATGTTTCAAGAGAAAATACAGTTATTCAATGAAATAGAGGACTTTCAAGAATTCTTGATGAAAAAAACCAGAGTTGAATAGAAAATTTGGCATTCAGATACAAGAAGCAAGAGAAGCATGAGAAGGTAAACAGGGAAAAGTAATCATAAGGAACTTATCAAAGTTGAACTATTTACATTTCTACATGGAAAAACGATAATTGTAACTTATGAAACTTTTCTCAGTATGAGAATAGTTAAAGGGAATAGAAATGTATGTGTGTATGTATATGTATATGTACATATATGTGTCTATATAGGAGAGTATATGGGTGTATGAAGACATATGTGAGTATGTGTACAGGTATACATAGACAGAGAGCACAGGAACAACTGAATAGGAAGGGATGATACTTAAAAGCTGAAATTGAGAACTGAGAAAGGAATATAATGAGAGGAGATGGGAGAGACAGTATGGGGTAAATTATCTCATATAGAAGAGGTAAGGGAAAACTGATACAATGGAGGGGAAGAACAGGAAGACAAAAGGGAATGGGTCAACCTTACTCTCATTGAATTTGGCTTAGGGAGGGAATGATATACACACTTAATAGCGTATCTTGCTCTATAGGAGAGTAGGGGGGAAGGGGATGAGAAGGAAGATGATGGTGGGGAGGGCAGGTTGGGGGGGAGGGTAGTTAGAAGCACACACTTTTGAAAAGGGACAGGGTCAAAGTAGAGAACAGAATAAGTGGGGGGGGATAGGATGGAGGAAAATAAAATCAGTCTTTCACAACATATCCACTATGAAAATGTTTTGCATAGCTACATGTGTACAAACTATATTGAATTGCCTATCTTCTCAGTAAGGGTGGGTAACGAGGGAGGAAGGTAAAGAACCTGGAATTCTAAGTTTTAAAATCAAATGTTTAAAATATATATACATATAAATATATATATATATATATATATATATATATTTTTTTTTACATGCAACTAGGAAATAAGATAACAGGCACTGGGGTATAGACATCCATCTTGCCCTACTGGAAAGTCAGAGGAGATATAGGGGAGGATGTTGGAGACAGCAGATTGGGGGAGGAGGTATACAGTGAGATCACTGTTTTAGGGTGGTAGGTAGGAGAAAGATGGGAAGAAAATTTATAACTCAAAATCTTGTGGAAATGAATAATGTAAACTAAAAATAAACATAAAATTTAACTAAAAAAAAAAAAAGAAATACTGGACAACTGTGTCTGTGGGCCAAGACAGTTGAACTGAGGGAGAATTGGGAAAGTAGTCCCAATGGTTGTGCTACAAATAAATTTGAATAAAGCTTTAAAATAAAAAAAAAAAAAAAGAATAATGTACCTTTCCTTTTTATCATTCATGACATCAATTTCTATTCAGGACTAACAAAAAACCTAAGAACAGAAATTTTATTCAAAATAACAATAGAAAATATGAGTGGGGGTGGCTAGGTGGCACAGTGAATAGAACATTGGCCCTGGAGTCAGGAGGACCTGAGTTCAAATCCGACCTCAGACACTTAACACTTACTAGCCATGTTCCCTTGGGCAAGTCACTTAACCCCAATTACCCTGCCTCCCCCCCTCCAAAAAGAAAAAAGTATACATATGAGTGTTAATTTACCAAGATTCACACAAGATTTATATAAAATACAATTAAATATACTCTTTAGAGTAACCTTGAGATACCTTAACAATTGGAAAGTTACTGACTACTCATGGTAAGGCTGTGCCTAAATAAAAAATGATACTATATCATTAGTGCAGTACTAACCAAATTTTTGAAAATATGTTTTATAAACCTAGACAAAATAACTATAATACTCTCCTCTTCTCTGTCCCTTCCCATGCTGTTTAAGTTCTCAATCTTTCCTTTTGGAAGACAGTATAGGCCCCTTATGAGAGTTATAAATTAAACTAGCCACTACCTCCCAGGAGCTATATAGGTTCCATTGGGAAAATTCCATTCCTATCCCCTGACCCTAGAGATCACCTCATAGAAATGAAAAGCTAGCCCCTGGAAAGGCTGGCTGTTTGTGAAAGCAGTGATCAATCAATTAATTAATAAACATTTATTAAGTATCTACTACACGCAGGAATTGTGTTAAGCACCAGGAGTACAAAAAGAAGCAAAAGATAGTCTCTGCCCTCTTGGAGTTTACAATCTAGGAAGATAATAAGCAAACAAGTACATAAAGCTAGCTATATACAGGCTAATAAACACAAAATAATTAATATCAGGAAGGTACTAGAGTTAAGAGGGGTTGGGGAAGGCTTCCTGTAGAAGGTAGGATTTTAATTGGGCCTTAAAAAAAAAAACAGGGAAATCAGTAGTTGGAATAGAGGGGCAGCATTCCAGGCATGGAGGACAGACAGAGAATATGCCCAGAACTGAGACAGTGACTTGTAGGTGGAACAGTCAAAAAAAAATGTTACTGAATTGAAGTGTATATGTAAAGAAATAAGATGTAAGAAGACTGGAAAGGTAAGAGGGGGCTAGGGGTCTTTTGGCTTTGCATGCCAAAGACAGCATTTTATGTTTGTCCTTGGAGGCAACACGAACTCAATGAAATTTATTGAATAGGTGAATGACATGACTGGACCTGAACTTTAGGAAAATGACTCAAGTGGCTGAATAGAGGACAGATTCGAGTGGAGAGACCTGGGGCAAGGAGATCCACCAGCAAGTTATTACAGTAATCAAGGCATGAAATGTTGAGGGCAGCCTACACTACAATGGTGGCAGTGTCAGAGGAGAGACGGGGGTACTTAAAAGAGCTGTGGCAACAGTGAAATCATCAGGCCTTGGCAACATCTTGTATATGGAGGGTAAGGGCTAGAAAGGAATACAGAGTGACTCTGAGACTGTGAGCATGAGGGACTGGAAGGATGGTGCTACCTCTTCAGTAACAGGGAATATGGATGGGGGGAAGAGTTTAGGGGAAAAGAGTTCTGTTTTGGACATATTGAATTTGAGATGTCTATTGTACGTACAACTCAATATGTATAAAAGGCGGCTGGAGATGAAGACTGGAGGTCAGCAGAGTGTTTGGGCCCAGACAGGTAGATCTGAGAATCATATGCAAAGAGATGGTAATTAAATCTATGGAAGCTGATGAGATCATCAAGTGAAATAATACAGAAGAAGAGAAGAGAGTCCAGGATAGAACCCTGAGGGACACCTATGGTTAGATGGGTCAGACAGGTAGGAGAAGTGGGAGAGAGTATCCCAGAAAACCTAGAGAAAAGGGGGTATCAAGGAAGAGAGAATGATCAACAGTGTTAAAGGCTACAGAGATATCAGGGAGAAAGAACTGAGAAAAAGCCATTAGATTTGACAACAAAGAAATCATTAGCAACTCTGGAAAAAGCCGTTTCAGTGGAATGATATGGTCTGAAGCCACATTGTAATGAATTAAGATGCAAGTGAGAAAACAAAAAATTGAGGTATCTATTGTAGATATTCTTTTCAAGGAGTTTAGCTACAAAGGAGAGAAAAAATATACGATGACAATTAGCAGGAATTAAAGGTTCAAGTGAGGTTTTTTTGAGGATGGTGGAGACATGGCATGTTCCTAGGCAGTAGGAAATAAGCGAGTAGAGAGGGTGAGATTGGAAATAAGTGAGAGTGGGGATAACACAGGGACCGATCTGCTAGAGGAGATGGTATGGAATGGGATCGCTCGAATAAGTAGCCTTTGTATAGAGTAAAGTTATTTCATCACATGAGACAAGGGTGAAGAAGATAGTAGCAGAAGGCATCTGAGTGATATTTGATGAGAATAGGGAGCTCATGGCAAATGTACTCGATTTCTTCTGTAAAATATGAGGCAAAGTTCTCAGTTCAGTGGAGGGGGAGGAGGGAGCTACAGCAGGTTTGAGGAGGGATGAAAAGATTTGGAAGAACTACTAAGGAGAATAAATAGGGTAGTGAAAATTGCCTAGCAGAAGTGAGGGTCCAGCAAGTAAAAGGCCTATTTCTCTTCCATTTCTTTCTCAGTGACACAAAGTGAATAACACATAATGAAAAAGTATGAATAGATTATGATCTGGATTTACTGATATCATTATATTATCTTTCCTCCCAAACCCAACCATCTCTTAAATCACTCTCTGCAAAGTGCACCACCATTTTTCCAGTCAACCAGGTAACCACAATTTTACTGCTATCTTTGATTCCTCAGTTTCCTCCATCCTATTTGATAAGTCCATTCAGTTGCCAAATCTCATGAGTTTTAACTCTGTATCGGTCACATATGTTCCTTTTTCTCTCTATTCAAACAGCTACCACCCAATTTCAGGCCCTCATCAACTCTCACCTAGACTACTGAAAAAGAAATCTTCTAATTGATCTTTCTGCCCCAAGTCACTTCTCACTGCAATCCATCCTTGACAAAATTACCAAAATAAATTCCTAAGTTTCAAGTGTGGTATTACTCCCCCACTCAATAAATTCCAATGTTTTAACTCTAGGACCAAATATTTCTTCTTTATCTTTTCCTTTTTTAGAAACTTTTGTATAAGTTTCATAATTACATAATTAATAGGACAGCAGTAGATGATTTAATTTATAAATAAGTAGATATACCTATGAGGGACTGAATGCTCCAAGGAAAGCTGCCAATTAAAGAAGGAAAAAATTGAGAGCTTTATAGTGAGAAACTTTTAAAATGTCTACTCACTACCTGCACTTGCTCCTACTAAATTTCCAACTGCTTACTTAAGTCCAAATTAAGAGCATTACAGACTAAGAATTAAAAGGGCACTCACAGGTCATCTAGTGCTATTACTGCATATTAGTGTCATACTCATCTTCCTAGAATATTTTTGTTCTTTCATTTTTCTCTATAAGGAGGTAAATGGTTCCCTTTTGTGCATTATGCCTAGTTCAAACTCACTAGCTAGGCATCTAAAGTCTTCCCATAGACTGATCCCACATTAACCCCTCCCGTATTTCACAATGAGAAAGCTCCACTTAAACCAGTTAGTTGCTTTACTGTTCCCAACACACACCAACCATGTTTTTCACTGGTTCCAGGGCCTAGAATATTCTCCCTCCCACAATGCAACTCTTATAGTTCCTTTAAAGTTCAGGTCAAATTCTACTTCAAGATTCCATTTATCAAGGTCATTTGACTTTTGCTTCTATTTTTAAGAAAATTTAATTTAGCATTACCTACAATGTAACAAACATATTCCAGATGATTTCAGTGACTTGGGCATTTCCCACATCAAGGGCCAAAAGAGATCACCAAAAACAGGCAGTAAGCAGAACAGGTCTGCAGATCATGTCTTTTGAGATACCACTTGGTATGTTCTCTTCTAGGTTGAAATGGAACCACAGATATGTTTTAAGCAGGTATTCAAGCCGGCTCTTCATTCGTCCCATCCTAGTACTCACCAAAACATAAAGTATCTGTTTTCAGAAGCACATTCTGTATGATCACTGAGAATTTAACAATACAGAATCAAAAGTCTAGTTGAGGGGTGGCTAGGTGGCACAGTGAATAGAGCACTGGCCCTGGAGTCAGGGGGACCTGAGTTCAAATCTGGCCTCAGACACTTAACAAGCTGTGTGACCTTGGGCAAGTCACTTAACCCCAACTGTCCTGCCTTCCTCCCTCCAAAACAAAAAAGCAAAAAATGTCTAGTTGAATTAGGTTAGATAGAAATAATTATTTCCAACCTATTTTAATACATATCATCTGGGGTGGCTAGGTGGTACAGTGAATAGAGAGCGCTAGCCCTGGAGTAAGGAGGACCTGAGTTCTGATCTGGCCTCAGACACTTAACCCCAACTGCCTTCCAAAAGGCAAAAAAAAAAAAAAAATATATATATATATATACATATATATATATATATATATATATCATCTTAATCTGAAGAAAGTGAGAAACAAAAAGGATGAGTTCTAATAAGGACCTACATTCAAGTCAGTACCCATATGGAAAAACATTTAACAAACGAAAAATAAAAACAAAATATTCCATGAGGATAGCAAAAGTAGTGCCTCGGCACTTCACATTCAAGTTCCTGTCTTTAGCATTCCCAGTCAAGAAGCACAGTCAGTAAGTGTTTATTGATGTTGGTAATAAATAGATATAGTCTCCTGGGGTGTTTTGTTCTGTATCTACTGCCCACCCACTGCTTTTTCATGCTAGATTTTTGCTGCACTCTTGTGACACTGCACTATCGCAATAGCATTCTGACATGCATTCAACCCACACAATCTAAAACTGAATGGTGCTTTTAATCACACTTTCCTTGGGATATTATTCCATAAATGCTTCTCAATATAGAAATTAATCACCAAATCTCAATATAATAAAGCTTAAGACCACCCTGTGGCATATAAAACCATAGGGGGCATGACGCTTATGTGTGATGCTACCTAGTACATGTGCTAGAACACCTAGGATCTGGGCAGAGTTGAAAAGAGGGTCAACTCTTAGAATTTCCTTTTTTTTTCTCTCAACCAGAAGTGACCCAGAGAATAAGGTGTCTGCAACATCTCAGAAAGAACATGCTGACATTTTAAAGGATGTATTATACCACAATGCTGGTGGCGAGAACATGGAACATTTTTAGTTTTTAAGTCTAGACAGATAATTTGCAAATAAATTCTTACTGAAACAAACAAAAAACCCCACATGATAAGAAATGCCTTAGAAGTCTCTGAATTTTATAGGATCAAAAATTTAGAACTATAAGTTATTCTTAGAGATCATCTAGCCCAAGTCCCACCTTTGATAGATATGGGAACTGAGGACCAGAAACATCCACAGTCACACAGCTAGTAAATAACAAAACCAGTAGTACCCTGTAAGTTGAAATCCAATACTCTTTACAAGTCAAAAACATGATAGACACAAGTTTGGACTTTATATCTTCTTCCTATATCGACTAATCTCTCTTGAATTATCCTCTATAACAGTAGTATCAAACTAACAGCAATAGTTACGTGAGAGCTTCATATTGACTTAGAAAATCACAAATTATTTTGTTAAACATTTCCAAATTACATTTTAATCCGGTTTGGGAACATTAGGGAGTTTTGCTGGATCTCTGCGCTAGAATCAAAAATGGTTTTTAAAAATTAATCTAAAAATGTCAACTACATTGTTTCATTCAGGCCAGGCCTCATATTTCTCTGGATGTTAAATTTAATTCATTACTAAGCTAAAGTATTTCAGAAGATCACAAAATGCTAACTTCGAATTTTATTCTTCTGCATTCTTACCCACTGTAAAGAAGTCTGTAATCCAGCACTTCAAAATAGGTTAAACAGAAAATGAAGTTTCTGATAATCATTAAATAATTTTTGTTCAGTTTTCAGTCATGACCAACTGTTACAACCCCAAAGGCCATACTGTCCATGGAGTTTTCTTGGCAAAGATACTAGAGTGGTTTGTCATTTTCTTCTCCAGGTGATTAAGGCAAATAGAGGTTAAGTGACTTGCCCAAGGTCACACATCTAGAATGAATCTGAACTCTGGTCTTCCTGACTCTAGATCTAGTACTCTATCCATTGGCCAGGAATTGAGTCCAGGTTTCCTGCATGGTAGGCTAGAATTCTAACACTAAACCACCAATGCACACATTTAAGACATTAAATCACTACTAAGTACTTAGAAAACAACACAAAGCCCAGTTTGGGAGATAGTGCATTCTAAGAATGGTTAGAATAAGGAGAATTGGGACTTATTCTAGATTTGTGAATCACAATTTTTCCTTGCTAATTTTTTCACCCAAGGAAACAATTTCATCTAGAAACCGAATCCTAGGAATCAATCTATCACCTATAAAGCAGCTGAACTTCTCACTGAAAGCTTTTTGAAAAGAAGCTTTAAGAACAAACAAACAAAAAAAAAACTTACATGTTATAATCTCAATCCACAAATATCTGCTAATCAAGTAGGCACCTTCTATAATACAGGCAATGAAACAAGAATTCTAGAGTTTTATACTTAAGATATCAGTGATATTTCTTACTGTAGTTTTCAATTATAATGAACATATAGCTTACTTTATACAAATCTAGCATAACAATTTGAATTCTACAAAACAGGCAAATTGGGAGGTGATTATTTGCTTTAAAAAGAATTCAGGGATAAAAACTGACTCGGTTGAAGCCAAGATGGACAATTAGAGGTAATCTAGCTAAGCTCTCTCAACATTCCCCTCCCAAAAACTTTAAAATAACTTTTCAAATCAAATTTTGAAGTGGTAGTGCCAACAAAAAGATCAGGGTGTTTCTGGTCAAAGAAAACTTAGGAGAAAGGTAGGAAAAGTTTGTGACATGGGGATGGAAGCCTGTCTAGAGCCAACAAATGTAGCAACAGGAGGAGCAGCAGTAGTTTGGAAGCTCTCAGCCCATAAATGGTAAGGGAGTCAAAAAGAGATTACAGAGGACGCTTTCCTGACACTGGGTATAACTGGCCCTGTTTGGCCCAACTCTCTTACCCATACTCAGTTCTGAATCTCACTTCTAGGATAGAGAGGATACTGGGGGTTGGTCACAAGGGAGCGGGGACCCTAGGCACTGTTACAAGGCAAAAAGAGAGCTACTACTTGTGACTACAGGGGACCAGGGGCCTGCTCCAGGTAAAGACCAAAAAGCAGACCAGGAAAACAGTGACCATACATCAGTCAGGATAACAACACCTTGTAAGTTCAAAACACTGCAGACCCCTAGAACTAGTTCTGAAAACAGGAGTACAAAAAAGTCTGAAGCCCGGGATAGTGCCTCCTCAGTCCAAAGTGGGCAAAATCCAACTTTAACATGGAGTTCAAAGTAAAAAAATAGGCTGGAAAAAATGAGCAAACAATAACAAAAAAAGAATTTAGCCATAAAAAGCTACTACGCTGGCAAAGAAGACCAAGACACAAACTCAAAAGAAGATAATGATGTGAAAATAGCTGCAAAGCCTCAAAGAAAACTGTTAACCCCAATAAGAATTCCTATAAGTATTAAAGAAAGCCATAAGAATGGTAGAGGAAAAACTGGGGAAAGAAATGAAAGTGATGCAAAAAAATTATGAAAAGAAAATTAAGACCTTAAAAAAAAAGAATTAGTCTAACGGTAAAAGAAGCACAAAAATTCACTGAAGAAAAGAACTCCTTAAAAAGTAGAACTGGCCAAGTAGAAACAGAAATACAAAAGCTTGTTGAATAAACTAATTCCTTAAAATTTTGAATTGGGTAAGTGAAAGCTAATGAGATATCAAGACACAATTAAACATAATCAAAAGAATGAAAAGTAGAAAAATGTGAAATATCTCATTAGCAAAACAACTAACTAAAAAATAGATGAAGGAGAGATAATTTAAGAATTACTGGATTATGTGAAAGTCATGATGAGGGGCAGAGTCAAGATGGTGCTGTAGAAGCAGGACTTCCTCTGGGCTGCAGGTTGAAAGAAACCACCCATCACCTCCTGAAAAAGATCCCAAAAAGAAAACTCCTAGGAATATTATAGCCAGGTTCTGGAATTCCCAGATTAAGGAGAGAATATTACAAGCAGCCATGAAGAAACAATTTGAATATTGTGTAAATACAATCAGGATAACACAGGATCTGGAAGCTTCTACACTGAGGGATGGAAGGGCTTGGAATATGATATTCTGGAGGGCAAAGGAGCTGGGATTAAAACCAAGAATCACCTACTCAGCAAAAATGAGTATCATGTTTCAGGGAAAATATAGTCATTCAGTGGAATAGAGGACTTTCAAGCATTCTTGCTGAAAATACCAGAGTTGAATGGAAAATTTGACATTCAGATACAAGAAGCAAGAGAAGCATGAGAAGGTAAACAAGGAAAAGAAATCATAAGGAACTTATCAAAGTTGAACTTTCATTCCTACATGGAAAAACAATAATTGTAACTGATGAAACCTGTCTCAGTATGAAAAATAGTTGAAGGGAATAGAAATATATATATATATATGAGGGTATATGGGCGTATGAATACATATGTGACTGTGTGTATATATGTTTATAGGTATACATAGATAGAGGGCATAGGACCAATTTAATAGGAAGGGATAATACTTAAAAGGTGAAACTGAGAGGTGAGAGAGGAATATAATGAGAGGAGATGGGGAGAGACAGATTGGGGTAAATTATCTCATGAATAGAAGAAGTAATGGAAAATGGTTACAATGGAGGGGAAGAACAGGAAGGGAAAAGGGAATGGGTCAACCTTATTCTCAATGAATTTGGCTTAGGGAGGGAATGACATACACACTACATAGGGTATCTCACCCTACAGGAGAGTAGGGGGAAAGGGGATGAAAGGGGGGATGATGGAAGGTAGGTCAGGTTGGGGGGGAGGGAAGTTGGAAGCACCCACTTTTGAAAAGGACAGCATCAAAGTAGAGAATAGAACCAGTGGGAGGTGGAATAGGAAGGAGGGAAATATAGTCAGTCTTTTACAATATACACACTATGGAAACGTTTTGCATAACTGCATATATACAATCTACACTGAATTGCTTATCTTCCCAGTAAGGGTGGGTGACAAGAGAGGAAGGGAATGAATCTGGAATTCAAAGTTTTAAAATCAAATGTTTAAAAATATATAAATACAGGGGCAGCTAGGTGGCGCAGTGAGTAAGAGCGCTGGCTCCAGAGTCAGGAGGATCCAAGATCGATTCTGGCCTCAGATACTTAACACCCACACAAAAAACTGGCCGTGTAACCTTGGGCAAGTTACTTAGCCCCAACTGCTTAAAAAAAAATATATATATATACATATACACACACACATATACACTATTATTAATATTGTTTTACATGTAACTGGGAAATAAGATATACAGGCAATGGGGCACAGAGATCCACCATACCCTACTGGAAAGCCAAAGGGGTTATGGGAAAAGATATGGGAGAGAGCAGATGGGGGGAGGGGATATCCAGTGGGATCGCTATTTTGGGTTGGTGGGTAGGGGGGAAATGTGGAGAAAAATTGTAATTCAAAATCTGGCAGAAATAAATGATGTAAACCAGAAGTTAATAAACGATTTGATTTGGGGGGAAAAAAAAAGAAAGTCATGATGAAAGAAAGCACACCTAGACATCATATTTCAGGAAATTATCAAAGAAAATTGCTCCAATATCTTAGATCCAGAGGGTAAAACAGAAATTGAAAGTATCCACCAATCACCTCCTAAAAGAAATACCCCTCCCCCCCCCAAAAAAAAACCTCCCAAGAATATTATAATCAAATTCTAGAGCTCTCAGGTCAAAGAGGTGATACTTCAAGCAGCCAGAAAGAAACAACTCAAATATTGTGGAGCCATAGTCAGAATCACACAAGATTTAGTCACTTCCATGTTAAAGGAGTGAAGAGTTTGGAATATGATGTTTCAAAAGGCAAAGGAACTAGGATTACTACCAAGAATAACCTACTCAACAAAACTGAATGTAATCCTACAGGAGAAAAAAAAATGGATATTTAATGAAATAGAGACTTTGACGCATTCCTGATAAAAAGACCAGAGTTGAATAGAAAGTCTGACATTTAAACACAAGACCGAAGAGAAGCATAAAAAGAAAGACACGAAAAAGTAATCAGAAGGGCCTCAATAAAGTTAAATTGTTCATATTCCTATAAGATAAGATGATACATGTAACTCTTAAGAACTTTATCATTATCAGAGCAATTAAAAGGAGTTTTTATAGAGAGGGCATGGGTGTGAGTCAATCATGTTGGGAAAAAATGAAGGGATGAGAAAGGGGGATGCACTAAGAAAAGGGGGAGAGAGGTAGAATGGGGAAATTTTTCTCACACAAAAAAGGCACAAAAAGAATAGCTTTTAAAGTGGAGAGGAAAATGGGGGGGGGGGAGTGACAGGCAATGCTTAAACATCGTTCTTATCATAACTGATTTAAGGAGGGAAGAATATATAAACACACTTAGCTGTGTATAGAAATCTACCTTACCCAGTAGCAAAATAGGAGGGGAAGGCGATAATATTATTAATAATATTCTCTTATCCCTCTTATCACTAGGGGTGAGTGGAGAGAACAGAAAGGGTAGATTGAAGGAAGTAGTAGTTACAAATAAAAAAGACTTTTCAGGAGGGGCAGAATAAAAAGAGAGGGAAGAAGAAAATTGGATGGAGAGAAATACACAATAATTTAATTGTGAATGTGAATGAAATGGATGGACTCACCCATAAAACAGAAACAGAACGGATTAGAAAGTAGAATCCAACAGTATGATTTTTATAAGACACACTTGAAATAGAAATATAGAATTAAAATAAAGGGTAGAATAGAATCTAATATGCTTCAGCTGAACTAAGAAAAGGCAGGAATAGCAACAATGATCTCAAACAAAGCAAAAGCAAAAATAGACCTAATAAAAAGGAATAACCAGGGGGAACTATATTTTGCTAAAAGGTACCATATCAAAAATTTCTACAACAAATTTCTCTGATAAAGGACTCAAATATATACTGAGTACAGAGCTCAGTTAAATTTATAAAGGTAATATAGATAAATATAGATAAATGGTTGAAGGAAATAAACAGGTAATTTTCAGAAGAAGAAATCAAAGCTATCTAGTCATATGAAAAAACTCTACATCATTACTGATTAGCAATTAAAACAATTCTGAGGTACCACTTCATACCTATCAGATTGGCTAATATGACAGAAAGGAAAAGAACAACTATTGGTGGTGATGTGGAAAAACTGGGACACTAATGCATTCCTGGACTGATCCAATCATTCTGGTACTATTCCAAAAGGGCTATAAAACTGTGTGTACTCTTTGACCCAGAAATATTACTACTAGTCCTGGATCCAAAAGAGAGCAAAGAAAAAGGAAAAATATCTATACAGACAAAAAATATTTATAGAAACTCTTTTTGTGGTGGCAAAAAATTAAAAATCGACAGGATGGAGGCGGCCAGGTAGCACAGCAAGTAAGAGCACCGGCTCCAGTGTTGAGAACACCTAGAGATCGAATCCCGGGCTCAGACACTTAGCACCCACCCAGAAACACCTGGCCGTGTAACCTTGAGCAAGTTACTTAACCCCAATTGCTTAGGGGCGGCCAGGTGGCTCAGCGAGTAAGAGCACCGGCTCCAGTGTTGGGACGACCTGGAGATCAAATCCTGGGCTCAGACACTCAGCACCACACCCAGAAATAACTGGCCATGTAACCTTGAGCAAGTTACTTAACCCCGATTGGTTAAAATAAAAAAAAAAGAAAAAAAAATCGACAGGATGCTCATCAACTGGGAAATAACTGAACAAGTTGTGGCATATGATTGTGAGGCAATACTATTGTACTACAAGAAATGACCAGAGGGGCAGCCAGGTGGCACAGTGAGTAAGAGCACCATGTCGGTTCCGGCCTCAGATACTTGGCACCCACACAAATTAACTGGCCATGTAACCTTGAGCAAAAATTACTTAATCCCAATTGCTTATTTTTTTTAAAAAAATGACCAGAGAAATAGTTTCAGAAAAACATGGCAAGAACTGATGCAAAGTGAAGTGAGAAGAATCAGGAAATTATTGTGTACAATAATAGCAATGTTGTAATGATCAACTGTGAAAAACTTCACTATGCTGATCAATACAATGATCCTTATTTTTCTTGCTTTTTAAAAAAAATATAGCTCATGTGGAAATGTTTTACATGACTTCACACGTACAATTAATAACAAATTAGTTGTCTTCTCTGAGGGTGTGGGAGGAAGGCAGAGAACTGAGAACTCAAAATTTTAAAAAAGAACACTACAAATAAATAAATATTAAATAGCCATTTAAATAAGTGAAAAAGAATTCCATGTGTGTATACATACATATATATGTGTATATATACATATGCATGTGTAAAGTCCTTTACAAACTTTTAAAGCGCTATATAAAAGCTAGCTGTTATTATTATTCTTTTAAATAGCAAGCTCCCCTAAATAAATCTAAAATAGGTTTGACTTTTAAAAACATTAAAGACAACTTTGATAAACATCTGGTGCATATAATGAAAGCATATACTAACATCACTATAACAACTTTCCCAGTAACTCACAGTTATGTACTCAAAAGTCAAGGCAATTCTTAAAAATCAGAGTTCTACTGAGTCTTCACTGTTCCTCACCATTTCCTGTGTTGCTTCTGCCTGTTTCCTCTCAGAACTTCTAATGATCTTGAAAGAATAACTGAAGGTTATGGATTTATTAGTTCTACTTAATTGTTTATGTTATAAGGAAGAGCTCCACAGATTGAGGGAAGAAGAGAATATCTGTAAATAATTATAACGAGAAAAAAAGCATCATGAAAAAAATTTTTTTTAATGTTCAAGGGAGACAAATTAAATATTTCACTTGGTTGACAGTTTTCTGTTTCAAGAAGACAAATGGTGATATTATGTCTTTGGCCCTGACCAAAAGAAATGACAACAGATTTTAAAAATTCATTTCAACAAAAACTTGCAACGCACCTAATATATGCAAGGCATTGCTCCAGCACACAAAAATCAAAGTTAAAAAAAAAAGTACCTACACTCAATGTGCTTATACTTGGGGGGGAGGGGTGTTTTAATACTAAAAGATCATAATTTTAGAACCAGAAGAGAGCTCAGAGGTCATCTAGTTTTGTTTTGTTTTGTTTTGAGGGGGGAAGGCAAGGCAATTGTGGTTAAGTGACTCAAGTGTCTGAGGTAACATTTGAATTCAGATCCTCCTGGCTTCATGGCCCGTACTTCATTCACTGCTCTACCTAGCAGCCCAGTCATCTACTTCTTATATAAAACTAAGTAAATACGAGACCATTTGATGTAGGAGAGAGACAACAACCAGCCCTGAATAAGAAAAGGATTCTGAAAAGACAGGAAACAGAATGTCACATCAAATGGACCAAGTTCCAGTTTAGATGGAAATTTTGTGAAGAAGAATGTGAAATATGGTTGAAAAGACAGATTGAAACCATATCGTGGAGCATTTTAAATGCCAAGTTGAAGAGTTTGTATTTTATCCTAGAGGCAAATAGTGAACCACAACAGGTTTTATGACAGGGGAATTACACAGACTTGTCCCTTGGGAAGAATATGTTGGATAGTTTAAGGAGAAAAAAGACTGCAAAAAGGAAGATCAATTAGGAGGCTATGGCGCCTGGGAAAGACCTTAAATTAGAAAAGTTAAGGTCATCTACTGCCTCCCAGGTCATTGCCAGAAAAGAAAAGAGGACTATGTCTAATTTTAATGAGCAAGATCAGCCCTGAAGTACAGAAGATATACCACCTTCCTGTAGAAGAAGAGAAATTCAAAGTAAGCTTGTGGCCACTGTACCATTTCTTCCTTTTACCATCTTATTTCTTCCTCACAATTTTGCCTAACTCCTCTAATTGAGCTCAACTGCTTAGTTTCTACACCACCTTGTTATGTAGCTTCTCCATCCTTTAAAACTCTTCTTGATGTCTCATCAATATTACCTCATGCTCATGGTATGTGAGCTCCATTTCAAACTTCTTCCTGGTTTCCTTGATGTTCCAACCTACTTGGTTTGGCCACTGCTTCTCATCTCAATCAGGGTCTTCTAACACAAGGCATACTTATACTGAAAACAAGTGAAGCTGTACAAGTATAGTATCAAATTTCAGACTATACTACAAAGTGATAAGCATCGAAACAATCTGCTACTTGATGAGAAATGAGTGGTTGATGAGTGGAATAGATTAGGCACACAATACACGGAAGTAAAAATGCAGCCAAAATGAGAAAGAAAGCTGGAAACTGCAAAGTGCTTTTATATCGTGTTTTTCTGATAAAGGTGTCAATTTTTTAAACACAGGGAACTGAGCCAAATTTATAAAAATAAGCTATTCTCCAATTGATGATTTGCCAAAAGATATGAAGTCAGTTTTCAGAGGAAGAAATATAAGCTATCAATAGTCAAATGAAAAAATTGTCTAAACCACTCATAATTGGAGAAATCAATGTAAACTGAAATAACCCTGAGGTACCATCTTACCCTCATCAGATTGTCTAAGATAACAAAAGGAAAATGACAAATGCTGGAGGTGATGTGGGACAGTTCGTACAAGAAAGCTTTTTGGTGGAGCTGTTAAGTAGTCCAACCATTCAGAGAATAATTTGGAACCATATCCAGAGAGCTATGAAACTGCTTACCCTTTGGCCCAGAAATACCATACTAAATCTGTATTCCAGAGATCAAAGAAAAAAAGGAAAAGGCTTCAAAGTAAACTCTGTTATTTGAAAGAGCAAGAGTTATAGATGGGTTAGATGGGTATAGGAGGTGTTATGGATCTCTACAACAGAAAATCTTTGTGAGGTGTGAATGTGGCAACTCATGCCCCAAGGGCTCCAGGGCCTGGTCCAATGCTGCCATATAGAAATACAGGAGCAACCCCATCACTCAATAACCACTCTGGCTAGAGTGGTGCAATGGAATGGGTTGAAGTAATGAATAGAAACCACCCAAATTCAACTGAGAAACACTACAGTCCCTTCCTTCACATTTTTTTATTGATATTCTTGATACCTTTGATATTCTTGATCTCTTGATCCTCCAGGCGATTTTTGCTATTATTTTTTCTGGCTCTATAAAATAATTCAGTCAAAATAGTTTGACTGGTATGGCACTAAACAAGTAAATTAATTTATGTAGTATTGACATTTTTTTAAATATTGGCTCAACCTACCCTAGAGTAATTAAAATTTCTCTAATTCTTTACATCTATCATTATTTGAAAAGTGTTTTGTAATTGTGTTCATATAGTTCCTATGTCTTGGTAAGTACTCCCAAGTATTTTATAATGTTTACAATTATTTTAAATGGAATTTCTCTAACTCTTAGCACTCAGTTTTGTTGGTATTATACAGAAATCTTGATGATTTGTGTGGGTTTATTTTATATCCTATAATTCTACTAAAGTTAAGTGTTTCAATTAGTTTTTTTTTAGCTGACTTTCTAGGGTTCTCGAATTATAGGACCACATTATCTGCAAAAAGCAATAGTCTTGGGGCAGCTAGGTGGTGCAGTGAATGGAGTCCTAGAGTCAGGAGGACCTGAGTTCAAATTCTACCTCAGACACTTAGCTTTGTGACCCTGGGCAACTCACTTAACCCTGTTGGCCTCAGTTTCTCATCTGTAAAATGATTTGGAGAAGGAAATGGCAAACCACACCAAGTATCTTTGACAAAAAAAAGCCCCAAAAGGGAGGCATGAAGAGTCAGTCATGACTGAAATGACCGACAAAAACAAAAAACAATCAAACAACAAAATACAGAAATATAACCTGTTGACAAGAATATGTCCTAAGGAACTCTGAACAAGTATTTGAAATTTTACTGCATACTGGGCATGGTGCTGCACACCTATTATCTCTGTTACTGGAGAAGGTGGCACTGGTGAACTAACTCTTCTAGCTCCACAGTTCTGAGCTGCCCAGCTGTTTAGATATCGGCACTAAGTCTAGCTAACATCAATATCCTAAGATTCCCAGGAGGAGGAAACCACAAGCCTTTATAAGGACAGGCAAATTGGCCCAGGTAGAAAATGAAAAAGTTCCCATGCTGATCACTAACAGAATCAGGCCCTTGAGTGAATACTTCACTTTTAGTCTGGGAAAGACAGGAAAATCCCGTCTCAAAACAAAAACAAAATAAATCCCATTGTATTATTTTACTTTTTTGTCTTTCCAAAAAAAAGAGGTAACATTTCTATTTTTCTATGCATGTTCCTATATCACAACCAGTTATATTTTAAAAGTTATAATTTTAAAAGACCTGAAATGAATTTTAAAATTTCCTGGACAAATAAACAGGCCATAGAAAAATTAGTGAATTACCTACCAATGAATACAATGAAAAACAGAACCCAAAGAAAAAAAATGGGCCAAATCCCATTATAATAAATGTAATAAAATTTTCTAAAGTAAAACCATTTCTAAGTCCCCAAAGCAGACTTATTTTTGCGTAATGACAAAATTCCTTTACAAAATAAAATGGACAATTTCTGGTAATCCCAGAAATGAGTTCTAACACATTTAACACAACATATCTTTGATTCTGTCTTTTCCCCTATCTAAGCTCTTATGTAGTTATTACAATAAGCTCTGCTTCTAGTCTCTTCCAAATCTTACAGATTTTATATACTGCTGCCAAATCAGCCTTCCCTCCTCCCAAAAAACAAACAAACAAAACTTAACCTCTCCTCTTCCTAGATCACACCATTATCTCTTGTATACTTCCCCCTGTCACCCTACCTAACAAAGGCACACAGTAGGGGGGATCAAAAACAAATCTGCGAAAAAATAAAAATGAAAATACATTCTACTATCATTTTATCCATACTATTACTTTCCTTCTAGTAGAGCTGATAAATGAGGCTTGATGACCATGAAGTTTCTACAGCACTGATGTTGTCTAAATTTTATGTTAAAATCATATAAGAGGTGAGATCCAGTTGCTGTATGGTTTGAAATTTTTTTTGGAGTGGAGGGTTTGCAGGAAAAGAGTGAGGAAGCTTGAATCTTTGAATCTTTGAATAAAAAAGAAAACAAAAATTTATCTGGATGACAAAAGAATTTATGTTACTCTAAAAAATTAAAGGCTTTCATATAACAATTTTTATTTTTGTACCCAAACACACATAATCTGAGAATTCAGAACAAAGAGCATAGTCAGAAAAATGACCAATATGACCTTACAAAATACAATACTAAGGCAGAAGTCGGATTAATCCTCTCCTAATGCTACTTTTTATAGATCAGATACTCTTATCAGGAAAATGCTTTCAAAGTCAAACTGTTTTTCACACACATGCAAATAAGGCTTGCCTTTTACTCCTAAATCATAATCCATAGGTGAAAATGAACAAAATCAGTCACCATGGCCTTTAGGGCCACCCTTAACCCAGCATCCTTTTAACAGAAACATGGGTGACCTTAGATAAATGTCTGTTTAACTGAATGGTAGAACCTAAGAATTGCACTTTCTGGGGCGGCCAGGTAGCACAGCAAGTAAGAGCACCGGCTCCAGTGTTGAGAAGACCTGGAGATCGAATCCCGGGCTCAGACACTTAGCACCCACCCAGAAACACCTGACCGTGTAACCTTGAGCAAGTTACTGTAATGTAATTGCCAAGGAAAGGCAAATTCCCAAGGTTCAAAATGCCAGCATAGGTGCTCTCCATTTTATTCAGTGACCAACTAAGAACAGAGAAGATCAAAACATGACATCATTCCAAATACAGCATTTACTATAAGTGATTAAATAATCTCCAAGGACTACCCCACCCCAGGACCTTCCAATCATTCAATCAATTACAAAGTTCCTGGTCTAAATACTTCTCCACCCCTAGGATATACCTTCATTTAGTCCACCACAAAGCCCCTCTTCTCAAATGGAGATTAGTTTCCAAACATAAGTAAAGTACCTTCATTTGTCAATCACAGAGCACCAAAAGGTCAAAAGTTCCCCACCCCTGGATCTCAATTGAATCTACCCCACAGTTACTTCAAGTTTAAACACAGCACTTAATACCCAAATGGAGGTCTTTTCTTCATCTTGACACAGGCAAGTTCTCAGCAATCTTAGTTCCTGGGGAGACAAGGCTCAGCAAGGCCACAAGATACATTGCCAGTCCCTTCATCAATTCATCCTCTGTCTGTAGAACAGTCCTAGAACCCCTGAAAACATTAGCAAAACCCTCTCCCAGGATTTCTGTAAACATACAACCAGAAAATCCTTCTTCAGGGCTTCTGAACCAACAGAAAGGTTCCCAGACCCCTGCAACAACAGCACTGTCCTTCACCAGTGGACAGTATTCACTCTCTGTCTGCAGGACAGTCTCAGGGCTTCTTAGCCAAAAGCCAGGTTCCAGGACTTCTTCAACAACAGGACTGTCTTTCACCAGTGGACAAATCTGGCAAAACAACATCAAAACAGACAGACAAAGTACCAGCAAAACAGCCATGTCTCCTCAGTCCTTGGCAGCTCAGGGGGCAGGTCTCAAAAGTCCAGGGCGATTCAAAGTGGCCCCAGCAATCCTTCTCAGTCTCTCTCTCTCCCTCCACTGAGGTGCTGCTTCCAAAAAAAGGTCTTCCGCCTCTCTCTTGTCTCTCCAAATCTATGTCACCAGCTCCTCCCAGTTCAGGACTCTCTTTTCACATCAACAAGTCCATCCCACAGGTGGGATTAACAAGCTCTGGGTTTTAACACAATCAATTTGAAAACCAAGCCAATACAGGGGAATCTTTATGTTCCATTACTATCACAGTTACTTAACCCCAATTGCTTAGGGGCGGCCAGGTGGCTCAGCGAGTAAGAGTACTGGCTCCAGTGTTGGGACGACCTGGAGATTGAATCCCGGGCTCAGACACTCAGCACCACACCCAGAAATAACTGGCCCTGTAACCTTGAGCAAGTTACTTAACCCCGATTGCTTAAAAAAAAAAAAAAAAAAAAGAATTGCACTTTCTTTCCTAAAATTATAAACATGAACTTAAACACTTTGTTGTTAGAAGTTATTCTGTTGCCACAGGCACTTTTCCGTTGAAACCACAAGTTGACACACGTACAGCCCATGAAATGGTAACTGAACTGTTTCTTAGTATAACTTTTTTTGTACAATATAAAAATAGTTCTAGCTTACATCACTCTTACTTCCAAGAAATTTATATCACATCCCCACCTTTCCCCAACTGTTAAGATCTTTAACTTATCTATATGAATTGATTAACTTATACAATACTTCTCCACATGTCTGTAAAAAACCAACTGTTGTTGAAAATTACCAAGTTCTCATCATGCTATCAATCAAAACAAAACTTTGGTAAACAGAGAATTCCAAGGTTTCATTTTTAAAATAGCAGGACAACTTTGAAGGGGTTGTCACTGTACTGAGATTAACAACAAAGATCTTTGTGACCTTTTGGATTAAATAATGTAATAATTTCCCAGGCACAGAAATTAAAGATGAAAAAGCCTTAGAGGTGATCTAGCCTTTTACTTTGCCAGTGCAGGATTAGTTCAGACTGAATACCTTCTACAGGTTTTATCTAATCTAGTTTTAAATGTCAAGTTAAAGAACTGCTACTAATTTCCCTTGGGAGACTACTGTATTGGTTGGAATGTAAGACACATTGTCCACCAGGATTAATGTACTATTGCCATCCACATTTAAAGATGATGCTAAAGTTGCTAAAAGTTTCACTCCTGTGACTGAAGATCAATAAACAATAGTCTTCAACAGACGTACTAAAATCAGGCCTTTGGTATGGGCCTTTCTGTATTTTTTTTAAGCCTTTGCTCTTAAATAATGTAAATTTGGAAATCAGGACATGTAGACTCTCTTGGATAATTTTAGTACAAAAACCAAATGGTGAATGAGGTACAAAATTCCCCTGCTTCCAATAAGCTTTACTTGAGTTCTAAGGGACACAAAGTATGCAAACCTCAACAAATGATCTCACCCTTGAACTTCCATAGTTCATGTTAGCATGTAAAAATGGCTCTATATTTCCTTTCCTGTTTAGTTTTTCTGTCTATCCTCCCCATAAGAGTGACAGTGACTCCTGGTTCCAATACATCCCAGCTATGCAACCATGAGCAAATCACAGCCACTCTGAGTTTCAGATTTTTTGTCTATATATTAGGGATAACTGGCCCACTGGTCACTTCATAAGAATGTTGTAAGGGCTGTATAAAACAAAAAAGTTACATAAATGTGAGCTATAATTTTTATTCACATATTTCAGAGATCCCCTAAACTTAAATTCCACATTCTTATCCACTAACATCTTTTTTTTTTTTTTTTTTGCTTTTTGGAGGGCAGTTGGGGTTAAGTGACTTGCCCAAGGTCACATAGCTAGTTTTTTGTGTTAAGTGTCTGAGGCCAGATTTGAACTCAGGTCCTCCTGATTCCAGGGCCGGTGCTCTATTCACTGTGCCATCTAGCCACCCCACCCACTAACATCTTTACAGAAAGCTCCTGCTAAATAATCCAGAGGAACTACCAAAGCCCACAAAAAGTCTTTCTCTAGATGTTAGGAAACTGAAGGAAAGGGAAAAGCAGGGAGGATTAAGGGAAAGAATTATTATAGCCTAACTATCTGAAAATAGTAAGAAGATGAAAAAAATGCTGGCCTTTACATCTTCAAGTATGTCCAATCAAAGAAAATTAATTTCTCTTGTCACAAAGTATATAGAAAATCATATCCTTGTAGCAGACACATCTGGTTAAAGAACATATTGAATATGCTTTGAAATAAGGTGCAAGTCTAGATTTTTAAGAATGTTTCATGGGGCGGCTAGGTGGTGCAGTATCCTGCCCTAGAGTCAGGAGGACCTGAGTTTAAATTTGACCTCAGACACTTAAACACAAAAACTAGTCATGTGACCTTGAGCAAGTCACTTAACCCCAACTGCCCTACCTTCCCCTCTCCAAAAAGCAAAAAACAAAAAGAATGTTTGATAAAGAAACATTAACTCATTAAGATTCTCACCAAGTCAATAAACATTTATTAAGCACCTACTAGGTCTGTCAGGGCACTGTGCTAAGTACCAGAGATTCAAAGAAGGCGGGGGAGGGGAGTCCCTGCTTGCAAGAAGCTCACAGTCTAATGGGGGGAATCTACATGCAAATGACTATGTACAAATGATATCTACAAGGAAAATTGAGGGTAATAAATTGAGGGTAAGGAGTAGTATTTAGGAGGATCAGGAAAGGTGGCATAGGTGGGATTTTTAGGTAAGGTCTAAAGAAAGTATAGAAATCCAAAACATGGGGAATAAAGGAGAGAATTCCAGCCATGGGAAAGTCAGTGAAAATACTCAGAATCAGGAGATGGGAGTGCCCTATATGGGAAGAAGGAGGGCACTCCCACAATACTCTGCATCAGGTAGGTGGGAAAGAGTGAAATATAAGAAGATTGGAAAGGTAGGAAAGGGACAGGTTATGAACAGCTTTAAAAGTCACAGGGAAGATTTTATATTTGATCCTCAAGGTAAGTAAGAGGTAGTAGCCCGCTGGAGTTTAATGAATATGGGGAGTGGCACAATCAGACATATACAATAAAAAGATCAGTTTGACAGATGAGTGAAAGAGATAAGATTCAAGTGGAAGAGACACTTGAAGGAGGAAGACCAACAGATAGTTTATTTCAATAGTCCAGGCATGAGGAAAAGATGGTCTTGCACCAGGGTAGTAGCACAGTTAGAGGGACAGCATATACAAAAAAAGCTTATAGAGGTAGAAATAATGGGACTTAAGCACTAATTAGATATGGGGAGTGAAAGAGAGTGAGGATACAAGAATGACACTTCAGGTTTTGATCCTGGATGCCTGGGAGGATGGCAGTACCCTCACACTAGGGAAGTCAGGAAAAGAGGAGGGTTTAGAGGCAAAAGATAATGAGTTCAGGTTTAGATATGCTGAATTTAAAACATCTATGGGACATTCAGTTCACAATGTTCAACAGGCAATTAAAGAGTCAAGACTGGAAGTAAGGACAGAGGTGTTTTTATATCACCCTAGAAGTGAAGGATCATGTGTTCATATTAATTTGGCATAGGTGAAAAATGAACTATCTTATATAATGGTTATACCTCAACAATCTAAACCTCCAAAGAAGTTTTGGCAGTCAAAAAACATTGTATTAACATCGATTCCCAACTGAAATGCAGCAGAACCAAGAGAAGTGATTAGTGATTATACCAGGGTAGGGATCAGACTTAAGTTTTTCCCAATACTACCTCTAAAATCTCAGTTTAGGAAAGGTAGGCTCTTCTATTCAACAATGTTTCATCCTTCCTTGACTAACTACTAAGCAGTGCAGATGAAATCAGATCATCCCAGAGGATACAGAAAGGAATTAATTTGGCAGTAGTGCTTAGGGTGAATGAGGTCAACATGAACCAAAGAAACAAGCACATATGTAAAAGTGAAGAACTATCTAGCAACCAGACCAATAACTACAATGTCAGTCTTTGGAATAAGAGCTGAAAAACAAAATTGCTTATCACTAATGATAGTCCACAATCACAAAATAATAGCTGACATTTATATAGCACTTTAAAGTTTGAATGGTTTACAAAAAGCTGTAATTACATCATGTGAGGTAGGTAGTTCAATATTACTCCCATTTTGTTGACAAGTAAATTAAGACTTAGAAAGGATAAGTGACATGCCCATGGTCACATAGTTTGCTAAGCAGCACAAATTGTGACTTTAGCTGAGATATTCTCATTCTATAACCTTGGTTCCTCTCACTATATATTATAGCAGAGCAAACCTAGAGGAAATAAAATCACATGGTAATGACCTTATAAAAAATGCAGAAGTCCATGCCAAAAATTAAATGTGACTAAAAATCTAAGATGCTGGAAATTGGGAAAGGCAGGGAATAAATAAGGATATAGCACCCAACAAGTGGCAGACACTTCTTATACACAAACTATTATTTATTGATATACAATAAGAATTGGGATGTTATAATATAATCTTCAAATTTTTATGGATTATCTATTAAATCTTTCATATTTTCAATCTTTTTCCCCCTTCTTATTTTATTTTCTTCACTTACATCCTGACACTCTCCCCTTTGACTATAATTTCTTTGGGGGTTAAATAACAGGTAGCAGTGAAGATGCAGGAAATATTACAGACAAAACCTGGCAACACCCTACCTACAGGTAAATGTTTCTTTCATGAGATTACATTAAGGAGGTAGGGGAAAGAAGGAATAGGAGAAAAGAAGTATGAATAATGCACTGAGATCAAAGCAAGGGCTAGCAATGAAGGTAAAGTACCCTCTGTGAACTCAAAAAGAGAAGGGCCTATGGGGGGGGGAGAAGGGTTAAGTGGGGAGAAGAGTTTGAAAAGGGGTAATAAAAGAAGGCCTTACTTTGGAGGTAGAAGGTTGTTAAACTGATGAATGCTCCTGTGGGTGAAGAGAAATGGTCAAGGAAAAGAGATGAAGTCTGGGGGATTTGGAGCTTGAAAACTCTACTTGTCCTGAAAGGGGATTTGGGGGGAATTTGAAAGCCCTGGGGGCAACTGATACTTGAAGGAGCAGTTTCCAGGCAAATGTAGGGAGGAAAAAAGGTCAACAAGAGAGGGTATACAGATCAGTGGTGGGCTATATAATCAGAGACATGATGGGGGAAGGGCCCTACCATCAAGCAGTGTCCTCTCTGGCATCTTCAATAACTGTCATTGTTCTGGAAATGATGCACAATGAGAAAAGGGAATTCATGGGGAATCCATGCCCTATAAGATAGTAGAAGAAAATGTCTAGGGAGGAAAGTCTAGAATCTTTTATAGGCATAAAGAATAGAAAAAGGAGAGATGTCAGATATTATAAGTGCCAAGAATCAGAGAATGCACATCTAGAGTAAACAGAAAGATGATGGATTGAGAGTGAAAGAAAGCCTTTTTAAAAAAGGACACAAAAAATGAAATTCAAAAACTAAGGAACAGGACTAGATGAAGGAAAGGAGAAAGGGGAATATCAAATAAGAACAAGGAATGGAGATAGGGGTGGGGGATAAGGAGAAGAAAGCCAGAGGGAACAAGGCCACCTTAAAAAAAGATCAAAGTAACTGAAGGAACATAATACTGTGTTTACAGGAGAAGACGGAACTTGAAACTGAAAAGCTTCTACACAGACATTAATGTATCTAGGATAAGGAGGGAAGTAGTAGAATGGGAAAAAAATCTTTGTATCAAATTTCTCTGATAAGGGTTTGGTATCCAAGATATAGAATGTGTGTGTGTGTGTGTGTGTGTGTGCGCACATGCGCACGTACACGAGAAATAAAGAGACAGATAGAGAGAGAGGGACTAATAGTCATTCCCCAATAAATAGTCAAAGCACAGGAGCAAACAATTCCCAAAAGAATGTCAAGGTTTTCACAATCCCAGGAAAAAAATGCTCCAAATCAGCAATAATAAGAGAAATGCGAATCAAAACAACTGGGTTTTACTTCACACCTTGCAAATTAGCAAAAATGACCCAAAAAATATCAGGTTGGAAGAGTTGTAAAAAATAATAATGACAATAATAATAAAATCACAGTAATACACTGCTCACAAGGATGTGTGAGGTCCTTAGGTATTATACATTATATCTGCTTTCAGATTTTTTTCAGTGTTATAACTTTTTTTTCCTCTCTTTAAAAAAATATACTGCTGGTGGAGCTGCTGAATAGTATAACCATTTTGGATTGCAATTTGTAATAATGCAAAAAAGATGATTAAAATATCTATCCCCTTTGAACTAAAAACTCTACTATTGAGCTTATACTCCAAAGAAGTAAATCATAAGAAAAAAAAAATCTCCGTATCCTCTAAAATATTTATAGCAGCACTTTCTGTAATAGCTAAAAACTGGAACCAAAGCAGATGACTATCAACTGAGGAATTGCTAAACAAACTCTGGCACAAGAATTTAATGGAATATTATTATACTATTAGAAATGATATGTGTAATGAATGCACAGAAGCATGGAAAGACCTACAAGAACTAACAACTCTGAGGTACCACATCTCACTGGTCAGACTGGCTAAGATGACAAAACAGGAAAACGATAAATGCTGGAGAGTGGGAAAATTGGAATACCAATACATTGTTGGTGGAGTTGTGAACTGATCCAACCATTCTGGAGAACATTTTGGAACTATGTCCAAAGGGCTATAAAAATGTGCATACCCTTTGACCCAGCAATACCACTTCTAGGGTTGTATCCCAAAGATATCATACAAGTGGGAAAATATCAAATGTGACTAAAAATCAAATGTATGTAGAAAAATATTTATAGCAGCTCTTTTTGTAGTGGCAAAGAACTGGAAATCAAGGGGATGCCCATCAATTGAAGAATGGCTAAACAAGTTGTGGCATATGAATGTAATGGAATACTATTGCGCTTTAAGAAATGAGGAGCAGACAAGACTTCATAATAACCTGGAGAGACTTATATAAACTGATGCTGAGTGAGGAGAGCAGAACCAGGAGAACACTGTATGTAATTACAGATACTAACTTTGATGGACTGGGCTCCTCTCAGCAATGCAAGGCTGTAAGCCAACTCCAAAAGACTCATGATGGAAAAGGCTATCCACATTCAGAGAAAGAACTACAGAGTCTGAATGCAGGTTGAAGCAAACTACTTGCTCTCTCTCTCTTTTTTGTTTTGTTTTGTTCCTTCTTTCTTGTTCTTACTTGACTAATGTTTAATGTGAAGGTATCTGTAGAAACTATATTGGATTGCACACCACCATGGTGGGGACAGAAGGGGGGAAGAGAGGGAGGGAGGGAAAATTGGAACTCAAGGGATTGTGGAACTGAATGTTGTAAACTGAAAGTAAGTAAATAATTGGGGGGGTGGGGGGGGCAATTGGGGTTAAGTGACTTGCCCAAGGTCACACAACTAATAAGTGTTAAGTGTCTGAGGCTGGATTTGAACTCAGGTCCTCCTGACTTTAGGACCAGTGCTCTATTCACTGTGCCACCTAGCTATCCCTACAAATAAATTTTAAAAAGAGAGAGATAAGGGGAAAAAAAATTACAAGAATTGATATACAGTAGGGACAGCTAGGAGGCATAATGGATAGAGCACCAGCCCTGGAGTCAGGAGAACCTGAATTCAAATCTAGTTTGAGACACTTACTAAGTGTGTCATCTTAAGCATGTCATTTAACCCAACTCCCTTTAAAAAAAAAAAAAAGAACATATGGTGAAGTAAGCTAAGCCAACAAAACAATATACCCAGTAACTACAACAATGTAACTGGAAAAAATGAGACACCAAAATATCAAAACCAAATGTAACAAAATCATAAAAATCAAGTGGGACTTGAAGAAATATGAGAACACACTCCCAATCTGTCCTTTCAAGGATGTGTGAGATCCTTAGGTATTATACATTGTATCTGCTTTCAGATTTTTTTCAGTGTTTTAACTTTTTTTCCTCTCTTTAAAAAAAACCTATTTGAGAAAGAGGAAGGGATACTACAGTGATATAAGAAACAGAAAATATCAATAAAAACTTATCACAAATAAATAAATTAATAAATAGATAAATAAGTGGATGGATAGATGAATGAATAAATGAGATCTTTTGAGGCACAAGACAGAACAGAGACAGGGTAAGGCTTATGTATATCCACAATCTCCTCTTCCAATAGTCTTCCTACCTCTTAATGAAAATCTTGGTTTTGCCTCAAAATAGCATACTCTTGCCCTTTCTTATATTAACCAATCCTCTCATTTCACCTCAGAGCTTACTAACTGAATCTGGGAAAGTTACTTTGTCTATGTCTCAATTTTCTGTAAAGTCATTCAATAAACTTTTGTTAAGTGCCTACTATGTAACAGCCAAACACTATACTAAGTGCTAGGGACAGAAAAAGAGGCAAGTGGGACGGCTAGGTGGCACAGGGAATAGAGCACCAGCCCTGGAGTCAGGAGGACCTGAGTTCAAATCCAGCTTCAGACACTTAACACTTACTAGACATATGACCTTGGGCAAGTCACTTAACCCCAATTGCCCTGCATTCCCCCCTCCAAAAAAGCAAAGGAAGGAAGGAAGGAAGGAAGGAAGGAAGGAAGGAAGGAAGGAAG
>NW_027185712.1:743939-801848 GCF_028583685.1 Petaurus breviceps papuanus
GAAGGAAGGAAGGAAGGAAGGAAGGAAGGAAGGAAGGAAGGAAGGAAAAAGAGGCAAGAGATAGTCCTTATCCTCAAGGAGTTCACAATCTAACATGAGACAGCAAGTAAACAAATATGCACAAACAAGCTATACACAGGATAAACAGGATATAATTAATGGAGAGAATTAAGAGAGGTTGAGAAAAGTTTCCTATAGAATATGGTATTTTGGTTGGGACTTAAAGGAGTCCAGGGTAGTTAGTAGACTTAGGAAGAACATTTCAGACATTGGAGACAGTCTGAGAAAATGACTGGAGGGAGAGTGGGAACATCTTGTTTATGGAAAAGCCAGGAGGCTAGTGTCATTGGAATATCAATATCAAGGAAGACTGGAAAGGCAGGAGGGGGCTGGAGTATGAAAGGCTCTGAACACTTAAGGGAGCATCTTGGAATTTGTTCCTGGAGGCAATGAAAGTCAATGGTGTCTATTGAGTAACATGATCCAACCCACACTTTCAAGTCACTTTAGAGGCTGAACAAAGGATGTACTGGAGCAGGGGAAACACTTGAAGAAGGCAGACCAACCAGCAGGCTATTTTTAATAGTTCATGAGTGAACTGATGAGGGTTTCACCAGAGTGATGACAGTAACAGTGAAGAGAAGGGGGATAATTTAAGATATGTTACAAAGGCAAAATCAACAGGCCCTAGCCCCCCCAAAAAAATGGATATGCAGAAATCATAGACAGTGATAGACAGCATAAAGGACTAGAAGGATGGTATTGCCCTCTATGGTGAAAGGGAGCTTGGGAAGTAGAGGAAGTGGAAGAAAGATAATGAATTACATTTTGGACATGTCGAGTTCAAGATGTCTACTGGAAATCTAGTTTGAGTTGTCTAAAAAGGAAGAAGCTTGACTAGAGGTCAACAGAGAGGCTGGGGCAGGATAGACATTTCAAAACCATCAGAAAAGAGATGGTAATTAAATCCAAGGTGACTGATGAAATCACTAAGTGAAACAATATAAAGAAAGAAAAAAAGAGGGCCCAGGACAGAACCCTGCGGACATCTATAGTTGGAGAGTGTGATCTGGATAAGGATCGAGGCAAAGGAGACTGAAGAGAGGTCTGATGAGTAGAAGAGGAAAATAGGAGAGGGTAGTGCCCTGAAAAACAAGAGATGAGTTATCAAGAGGCTGATCAACAGTGTCAAGGGCTTCAGAGAGGTAAAGGAGAATGTGGATTGAGAAAAAGACACTGGTTTGAGAGATTAGATCTTTGGTAACTTTGGACAATGCAGTTTTGGTGGAATGATGAGGCTGGAAGCAGATTGTCAGAGGTTAAGAAGAGTGAGAGAAGAGAAAGTGGAAGGATCTATTGTAGATGGTCTTTTCAAGTTTAGTTAACAAAGAGCAGAAGAGATATAGGATGAAATAAAATAGAGATAATAAGAACACATGCCTGCTCTGAGGGTTGTTATGAAGATTGAGGAAATATATGTAAAGCACTTCAAAGAAGAAATCTGAGCTATCATTATTACTATTGATGTTATCATTATTCCACTGTCGCACCTACTTAAAGGGCTAGAAAGATGAGTGTCATATTCCCTACTTTTCCAGCATCACTTAATTTCTTTAGAATATCTTTCTTTGAAGTTCAGCACCATTAGATTATATCACAGAACTCTGGGTCACTCACCTTCACTCATAGCCTTAAGCCACAGTTGGCAATCTTCCCCAAACTCTGCCAGCAAGTTGTTGCTGGGCAGGCAAAGGGGGAAAGAAAAAAACATTCATTAAGCACCTACCATGAGTCAGACACTGTGCTAAGTACTTTATAAATGTGCCTCATTTGATCCTCACAACAACATTGTAATCCTCATTTTACAGTTGAGGAAGCTGAGGCAGATAAAGGTTAAGTGACTTGTCCAGGGTGTCACATAGCTACAACTGTCTGAAACTGGATTTAAACTCGGGTTTTCCTGACTCCAAACTCAGCACTCTATCCAATGTGTTTCCTAGCTGTCGCCAGAAGGAAGGACACATTTCAAAATTAATGTGATGTAAAAAAATGAGATTGATAAAATTATTTTTAAAAGAGATCAGTTTGCTGATCTCCCACAGATCAATTTTTATAAATAAAAAAACTCCAGGAGAGATATTGTACCTACTAGACAAGTAAATTCAAGGAACTATTAGAACTCTTCACCCTGACACAGATATACCCACTTTAAATCAATTCAAAATATAAACATTTGGATTACCTCTCCCCCCCAAGAGACATATTAGGAGATGATTATTTGTTTTTACAAATTTACCATCAAGTTCCTTTAAATATAAAGTTCCCTGTCTAGGTACAGTTTCTCAAGTATTTTGGAAAGCCATGTACGTATAGATGAAATTCATACAATCTTGGAATTTCAGAGTTGGAAGGAGCCCTGCAGACCATCTATTGCAAGCCCTTCATTCTACAAATGAGAAAACTAATGCGCAGACAGCTGAAGTGACTTGTCCATGACTGAATAGCTGGAGAGAAGAACCAGACTGTTATTTCCACTACACCAGAGATGTCAAATTTGATACTAAACTTAAGCAACTGAAAAATTAACTTCATTCCAACAATATTTTTGTGTATAATTTCATGCATGAATTGTTTTTATCTTTGAAAGGAATCTACTTCATGTGGGAAAGAAAGTGGACAGATTAGACATAGAATCATAGGATTTCAGAGCTGGGACCTGGATTCAGTCTGATTCCAAAGTGTCAAAATGGGAGATCTAGGTTCTAATCTTGACTTATATTGCACATACCTGTTGTTAATGCTCTGTATGACTGAACAGAGGATCTCAAAGGCTAAGTGGGGGTTTGAGAAGGGACAGGTTAAAAGGAGAAAGAGAAAAGGATAAACAACGAGGAAAATAGGATGGAATATGCAGTTAGTAATCATAATTGTGAATGTGACTGGGATGAACTCACCCATAAAACGAAAGTGAACAGCAGACTAGATTACATGATTTAGATATAAAAGATGATAAGGAAATTAGGGAAGAAGAGAATAGTTTATCAGTTAGATCTATGGATAATGCAATAATTTGTGACTAAATGAGATCAATATGGGATGTAGAATGGATAATTTTTATTATATTACATTTAAAAAGTGTCTGTACAGGGGCGGCCAGGTAGCACAGAGAGTAAGAGCACCGGCCCCAGTGTCGGGATGACCTGGGGATCGAATCCGGGCTCAGATACTTAGCACCACACCCAGAAATAACTGGCCATGTAACCTTGAGTAAGTTACTTAACCCCAATTGCTTAATAAAAAAAAAGTGTTTATACAACCAAGATTAGAAGGGAAGCAGAAATCTGAGAAACAATTTCTAGGGCCAGTGTATCTGATAAGGGCCTCATTTCTAAAACACATAGGGAACTAAGTCAAATTTATAAGAATACAAGTCATTCCCCAATTGATAAGTGGTTAAAGGATATGAAGAGGAAGATTTTAGATAAAAAAATTAAACTATCAGAGAAATGCAAATTAAAACAACTCAGAGGTACCACATCACACCCATCAGATTGGCTAACATAACAAAACAGGAAAATGATAAATGTTGGGAGAAGATGTGGGAAAACTGGAACACCAATACATTGCTGGTGGAGTTATGAATGGATCCAACCATTCTGGAAAGCAATTTGGAACTATGCCCAAAGGGCTATAAAAATGTACATACCCTTTTTGACCCAGCAATACTACTTCTAGGCTTGTATCCTTAAGAGATCATAAAAACGGGAAAAGGACCCACATGTACAAAAATATTTATAAGCTCTTTTTGAGGTGGCCAAGAATTGGAAATAGAGGGGATGCCCATCAAGAGGAATGGCTGAACAGGAACACTGTGTAATGACAGTGACTACCTTTGACAAACTTAGCTCTTTCTCAGCAATACAGTGATCTAAGACAATTCCAAAAGACTCATGGAAAATGCCATCCACATCCAGAGTAAGAAATGTGGAGTCTGAATGCAGATCAAAGAATACAATTTTCCCTCTATTTTTTTCTTCCTCATGGTTCCTACCATTCATTCTAATTCTTCTATGCAATGTGACTAATGTGAAAATATGTTAAATAAGAATGTATATGTAGGAAGTCAAGATGGCGGAGTAGAAACAGGACTTCCAAGGGGCTCTGGCTTCCACTTCCTCCAACTCATGTAAAGCTGACTCTGAAGAAACTTTGGAGCTACAAAACCCAAAAAAGGACACAGAGAAGCTAACCTCCCACTGAGGGCAGCCCAACAGGCAGGAAGGAAGCAGCCAGAGGAGCACTCTAGGAGCGCAGCCCAGCCCAGCCCCACATGAGCCAGAGGTTTTAGCCCCAAGGCGGGCCTGACCAACCACCGACTGGAGGGACTTCAGAACACCAGCAGCTGTGGCAGTTTCCAGAATTATCAACACATAGATGCTTAAGGACAAAGTGAGAGGTGAGTGCAGTGTAGACTTTGGGAGCCGGTAGCTTGAGAGTGCATCGGCCTTTATCCCCTGGAGAAGCTGCTGAGGCGTCGGCCACCATCACTTGGCAGATTCAGCTTCTGGCCTACAGACTATAAGCGGACCAAGCGACCAGTCTGAGGGGTAATCACTCTTGCTTTAACCTGCTTGGATCTGGATTGCGATCTAGGGTGGAGGTCCTGGGGTGTGTGACCAGCTTGCCAGAGCATGTGAAAGCTTCATAGAAGGTACCCAACTAATACCTTTTGCAGCTGAGAAAACCCCAGCATTTGGGTAGAAGCTCCCCTGTCTGGTGGCAGAATCCTACTGTGGCAAAAAGCCCAAAAGTCAAGTAATTGAGGGGCAAAATGAGTAAACAAGGGAAGCAAAGCAAACAGAGCAACTGAACTTTACAATCCTATTTTGGGGACAAAAAGGATCAAAGCATGGAACAGGAGGAAGACAGCGAAGTCAGAACTCTTGCACCAAAAGCTTCCAAGGAAAATACGAACTGGTTACAGGCCATAGAGAAGCTTAAAAAGGATGCTGGAAACCAAATAAGAGAAGCAGAGGAAAAATTGGGAAGAGAAATGAGAATGATGAAAGAAAATTATGAAATGAGAGTCAACAACTGGACTGAAGAAAATAACACCTTAAAAAATAGACTAAATCAAATGGCAAAAGAGGCTCAAAAAGGCAATGAGGAGAAGAATGCCTTAAAAAGTCAAATTTGCCAAATGGAAAAAGAATCTCAAAAGTTCACTGAAGAGAATCATTCCTTCACAATTAGATTGGAGCAAATGGAAGCTAGTGACTTTATGAGAAATCAAGATACTATTAAACAGATACAAACAAATTAAAAAGTAGAAGGCAATGTAAAATATCTCACTGGGAAAACCACTGACCTGGAAAATAGATCCAAGAGAGATAATTTAAAAATTATTGAACTTCCTGAAAGCTATGATCAAAAAAAGAACCTAGAAATCGTCCTTTAAGAAATTCTCAAGGAAAACTGCCCTGATGTTTTAGAACCAGAGAGCAAAATAGAAGTTGAAAGAATCTGCCCATTACCTCCTGAAAAAGATCCCAAAAAGAAAACTCCTAGGAATATTATAGCCAGGTTCCAGAATTCCCAGATCAAGGAGAGAATATTACAAGAAGCCAGGAAGAAACAATTTGAATACTGTGGAAACACAATCAGGGTAACAAACGATCTGGCAGCTTCTACACAGAGGGAATGAAGGGCTTAGAATATGATATTCTGGAGGGCAAAGGAGCTAGGATTAAAACCAAGAATCACCTACCCAGCAATGTTTCAGGGGAAAATATGGTCATTCAGTGGAATAGAGAACTTTCAAGCATTCTTGATGAAAAAAACCCGAGCTGAGGGGGCAGAGCCAAGATGGCGGAGTAGAAGCACGACCCTCCCGCAGCTCCGGCTTCCACCCTCCCCAATCCATGTAAAAAGGGGACTCTAAACAAACTTTGGAGCTGCAGAACCCACATAATGACACAGAGAAGCTAACCTTCCGCTGAGAACAGCCCGGCAGGCCGCAGTGCTCTGGGAGCCGAGCCCAGCCCCACGCTGAGGCTTTAGCCCCAGGGCGGGCCTGACCAGCCGCCAGCCAGAGGGACTCCAGATCAGCAGCAGCTGTGGCCGTTTCCAGATTTATCAACACATAGATGCGAAGGACAAGGTGAGAGGCTAGTGCATTCTGGACTTTGGGACCCAGTAAGTGGGAGTGCGTGGCTTTTACCCCCGGGGCGAGAAACCGCTGAGACACCGGCACAGCCTGCCAGCGCCACATGGCGGCTTCAGCTACTGGCCTACAGAGTGTAGGGGGACCAAGCACAAGTCTGAGGGGTCATCACTCTTGCTTTAACCTGCTTGGATTTGGATTGCAGTCTAAGGTGGAGGTCCTGGGGTGTGTGTCCAGCTTGCCAGAGCGTGTGGAGACCTCAGAGAGGGCACCCATCTAATACCTCCGGCAGCTGAGAAAACCCCAGCGTTTGGGACGAAAACTCCCCTGTCTGGTGGCAGAGTCCTACTGTGGCAAAAAGCCCAAAAGTCAAATCATTGAGTGGCAAAATGAGCAGGCAAAAGAAACAAAGCAGACAGAAGATTCCAACATTACACTCCTATTTTGGGGATGAGAAGGAGCAAGGCATGGAACAGGAGGAAATCAGTGAAGTCAGAACTCCTGCACCAAAAGCTTCAAAGGAAAATACAAGCTGGTTACAGGCCATAGAGGACCTTAAGAAGCAGATAAGAGAAGTGGAGGAAAAATTGGGAAGAGAAATGAGAACAATGCAAGAAAATTATGAAATGAGAGTCAACAGCCTGACTGAAGAAAATAATACCTTAAAAAACAGACTGACTCAAATGGCAAAGGAGGCTCAGAAAGGCAATGAGGAGAAGAATGCCTTAAAAAGTCAAATTTGCCAGATGGAAAAAGAATCTCAAAAGCTCACTGAGGAGAATCATTGCTTCAGAATTAGATTGGAGCAAATGGAAGCTAATGACTTTATGAGAAATCAAGATGCTGTTAAACAGATCCAAACAAATGAAAGAATAGAAGGCAATGTGAAATATCTCATGGGAAAAACCACTGACCTGGAAAATAGATCCAGGAGAGATAATTTAAAAATTATTGGACTGCCTGAGAGCCATGACCAAAGTAAGAGCCTGGAAAGCATCCTCCAGGAAGTTCTCAAAGAAAACTGCCCTGATGTTTTAGAACGAGAGGGCAAAATAGAGGTTGAAAGAATCCACCGATCACCTCCTGAAAAAGATCCCAAAAAGAAAACTCCTAGGAATATTATATAGCCAGGTTCCAGAATTCCCAGATTAAGGAGAGAATATTACAAGCAGCCAGGAAGAAACAATTTGAATATTGTGGAAACACAATCAGGATAACCCAGGATCTGGCAGCTTCTACACTGAGGGATCGAAGGGCCTGGAATGTGATATTCCGGAGGTCAAGGGAGCTGGGATTAAAACCAAGAGTCACCTACCCAGCAAAACTGAGTATCCTGTTTCAGGGGAAAATATGGTCATTCAGTGGAATACAGGACTTTCAAGCATTCTTGCTGAAAAAACCAGAGCTGAAAAGAAAATTTGACATTCAGATACAAGAAGCAAGAGAAGCATGAGAAGGTAAACAGGGAAAAGAAATCATAAGGAACTTATCAAAGTTGAACTATTTTTTTTTTTAAGCAATTGGGGTTGAGTGGCTTGCTCGGGGTTGCACGGCCAGTTGTTGTTTCTGGGTGTGGTGCTGGGTGTCTGGGCCCGGATTTGATCCGGGTCGTCCCGGCACTGAGGCCGGTGCTCTTGCTTGCTGAGCCACTTGGCCAAAGTTGAACTATTAACATTCCTACATGGAAAAACAATAATTGTAACTTATGAAACTTTTCTCAGTAGTTGAAGGGATTAGAAATATATATATTATATATATATATGTCTTTATATGAGGGTATGCAGGCATATGAATACATATGTAAATGTGTGTATATATGTTTACAGGTATACATAGATAGAGGGCACGGGACCAATTTAACAGGAAGGGATGATACTTAAAAGGTGAAATTAAGAGGTGAGAGGGATATGAGAGGAGATGGGGAGAGACAGAGTGGGGCAATTATCTCATACAGAAGAGGCAAGGGAAAATGGTTACAATGGAGGGGAAGAATAGGAAGGCAAAAGGGAATGGGTCAACCTTATTCCTATTGAATCTGGCTTGAGGAGAGGGAAATACACACTAAACAGGGGATCTCACCCTCCAGGAGAATGGGGGGAAGAGGATGTGAGGGGGGATGATGGAAGGGAGGGCAGGCTGGGGGGGGAGGGAAGTTGGAAGCACCCACTTTTGAAAAGGGACAGGATCAAAGTAGAGAATAGAACAAGTGGGATGTGGGATAGGAGGGAGGGAAATATAGTCAGTCTTTTACAATATATCTGCTATGTTATTGTTTTGCATTAGCCACACATGTACAACCTATACTGAACTGTTTATCTTCCCAGTAAGGGTGGGTGATAAGGGAGGAAGGGAATGAATCTGGAATTCAAAGTTTTAAAATCAAATGTTTAAATATATATATACTATTATCAATATTGTTTTACATATAATTGGGAAATATAGAGATCCACCATGCCCTACTGGAAAAGTTGAAACGGGTATGGGAGAAAATATGGGAGAGAGCAGATCAGAGGTGGGGATATCCTGTGGGACTGCTGTTTTGGGGGAATGGGTGAGGGAAAAACGGGGAGAAAATTTGTAACTCAAAATCTGGCGGAAACGAACGATGTAAATCAGAAGTTAATAAAGCATTTAAAAAAAAACAAAATAAAGTGGTTTTGAAAGCAAAAAAAAAAAAAAAAAACAAATTAAAAAAAAAAAAAAAAAAAGGGGTTTTAAAATAAAAAAAAAAAAAAAAAACCAGAGCTGAATAGAAAATTTGGCATTCAGATACAAGAAGCAAGAGAAGCATGAGAAGGTAAACAGGGAAAAGAAATAATAAGGAACTTATCAAAGTTCAACTATTTACATTCCTACATGGAAAAATGATAATTGTAACTGATAAAACATTTCTCAGTATAAGAATAATTGAAAGGAATAGAAATGTATGTGTGTTTGAAAACTAAAATCAAATTCTTTTTAAAAAGAACTATGGGGGGCGGCCCTGGAGTCAGGAGGACCCAAGTTCGGTTCTGGCCTTAGACACACACACACACACACACACACACACACACACACACACACACACACATAGTACCATGTAACCTTGGGCAAGTTACTTAACCCCAATTGCCCTTCAAAAGGCAAAATATATATATATATCTTTGGGGTGGCTAGGTGGCACAGTGAATAGAGCACCAGCCCTGGAGTCAGGAGGACCTGAGTTCAAATCCAGCCTCAGACACTTAACACAAAAGCTAGCCACGTGACCCTGGGCAAGTCACTTAATCCCAATTGCCCTCCAAAAATAAAAAAAAATTAGGTAAAAAGAACCATGGCATCTGAATGCAGATGGAAGCATTACTTTCTTTCTTTTTTTGTTTTATCTCTCTTGCAGTTTTTCCCTTTGGTTGTAATTTTTCTTTACAACATGACTAATGTTGAAATGTTTAATATGATTACACATGTATAGCATATATCGGATTGTACATCATCTTGTGAGGAGACGAAGGGGAGAAAATTTAAAACTCAAAATCTTATAAAGGTGAATGCTGAAAACTAAAGTGAAATAAATAAATAAATAAGTGCAAACAAAATTAATGCGGCTAAGATTAGAAGGAATGCAGGAAACTGGGGAAAAAATTTACAGCAAATTTCTCTAATAATAAAGGTCTCTTTCTCAAATATACAGAGAACAGAGTCAAGTATATAAGAAAAAGAGTTATTGGGGCAGCTAGGTGGCACAGTGAATAGAGCACTGGCCCTAGAGTCAGGAGGACCTGAGTTCAAATCCAACCTCAGACACTTAACACTTATTAGCCATGTGACCTTCAACAAGTCACTTAACCCCAATTGCCCTCCAAAAAAAAAGAAAAAAAGAAAGAGAAAAAAAAAGTTATTCCCCAATTGATAAATTGACAAGGATATGAACAGGAAGTTTTCAAATTAAGAAATCAAAGCTATCTATAGTCATATAAAAATGCTCGAAAACACTACTAATTAGAGAAATATAAATTAAAATAAATCAGAGGTACTACCCCACACCTTTCAGATTGACCAATATGACAGAAAAGGAAAATGACAAATGTCTGCGGTTTTTTTTTACAAATTAATTAATTTTTAGTTTTCAACATTCACTTCCATAAGTTTTCATTTTTCTCTGTCTCCCTGTCCTCCCCCTCCCCAAGACAGCATGCAATCTGATATAGGCTCTACATAATACATTCTTATTAAACATATTTTCACATTAGTCTTGCTGTATAGAAAAATTAAAATGAATGGGAAGAATTATGTGAAAAGAAAAAACAAAACAAGAAAGAGAGCAAATAGTATGCTTTGCTCTGTATTCAGACTCCATATTTCATTCTCTGAATGAGGATGGCATTTTCCATCATAAGTTGTTTTAGCTCCTTGCATTACTGAGAAGAGCCAAGTCTTTCAAAGTCAGTCATCAGCATAATGTGGCCCTTACTGTGTACAATGTTTTGCTGGTCTGCTCACTTCATTCAGCATCAGTTCATATAAATCCTTCCAGATTTTTCCAAATCCAGCTGCTCATCATTTCTTATAGCACAATAGTATTCCATTACATTCACATACCACAACTTGTTCGGCCATTCCCCAATTGATGGTCATTCCCTCAATTTCCAATTCTTGGCTACCACAAAAAGAGCTGCTAAAAAATATTTTTGTACATGTGGGTCCTTTTCCCATTTTTATTATATCTTTGGGATACAAACCTAGAAATGGTATTACTAGGTCACAGGGTATGGCACAGTTTTATAGCTCTTTGGGCATAGTTCCAAATTGCTCTCCAGTTCACAATTCCACCAACAATGAATTAGTGTTCCAATTTTCCTACATCTTCTCCAGCACTTATCATTTTTCTGCTTTGTCATGTTAGCCAATCTGATAGGTGTGATGTGATACCTCAGAGTTCTTTTGATGTGTATTTCTCTAATCAATACTGATTTGGAGTATTTTTTCATATGACTATAGATAGGTTTAATTTCTTCCTTTGAAAACTGCCTGTTCTACACACTCAATTGGGTATCTTACCCTACAGTAAAGTAGGGGGAAAGGAATAAGAGGGATCATGACAGAAGACAAGGGTAGATTGGGGAAGAGGGTAGTTAGAAGAAAACACTTTTGAAAAGGGACAGGGTCAAAGGAGAAAACAGAATAAGTGGGGGGTGGTATAGGAGGAGGGAAATATAGTTAGTCTTTCACAATATAACTACTATGGAAATGTTCTGCATAACTACACATGTACAATCTATACTGAATTGCTTGTCTTCCTAGTGAGGGTGAGTGAGGAGGGAAGAAGGGAGAGAATCTGGAAATTAAAGTTTTAAAAACAAATGTTTAAAAAATGTTAATATTTTTGCATGTGTAATGTAATGCCAAGGAAAGGTAACTTCCCAAGGTTCAGAATACCAGCATAGGTGCTCTCCATTTTATTCAGTGACAAACCAAGAACAGAGAAGGTCAAAACATGACATCATTCAAAATACAGCATTTACTAAGGATGATTAAATAATCTCCAAGTACTACTCAACCTTCCAATCATTCAATCAATTGCAAAGTCCCTGTTCTAAATACTTCTCCACCCCTAGGCTGTACCTTCATTTAGTCCACCACAAAGTCCCTCTTCTCAAATGGAGATTAGTTTCCAATCTAAGTAAAGTACATTCATTTGCTCAACCATAGAACACAAAAAGGTCAAAAGTTCCCCACCCCTGGATCACAATTGAATCTACCCCAGAGTTACATCAAGTTTAAGCACAGCACTTAATGGAGGACTCAAGTGGAGGTCTTTTCTTCATCTTGACATGAGGCAAGTTCTCAGCAATCTTAGTTCCTGGGGAGACAAGGCTTAGCAAGGCCATAAGATACATTGCCAGTCTCTTCACTAATTCATCCTCTGTCTGTAGAACAGTCCTAGAACCCCTGAAAACATTAGCAAAACCCTCTCCCAGGATTTCTGTAAACATACAACCAGAAAATCCTTCTTCAGGGCTTCTGAACCAACAGAAAGGTTCCCAGACCCCTGCAACAACAGCACTGTCCTTCACCAGTGGACAGTATTCACTCTGTCTGCAGGACAGTCTCCAGACCCCTGCAACAACAGCACTGTCCTTCACCAGTGGACAGTATTCACTCTCTGTCTGCAGGACAGTCTTAGGGCTTCTTAACCAAAAGCCAGGTTCCAGGACTTCTTCAACAAATGGACTGTCTTTCACCAGTGGACAAATCTGGCAAAACAACATCAAAACAGACAGACAAAGTACCAGCAAAACAGCCATGTCTCCTCAGTCCTTGGCAGCTCCGGGGGCAGGTCTCAAAAGTCCAGGGCAATTCAAAGTAGCCCTCAGCAATCCTTCTCAGTCTCTCTCTCTCTGCCTCCATGAGGTGCTGCTTCCAAAAAGTTCTTCTGCCTCTCTCTTGTGTCTCTCCAAATCCATGTCACCAGCTCCTCCCAGTTCAACGCTTTCTTTTCACATAAACAAGTCCATCCCACAGGTGGGATTAACAAGCTCTGGGTTTTAACACAATCAATTTGAAAAACCAAGCCAATACAGGGGAATCTTTAAATGCCATTAGTATCACAGCATGCAATTGGGAAATAAGACATATAGGCATTGGCGTATAAAAATCCATCTTGCTGTACCAGAAAGTTGAGGGGGGTATGTGGGAAGATATAAGACAGAGCAGATTGGGGGAAGGACTTTTCAGTAAGCTTGCTATCTTGGGATGGGAGGTACGGGAATGACAGGGAGAAAATCTGTAACTCAAAATCTTGTGGAAATGAATGCTTGAAAACTAAGAATAAATAATTAAAAAAAAAAAAGGAAACTACCTGTTCATATCCTTTGACCATTTATCAACTGAGGAATTACTTGTATTCTTATAAATTTGACTCAGTTCTCTATATTTTAGAAATGAGGCCTTTATCAGAGACACTGGTTGTAAAAATTCCCAATTTCTTTTCCCTCCTAATCTTGGTTGCATTGGCTTCGTTTGTGCAAAAACTTTTCAATTTAATGCAATCAAAATTATCCATTTTGCATTTCATAATGCTCTCCATCCCTTGTTGGGCCATAAATTCCTCCCTCCTCCATAAATCTGACGGGTAAACTACTCCTTGCTCTACTAATTTGCTTACAATATCAACCTTAGTATCTAAATCATGGACCCATTTGGACTTTATTTTGGTATACGGTATAAGAGGCTGATCTAGTTTCTGCCACACTATTTTCCAGCTTTCCCTGCAGTTTTTGTCGGATAGTGAGTTCTTATCCCTGAAGCTGGGGTCTTTGGGTTTATCAAACAGTAGATTACTATAGTCATTGATTACTGTGTCTTTTGTACCTAACCTATTCCACTGAAAATGACAAATGTTAAAGGAGATATGGGAAAATTAAGACACTAATGCACTGTTGGGAGCTGTGAACTGAGCCAACCATTCTGAAGAGGAATCTGGAACTATGCTTAAGATGTTATAAAACTGTGCATACCCTTTGACCCAGCAATACCACTTCTAGGTCTCTACCCCAAAGAAAGAGAAGAAAAAAGGAAAAATACTTATATGGACAAAAATACTCATAGCAGCGATTTTTGTGGTGACAAAGAATTAGAAATTGAATGTCCATCAACTGGAGTATGGCTGAACAAGCTGTAGTGTATGATTGTGATAGAATACTGTTGTGCTGTAAGAAATGAGAAGGATGCTTTCAGAAAAATCTGCAAAGATTTACATGAACTGATGCAAGGTAAAGTGAGCAGAACCAGTTAACACTGTACACACTAATAGTAATATGTACAGTGATTAACTGTAAATGACTTAGCTATTCTTAGCAATACAATGATCTAAGACAATTTTGAAGGACTTAAGATGAAAAATGCTATCCAGCTCCAGAAAAAGAACCGACTGGAAATCTAAGCATACTTTTCTTTCTTTCTACTTTATTTTTCTTGGGGTTTTTTGTCTATGTGTTCTTTCACAATATGACTAACATGGAAATGTTTTGCATATGTATAACCTATATCAAACTGCTTGCCTTCTCAATGAAGAAGGGAAGGCAGGGAGGGAAAGAATTTGGAACTAAAATTTTTTAAAAGGAATGTAAAAATATGTTTTTACTGTAATTAGAAAAAACATTCTTTAAAAAGAAAAAAAAGATGGGGGCCAGGGTATATGAAATAGCTGAATGACAGAGATACAGAAAGTATTTCAGGAACTAGGTTTAAGAATCAAGGGCTGCCTGCACCAAAGGCCAGAAGGGGTACTCTAGGATTAAGAGCAAGTAATATTTCCTTTTTGAAAAAAAAAAAATCAAAATAACAGTATTTGTACTTTTTTTAAGCATGCATCTTACTAATTTAAAGGATTTATGATCCCATAATTATATCTGGAATTAACTACAGCCTATACAACTAGACAAAAGCCAATGAATTCCCACAAAAGGAAAAATTATCATGGGATCAAGTTAAGTCAAGAAAGATTTTTTGGATCAGCCAAATCCTTACAACAATTAGGATGACCGTGCAAAAGAATGATTAGGGCTTAAGAACATAAGTTTAAGAATGAAATTTTGTTTTTAAATTTGAATATGGCTGTTACTTAGCAAACTCAAAACATTTCAGTAAAATAAATAAGCCAATCTCATAAGATCTGATTTAGGTAATGTACCACTGTCCCAGTGCCCAGAACAAATTTTTCCTGTTTATACCTTAAGTAGGATTACTTTATCCCTGCTAAGAGTTGTTGATGCCATTTTATTATATTAGTATCACCTTGATTTTCTTGTGTTTCTCAAATTCCCCTTCCCCTAGTTTAGGGCAATAAATTACAGAATTACTAGAGAAGTCATTAATTCATGATTATTATCTAGTGATTATTATGTCTTTCTTTCTATATGAATACCTGCCATTCTGCATTATTTTAAGAATCATTTTGTAGTAGTTTTGTTTTCTTTTTGTCAAACATGAATTTAAAACTAAGTATACTTAATGTTATAGGAGAAAACATAACAGATATATTGAGACTTCTTTCTTGTGACTTGCATTTTTCCTAGATGAATTATAGTTTTGTTTCCTGTCTGCATTTCTGTCCTCCCTTAGTATGACTGAATTTTGTTTTCATTGACATTTGTATTGCTTAAGAGGTGAAGTTGAACTTGGGGAAAGAAAAAAAGCTGCCTTGAAAAAATCATCTTATTATTCTTTTTTTTTTTTTTTTGCTTTTTGGAGGGCAATTGGGGTTAAGTAACTTGCCCAAGGTTACACAGCTAGTTTTTTTGTGTGGGTGTTAAGTATCTGAGGCTGGAACTGAACTCCGGTCCTCCTGTATCTCATTACCCTTGCCAAGCCAAATCAGTAGGCAGGATCCTTTCCTACAGAGAAGCCTTTTGGATTTTTGGACCTTGCCATAGGGAAGACTATTCAGCCTGTAGAGAAATTTCTTAACTTGATACATAGGCCTGGACTTCAAGGGGAAAGCTAATGGGGAAAGGTGGGGGAACCCACTGCTTGCACCACAGTGTAGTAAGACCCTAATGAGTAGAAGCCTCTTGTCCAATTCCTTGATGGTTTTTATTCCATTAAAATAATAATGGTCATGAAAATAAACCAGAATCCATTTTCCACCTTTGGTGTATGACAGCAAATATTTTCCACCTCTTTAACTGGTGATAAGGGACTACAAGTCTTTTGTAATATAAAGTCATGCCTATATATTGGTGAGGTAAACCTAATTCACTTTTTTTTGTTGTTGTCATTGTTGCTGTTTTTAAAAGACTTGAGCCCTTTTCCTGATTCATTACTTCCACTCCCAGACAATATAATAAAGTTATTTCCCCTTCATGGCTCCTTTCTGTTTTCCCACATTCAGTTGACTTGCCTTTCCTAGTTTTTAGACTGTTTGCAAGACATCCTACCAGTTTCTAGGAAAGAGAAAAATAATTCCTTCTTTTTTTTTTTTAAGCAACCGGGGTTAAGTAACTTGCTCAAGGTTACACGGCCAGTTATTTCTGGGTGTGGTGCTAAGTATCTGAGTCCAGATTTGATCCAGGTCATCCCGACACTGGAGCCGGTGCTCTTACTCGCTGAGCCACCTGGCCGCCCCTTAAATAAAATAATTCCTTCTTGATTTTAAGTTGTTGGTTCCAGCTGTCCTAAAATGTCACCAACTACGTCAAGCTATTAGACTTGTCATATCTAGTATGTAGTATAGTATGTCTATGCTCTCACAATGATCTTTTCTTCCTGAGAGGCCATCTTACAGTGATCCTAATTAAGACTAAAAAACTTATTCAAATAGGGTTCTGTTCCAAGACATTTGTGTAAAAGACAAAAATGCATGTTAAATCTTGAGGACATGATTTGAAAAATGACTGTTTCATTTTTGTATGATAACCTAGGTTACCCTTACTTGAAATAAGTTGAATGTTTTCCATTTCTGGCGTCCTCTTCTATTACTTCAAAGGATTACTTTATCTTCTTCTATGTATAATGTTTGGCTCGAACAATAGATAAGTTAATGTTTTTAATTATCAGGACTTCTTCCCTAATGTCTGAAGTGAGCTTGAGGAGGGAGAGGAGAAAAAAATAAAAGGAAAGAACACAAGCAAGAAATCCCCTTTCCAACTTAGTACTTCTGATCAATACAATGACCCACCACAATTCCAAGAGACTCATGACGAAAATCACCATCCACCTCAAGAGAGAAAACTGATGGGCTCAGAGTAAAGACTGAAGCATATTTTTTTTTTCCCAAAATGTGGAAATATATTTTGCATGACTTCATACATGTAATGGGTATTGTACTTCTTGCATTCTCGATTCGGGAAGGGGGGTTGACAGGAGAGAGAGAATCTGGAAGTGAAAATAAAAATTTTGTAAAATGGGAAAAAAAAGAAATCTACTTTCAATTCCCCCTAACCCTGCTCTGGCACTGAGCTTGACTGGCTAGTGAATGCAAACTTGGTTAAAAAACTAAACTTATGGGGCAGCTAGGTGGCACAGTGAATAGAGCACTGGCCCTGGAGTCAGGAGGATCTGAGTTCAAATGTGGCCTCAGACACTTAACACTTACCAGCTGTGTGACCTTGGGTGAGTCACTTAACCCCAATTGCCCTGCCTTCCCCCTCCAAAAAGCAAAAAACAAAAAAACAAAACTAAACTATATCTACCTGGTCAAAGCCCATTATGCAAATCCATCCACCCTGACATCCTGCCATTCAACAACATAAGTTCCAACCTCCCTCTCCCTGAAAGCTCTCCTTCTTTATATGTTGTTTCCCTCTACTAAAATGTAGGATTTTTGAAAGCAAAGATTGCATCTGCATTCCAAACACTAGAACAATGCTTGGCACACAATCATTAGTAAATGATTTTTCATTCATTCCTTTTTAGTAGCAGACCTTCATAGTATAAAATTTTATGGAAGAAATGAAAAAAAGTCAGCACAGTGAGGGCAAAAGAGCTGAAAGCAAGCTTAAAGATTTGTTCATACAAGATAACTTAAAATTGATTGTATTTAAATAAGAAATAATATTGTACAGCAGCACCTCCAAGATTAATACTTATTATTTTGATGGTTTAGTATCTTAAGCCTAAAGGATGCTCCAAGTGCTGTCAGATTTTAGGAACAGTAATCTCCTTGGTTAGTCTGACTCCAATACAGTAGCCCATTTTATGATGTAGTGCTACTACGCTATAGTATAGTAGTCAATCCTAAGAATTAAGTTTCACAAAAAGGCTTAAAACTGGTGCTTTTACACAAATTATAGCTAAAGGATACAGGCTTTCTTGAAAGAATGGAGGTATTACCTTTGGTATCCCAGACAAAAATTCCTCTGATACCATTTTCCTCCTTTTGTTCTAAATTTTTTGTTAACTCCTCAGAGCTGCTGAAACAGCTGATATGTCTCACCTTCTAGGTAGCTATACTATTGTAAATACAGAAGAATACTGACACAAACTAAACTACTCCAGGATGAGTTAGAAGACAGAGGAACTCTAAGGTGTGTAGCTTAAGGTGAAAAAAAACACTAAACAAATATCAGTCATTATTACTATAATTACTGCATAGTTGTTCCATGCCTCCTGGGCCATTGGCATTAATTTATCTTTCCTCCACAAAAATGAAGACTGCAAGAAAAAAAAAGTACACTAGTAAATGTACTCCATGTGCTCAAATTGCTCTCAATGTTATTCTTGCTTTGACAATTACTGAAATAAGCCAAAATCTACTACTATTGAAAAACAGATCCTGAATCAAAGTTCTGACTTTTTCTTCTGTTAGCATTCTCCAAATCTCCAAAAAACAAAAACTAAGGACAATATGTGAAAATATAAACTATTGTTATGTACACTTTGTTTTTAAGTGTACTAAACAATACAAGAGAAACAAAACTGCCCTGATTGTGTCCCTTCCAAACAGCCTTCTGTTCTCTTCTAGGTTTTTTATTACACTTTCCTTTCCTTTCTTTTCTTCTACCCATCCACCCCAGGCACTGTCACTATCTGCCAGCTTCACCCTCTTCTTTCCCTTACTAGAAGCCATCTTTTCTAACAACTTACTCAAGCAAAACAAATTCACACATTGGTCATATCTGAAAATGTATATTTCACAGTGAACCTCAATTCCATCACATGAAAACTATGAGTTGGAAGAAATCTTCATTATCAGTCTTCTTAAAGTCATGATTGGTCGAAATTGTTTTTCTTTACATAGTCATAGTATTTATATACATTGTTCTATTGGTTCTTCTTATTTTACTCTGTTCAGGTTTATATAAGTCTTCTCAAGTTTCTCTGAATCCATCATGTCCATTTTTTATGATATAATAATATTCCATTAGTTCCTCCAGCTCAGTCTTGGGTGCTGAAGTCACAGACATACTGAAGAGTGGGTGGAAATAGAATGCTACAGCATTGCTTCGGGCTATCATTCTCAAATGATACACCCAAAATATAATGACGAACTTGAGATATTGTGCAAGAAAAATCACGACACCTTTGAAAACCTACTAAGGTACAGGTAAAAATGGAAAAGTTAACATTAACCACCAAAGGTATTTGTAACTTAGAATATTACCATCGTGGAAATGGAAATTATCAAACACCCATCTTCTATACATGGCTCACAACCTATTTTTATAAAGCTTCCCATAACCTTTCAGAAATGTACAAGAAAACACTCAATACACCATTGTTGAAGAGCTCATCCATGCTAAGAACCAGGATATCATCTTAAATTACTTATACATGTGACTGTACTAGCCCCATAGTGAGAACAGCAGCCTTGAAGGGGAAATGCAACTTGAAATGGAACATCGTGTATTATAATTTATCCTAAATAATTTCACCTTTAAACCCAAACTCCCAATAGCAGAATGAACCTTTCTCTCCCCATCAAAAGACTTCAAGTCTTCTAATATAGGTCCACTATTGCCTCCTACATTTTTTTCTCTGTCACAGCTCTACTTCTTTCCTCACTTGCAGAATTAGTTGCTTCAATTCCACCTTATGAATCTTTTAAAACTACTTTGGTAGTAATTTCTAAAGTTGATGCTAGTCATCCATTCATTACCTACTATTAAAACCATAACCCCCATATATCCCAAAGAGTTCATAGAAATGGGAGAAAGACCCATAAGTACAAAAATGTTTATAGCAGCTCTTTTTGTGGTGGCAAAGAATTGGAAATTAAGGGGGTGCCCATCAATTGGGGAATGGCTAAACAAGTTGTGGTATATGCATGTTATGGAATACTATTATACTATAAGAAACGAGGAGCAGGCAGTCTTCATATTTACCTGAAGAGGCTTAAAAGAACTGATGCTGAGTGAGAAGAGTAGAACCAGGAGAAATTTGTACACAATTACAGACACAACGTATGTGTGATGACCAACTTTGATAGACTGGACTCTTCTCAGCAATGCAGTGATATAAGTCAATTCCAAAAGACTCATGATGGAGAGAAATATGTGCATCCAGAGAAAGAACTAGAAAGAACTAAGTTTATATCCAGGTGGAAGCAAAATACCTGATCTTTTTCGTTCTCTTATTTGGTTTTATGTCCTCTTTGCCATTTTTCATTCCAGCTGGTACAATCCATCCTTATAACCTGACTAATGTATAATGTGAAAGTAAAAAAAAAAAAAAAACCATAACCCTCTTCTTCTTTGACAAAAACTACTAGAAAACTGGTCATATTCTTGGCAGAAAATGTTTACATCAACACTTTCACATTTCCACACTAAGTTCCCAATGCATATTCAACCTAAATACAAAAGTAACATTGTAAAAATAAATCAATAATACCCACATAGTAGGATGAGATCAGAAGAATGAAAGGAGGTGCCTTTCACAATTATAGGTAGGAAAATTCTAAAAGGATAGAGTCATTCATAAAATAAAATTATTTGAATAAAATAAAATTAAAAAGCATTTACACCAACAAAACCAAGGAAAACCAGATTGGGAAAAATAGTTTAATCAAACAATTAAAAATTAAATCTGCCACAGGAAATTGATAATAAAAATATGAAACCAAGAACCATTTTCTAATAGCTGAATGGTCAAAGGAGATGAACAAACAACCTGCAGAATTAAGAAATGCAATTAACAAACACAATATTATAACAAATCACTAAGAGCAATAAAAATTCTAACAACATTGGTTTCACCTCATGTTAAATTGGAAAACGTGAAATAAACAAAAACCAGCAATGTTGAATGAGCTATGATAGGACAGGAACTAATACATACTGGTGGTAGGGATTTGCACTGATAACCATTCCAACAATTTAAAATTTTTCAAGAAAAGTCATTAAACTATTTGAACCCTTTGATCCAGTCAGCCATCTAGTACCAAGCGTATAACAAAATGAGGTGAAAAATATATTGGAGTAGGGGGAAGCCCCATATTACTAATAGCACTCTTTGTGGTAGAAACAACAAATTTGAATTATTCAGAGAAAATGTGGAAAACTCATATGAACTTACGCAAAATAAAGAAATAATCAAGAGACATGCTTAAAGGAAAGAAAATATTAAAAAAGAAACATTCAGGTTAAGATTTAAAAAACTAGAATTAATCAGAAGACTGATGAAACATCTTTTCTCTCAGCAGAAGGTTGAAGGATTGTGGGTGTGGAATAGTGTGTCAATAGTATGTTTCACTTGCTTAGCTATTTCTATTATGAATGGGGGGGGGGGGGTGAAGCCAAGATACATGTATTGGGAAAGTGTTGCTTTTTTTAAAAAAGCAATTAAATTGTTTTTTAAAAGATTAAGGAGGGCAGGAAAAAAATTCTTGAAAAAGGTAGGATTTTAGCTGAGAATCAAAGAAAGACAGGAAATCTAGGATGAGGAAGGGGCAGTCTAGTCATAGCAAACAGCCAATGAAAACACTCAGAATCAAGAGACAGAGTTTCATGGGAGGAACAGCAATGAGGTCAGTATCACTGGATCATAGAGTAGGTGGCAGCAATTAAGTATAAGAAGACTAGAAGGTAGGAAGAGACCTGGTTATGTAGGGGGTTTTTTTCTTTCTTTTTTTTTTTTTTTTTTTGGGGGGGAATTTTTCCCAGTTTTTTTTTTTGTAGTTTATTTTTTTTTTTTAATTTTTATTTTTTGGTTTACATCATTCATTTTCACAAGATTTTGAGTTATAAATTTTCTCCCCATTTTCCCCTACCCACTACCCCAAAACAGCAATCCCACTGAATATCCCCTCCCCCAATCTGCTCTCTCCTATATCTTCCCCCATCCCCCCTCCGACTTTCCAGTAGGGCATGGTGGATCTCTATGCTCCAGTGCCTGTATATCTTATTTCCCAGTTATATGTAAAATAATAATAATAATATATTTTTTTTAAGCATTTGATTTTAAACCTTTGAATTCCAGACTCTTTCCCTACCTCCCTTGTCACCCACCCTTACTGGGAAGATAAGCAACCCAATATAGGCCGTACATGTGCAGCCACGAAAAACACTTCCATAGTGGATACACTGAGAAAGACTCTTCCCTCCATCCCATCCCACCCTCCACTTGTTGCACTCTCCACCTTTATGAAGGGTTTTAAAAGGCAAACAGAGGACTTTTTATTTGATCCACAAGGTAAAAGGAAACTACTGGAGTTTACTAAATATGAGGAAGTGGCACAATCACATACGTGCGTTAGGAGGATCACTTTGACAACTGAATGAAGGACAGGTTCAAGTGGGGGACACTCTTGAGGCAGAGAGAACAACTAATAGACTACTGCAATCATCCAGGCATAAGGACATGAGGGCTTTGCACCAGAGTGGTTGCATGGTTACAGTATCAGAAGAGAGAAGGTGGAATATCCAAGAGAGCTTATGAAGGTAGAAATGACAGCACTTGACCACTGATTCAATTTATGAAATGAGAGAGAGTGAAGAGATAAGAATGACAACCAAGTTTTGATATTGGATCCATCTGGGAGGATGGCAGTACCCTCCCACTAACAGGGAAGTTAGGGAGAAAGGAAAGTTAGGCCAGGAAAAGATAACAAATTCAGGTTTGGCCATGCTGAGTTTAAGATGTCTGTGGGTCATCCAGTTCAAGACATCCAAAAGAAAACTGAAGATGTGGGACCAGAGGTCAGGCTAGAGGTTGAGGCTGGACAAAGCAGACCTAAGAGTCATTTTTTATAGACATAAAAATTGAAAACATGTGAGTTGATGAGATGATCAGATAAAACAGTATAGAGGGAGAAAAGAGACCAGGGAGGAGTCGTTTTAATCAATGTCTCATCAACTGAAGTTAAATAGAATATAGAATAGCAATAAAAAAAATAGCAGATCCTTTTCTTCACAGAAATATGAAAATGGAGTACATTCCAGGAATAGGGAGTGGACTATGCAAAAGCATGGAGATAGGAAATGGAATTTGTTTGTACAGAACAGAACAATCACTTTTGCTGGATCAAAGGGATGTAACATGAACGAAGGGATATAACATGTAATAAGACCGGAAAATTAGACTGGAACCAAGTTATGTTAAATAGTAAATCAATGAGTTTGCATTTGTTTCTAGAACTAACAAGAAGCCAGTAGTTTATTAAACAGAATGATAAGATTAGCCCTGTATAATAGGAATATCATCTGGCAACTGTGCGGAAGATAAACAGAAGAAGTTTATTAAACAGAATGATAAGGTCAGACCTTTATAACAGAAATGTCAACTGGCAACTGTGTGGAGAATAGACAGGAGAAGGGAAAGGCTGAAGGCAAGGAAGTTAAATGGGGAACTCCTACAGTAGTCCAAGTGAGAGGTAGTAAAGGACTGAAGTAGGGTAGTGTCTATGTAAGTATAAAGAAAGGGATGAATACAGACAGTAACTTTTGTATGCCAATAAGGTATGTGCTCACAGTAATAATCCTGGAAAAACACAAAAATCCTGAATGTTACCAAAAATCATGCAGTAACTAGGAAAGTAAATAAAGACAAATGACATTTCTAGTAAAAAAAATTAAGGTTTTTATGCATGTGCCTTATGTTTATGAAATAATTTAAGTCCCTCAAGGGCAGGGACTATGTTTGATAGCTCATATATTCCAATGTCTACAAGGTCCTAGTAGCAATAAGAAAGGCAGCTACAGGGGGAACAAGAATGAAACTTGGAGTTAGGAGACCTGGATTCTATTTCTACTTTAGGCATTTAATAACTGCTCTGTGGAGATGGGCAAGTCATTTAACCTTTCCAAGCATTAGTTTTCTCATCTGCAAAATGAGGATAACAAGGCTTACTATATTCAATCCAGGGGACTGTAGTAAAAATCATTCAAATGAATGAATCTATATAACTGGCAAGTGTTATAAAGAAACACAATACTTATGGTGATACTTTGTGCTACTGACAACAGATGCTTTAACACAAATTTACTCATCTTGTTATATAGTCTCTCTTGTAGTCAAAGATGATGCTTACCAATATTACCTGGTATATGGAAAAAAACAAAGTATTTACTGCATTATTTTTGTTAGTAAACAGAAATCCAGTCCTTTTCTTAACAAGAAGGGTCAAAAGTTTACAGAAGTTACCATAGTGAATGGCTCTGGCTCTAGACTTCCTAGATAAAACCTGTGCTTTAACTGGGCCACTCTTATCTTTATCCTTTGCTTCCCAGCAACTGAAAGCAGGTATTTCAAGGTGAGAATATCTGAAGGAAGTTACAGAGATAGAAAATAATCACTCAGCAATAATTTAATCAGGACAATCTCAAAACCTTTCAAGTGTCATTATATGATCAAGAGAGATCAGGCCTTTTGGTTAACTTCTCATCTAAAAGACCTTTATGAATAAACCAAATGTTGCAGCCACTTGCAAGTAGAAAGTATTCAATGAATGTTTTCCTGCATGTTTGTGTTCTTTCAAAAATAAGTGCAAATTGACATTGACTGAGGACAGAGTCAAGATGGTGGATTACAGGCAGCTACCCAGCTAAACTCTCTCAACATTCCCCTTCCAAACAACTTTAAAATAACTACTCAAATCAAATTTTGGAGTGGCAGAACCAACAAAAGGTCAGGGTAAGAAATCCTTCCAGTCTAAGACAATTTAAAAGATGGGCTGGAGAAGTCTGTGACACTGGAGTGGAAGGCTGTCTGGAACCCACACAAGCAGCCACTGTTGCCTCCTCCACAGCAGCAGCACCTTCTCAATCCAGAGACAGGAAAGGGATCAGACAACTAGTCAGAAAAAGATTATAGGAACCCATTCCCAGCACTGGATCACACTACCTTGGAAGAATGAAAAGTTTTGCAGACCCCTAGAACTAGAACAGAAGCATAAAAAAAGCCAGAAGCTTGGCACAATCCCCCAAACACAACCCCCAGGTGGGAAGAGCCCAACTTTAACATAAAACACAAACTCAAGAAATAGGCTGAAAAAAATGAGCAAATAAACAAACAAAAAAAAAAAAGAAAGCCACTACAGTGACAGTGAAGAGCAAGACATAAACTCAGAAGAAGACAACAATGTGAAAACAGCTACCCTCAAAGAAAAATGCTAATTGAACTCAAACGTAAAAAGAATTCTTGGAAGAATTGACAAAAGGGCTAAGAGTGGTAGAAGAAAATTTCAGGAAAAGAAATGAGAGTGATACAAGAAAATTAAGAAAAGAAAATTTAAAGTCTGGTAAAGGAGGCACAAAAAAAAAAGAAAAAATAACACCTTAAAAAACAGAATTGGCCAAATGGAGAACAAGGCACAAAAATCCACCAAAGAGAAGAACGCTTTAAAAAGCAGAATTGGCCAAATTTAAAAAGAGGACAAAAAATAAACTCACTGAAGAAAATAATTCCTTAAAAGTTTGAATACGGCAAGTGGAAGCTTATGACTCAATGAGATATCAAGAAACAATAAAGCAAAGTCAAAAGAATTAAAAATAGAATGTTAAATGTTAAATATGTTAAATATCTCATCAGAAAAAGAACTGACTTGGGATCAAGGAGAGAAAATTTAAAAATTATTGAACTACCTGAAAGCCATGATCAAAGAAAGAAGCTATATATATTCCAAGAAATTATCAAGAAAAACTACTGCCAATATCTTAGATCCCGAGGGTAAAACAGAAATTGAAAGAATCCACCAATCATCTCCTGATAGAGATCCTAAAATGAAAACTCTCCGAAATATTGCAGTCAAATTCCAGAGCTATCAGATCAAAGAGAAAAATACTTCAAGCAGTCAAAAAGAAATAATTCAAATATTGTAGAGTCTGGATCACACAAGATTTAGCAGCTTCCATAGTAAAGGCACACAGGGCTTGGAATATGATATTCCAAAAGGCAAAGGCACTAGAATTACAACCAAGAATAACCTACTCAGCAAAACTGAGTGTAATACTCCAGGGACAAAAATAAATATTTAATGAAATTGAGGTCTTTCAAGCATTCTGATGAAAAGATCAGAGCTGAATAGATGACATTCAAACATAAGACTCAAGTGAAGTATAAAAAGGTAAACAGGAAAGAGTAATCATAAGGGTCCCAATAAAGTTAAACTGTTTACATTTCTATGTGGGAAGACAATAAATGTAACTCCTAAGAACTTTTTCATTATTAGGGCAGTTAAAAGGAGTTTACATAGAAAGAGGGCATGAGTGTAAATCAATTATGCTGGAATGATCTCCAAAAAAATAAAGAAGAAAGAAAGAGGGATGCCCTGGGAGAAGAGGGAAGCACAGGAAAAATAGGAAAAATTTTCTCACATAAAAGATGTGTGAAAGATAAAAAGAGCTTTTACAATAAAGAGGGAAATGAGGGGAAGGCAATACTTGAAGCTCAGAACTATGATTTAGGTCAGAATTGATTTAAAGAGGGAAGAATATATACATACACAATCAGTTGTGTATAGAAATCAATCTTTCCCAATAAGAAAATAGGAGGGGAAGGGTATGAAAAGAAAGGGTGAGGGGATGATAAAAGGGAGGACAGATTAAGGAAGGCAGTGATTGAAGCAAAACAAGACTTTTGAGGAAAGGATGAAAAGAGAGAAGAAACAGAACAAAATGGTATGGAGAGAAATACACATTAGTAATTGTAACTATGAATGTGAATGGGATAAGCTCACCCATAAAACAGAAGCAGATAGCAGAACAGATTAGAAACCAAAATCCAACAGTATCTTGTTTACAAGAGATAAACTTTAAACAGAAAGTTTAAATTTTCTGTTAAAGTTAAAATAAAGGGCTGGAACATAATCTATTATGCTTTAGCTGTACTTAAAAAAAAAAATGGAGTAGTAATCATGATCTCAAATTTGTAAAAGCAAAAATATACCTAACTGAAAGAGATAATCAGGGAAACTACATTTTGCTAAAAATTACCATAGTCAACAAATATAAAAAAATTTTAGGGGCCGAATTTCTCTGGTAAATGCTTCATGTTTCAAGTATATAGGGAACTGAATAAATTTATAAAAATAGGGAGGGACAGAGCCAAGATGGCAGAGTAAAAACAGGAACTCTGCTTGGCTCCCACTCCAAACACATCTAATACCTGTAAAACATGACTCTAAATAAATTTGAGAGCTACAGAACCCACAACATGAAGGAGAGAAACAAATCTCCAGCTGAAGAGAGCCTGGCAGGCCAACCAGAAGGGTCTATTACACCAGACTGGGAGCCAAGCACAGTCCCATGTGAACCACCCGCGACCAGACCGAGGCAGCAAGACCAACAGCCCAGACTGGCCAGCGACAAAGACCAGCCAGAGCAGACTTCAGGAGAGTGAATCACCAGCACCTGCAGCAGTTTCCAGACTTCTCAACCCATAAAAGCCAAGGAGAAAGTAAAAGGTCAGTGGGGAACTCTGTTGGAACCAGTGATGGGGCATGGGCCGGCGCCTGCCCCCAGGGAGAGAGGGGCACAGGCACGGTGGCTGTAGCAGCAGTGTGGCTGCCTCAGGAGCTCCTGGCCTGCAGCTTGTAGGGGAACCAAGTGACCACTGGGAGTGTAATCGCTCTTGCTTTGACCTGCTTGGATCTGGATCGTAGTGTTCGGTGGTGGTCCTGGGGTGTGTGGCCAGTGTGTTAGAGCTTTAGAGAGGTCACCCTACTCAGACCTCTGACAACATCTGTGAAAACCCTAATAATTTGGGACAAAGCTCTCTCTACTCTGGAAGCAGAGGTCTAATGTTGCAAAGAGCTCAAAAGTCAAGTAATTAGTCGGCAAATGAGCAAGCAGAGGAAGGAAGCACAGACCACAGAATCCTTTTTCAGACACAAAAAGGATCAAAGCATGGAACAGGAAGAAGACAATGAAGTCAGAACTCCTGCATCAAAAGCTTCCAAGAAGGGGCGGCCAGGTGGCTCAGCGAGTAAGAGCACCGGCTCCAGAGTCGGGATGATCTGGGGATCAAATCTGGGCTCAGATACTTAGCACCACACCCAGAAATAACTGGCCGTATAACCTTGAGCAAGTTCCTTAACCCAGATTGCTAAAAAATTTTTAAAAAAAGCTTCCAAGAAAAATATGAAATGATTACGGGCCATGGAGGAGCTCAAGAAGGATTCTGAAAATCAAGTAAAAGAAGTGGAGGAAAAAGTGGGAAGAGAAATGAGAATGATGCAAGAAAATAATGAAAAATGAGTCAACAGCCTGACTAAAGAAAATAACACCTTAAAAAACAGACTAACTCAAATGGCAAAAGAGGCCCAAAAAGCCAATGAAGAGAAGAATGCCTTAAAAAAAGCCAAATTTTACAGATGGAAAAGAAATTTCAAAAACTCATGGAAGAGAATAATTCCTTCAAAACTAGATTGGAGCAAATGGAAGCTAATGACTTTATGAGAAATCAAGGTACTATAAAACAGATGCAAACAAATGAAAAAACAGAAGGCAGTGTGAAATATTTCATTGAAAAAACAACTGACCTGGAAAATAGATTCAGGAGAGATAATTTAAAAATTATTGTACTACCTGAAAACCATGATCAAAAAAGACCTAGAAATCCTTGAAGAAATTATTAAGGAAAATTGCCCTGATATTCTATAACCAGAGGGCAAAAATAGAGGTTAAAAGAATTCACCAATCACCTCTTGAAAAAGATCCCAAAAAGAAAACTCCTAGGAATATCACAGCCAAATTCCAGAGATCCCGGGTCAAGGAGAAAATATTACAAGCAGCCAGGAAGAAACAATTTGAATATTGTAGAAACATAATCAGGATAACACAAAATCTAGCAGTTTCTACATTAAGGGATGGAAGGGCTTGGAATATAATATTCTGGAGGTCAAAGGAGCTAGGATTAAAAGCAAGAATCACTTACCCAGCAAAACTGAGTACAACACTTAAGGGGAAAATATAGTTATTTAATGAAATAGAGGATTTTCAAGTATTCTTGATGAAAAAACCAGAGCTGAACAAAAAATTTGACTTTCAAATACAAGAGGCAAGAGAAGCATGAAACAGTAAACAGGAAAAAGAAATCATAAGGAACTTATTAAAGTTAAACTATTTACATTCCTACATGGCAAAGCTATAATTGTAATTCATGAGACTTTTATCAGTATGAGGATAACTGAAGGGAATATATATGTATAATACATATATATGTATAGGAGGATGTATGTGTGCATAAATGCATGTGAGTGTGTGTATATGTATATACATGTATTCATAGATGGTACAGGATCAGCTGAATAGGAAAGGATGATACCTAAAAAATAAAATTAAGAAGTGAGAGAGGAATATGAGAGAAGGAGAAAATGAGAGATAGAATAGGGTAAATTATCTCACATAAAAGAGGAAGGAGAAAACTGTTACAATAAGGAAGAGCAGGAAGGTGAAAGGGAATGGGTCAACCTTACTCTCATTGAATTTGGCTTAAGGAGGGAAAAATATACACACTCATTTGGTTATCTTGCCATACAGGAAAGTAGGGGGGAAGGGGATAAGAAGGGATAAGATAATAGAAGGGAGGGCAGATTGGGGAAGAGGGTAGTTAGAAGCAAATACATTTGAAAAATGACAGGGTCAATATAGAAAACAGAATCAGTGGGGGTGCAGGAAAGGACTGAGGGAAATATAGTTAGTTTTTCACAATATAACTACTATGGAAAACATCTGGATAATTACACATGTACAACCTATATTGAACTACGTATCTTCCCAGTGGGGATGGGTGAGGAAGGAAGGAGGGAAAGAATCTGGAAATCAAAATTCTAAAAACAAATGTTAAAAAAAATTGTTTTTTACATGCAACTAGGAAATAAAATATACAGTTACTGGGGTATAGAAATCCATCTTGCCCTACTAGAAAGTCAGAGGGAGGATGGGAGAAGATATAAGAGAGAGCAGATTGGGGGAAGGAGGACTCAGTAGGCTCACTATCTTGGGGTGGGGGGTAGGGGAAAGACAGGGAGAAAATTTGTAACTCAAAATCTTGTGGAAATGAATGTTGAAAACTAAAAATATATTTTTTTTAATTTATAGGGGCAGTTAGGTGGCACAGTGAATAGAGTCAGCAGGGCCTGAGTTCAAATTCAGCCTCAGACACTTAACACAAAAACTATGTGACCTTGGGCAAGTCACTTAACCCCAAAACTGCCCTCAAAAAAAATTTATAAAAATAACAGCCATTTCCCAATTGATAAATGATCGAAGGATATAAACAGTTTTCAGAAGAAGAAATCAAAGTTACTGAGTCATATGAAAAAATGTTCTAAATCACTACTGATTAGAGAAAAGCAAATTAAAACAACTCTGAGGTACTATCTCACTATCAGAAATGACAAATGCTGAAGGATATAAGAGGGAAATAGGTACACTAATGCAAAGCTTCTTAAACTTTTTCCACTTGCGACCCCTTTTCACCCAAGAAATTTTTACTCAACCCTGGGTATGTAGGTAAATAACACAAGTATACAAATCAAGCATTTACTGATAATACATCATAAAGAAATTTACTTTAAAACAATTCTTTCATATACATATAATTTTACCATTTATTAAAGATAAAAGCAAATTTGCATATTGAGACAGATGTGCTTGTTTATTTTTACAGAGAGAATTAAATCTTGGTGAAATATTTAATACTGCAGGATACAAAGTATCTTTAATATTTTTCAGAGTTGACGAATATTTTGATTTTATAATCGTCAATGCTGAGAATGCCACTTTGAACAAATACACAATACAAAATGGCAGAAGTATGTTTAGGACCATTCCAGAAATTGTTGGAAATTCTGTCCTAATCCCAAGCCAAAATTCATTTAATCGTTTTTTCTTTTTTTAAGGAAGGTCAAGTTTTAAATCTATGTTGCTTGGTAACTTTGCGAATTCTTCTTGAACATTTAATGGCAGATTGACATTTTTTATTTCAATTGAGTACAGTTTATTAATTCAACTTTTTTAGAATCAAAATTTGGAGGAAGTAGTTCTGATACTGTGTCTCCAGGTATTTCATATAATTAATTATAACTCTTATAATTAAATCTTTAGGAAGGTTATTTTCAATTATAAAATAATCTATACCTGTAGACATTTCTAAAGAACCATTTTCTACCCTATTCTTTCATGTTAACTTTTTTAGTAAAACTTTCAATATTATCTTTTAACATAATAAAATGTTAAAATTTTTTCCTTGAAACATGTTTAAATCATTGAGTTTTAAAAAAATATCTGACAAATAACACAATTCTGAATGACATAAGTCATTATTTTAAAAATTAACAAAATTGGATTTTTGCTCAGTCAAAAATATGACTTCATCTTTTAATTTCAATATTCTGTTTAAACTTCACCCTCTTGAGAGCCACTTTACCTCTGCATACATACATAAGCATTTGTAATCAGAGTGCATGTCATTCCAGAAGTTTGAAAAAAAAAAAAACAACTGTTAAGGGCATTGCTTTTAATGAAATTAATGATTTTGATAGTATTGTGAAGCACAAAATCTAACTCTGGTGATAAGTTTTATGTTTTTTGGCAACAAGTGCCTCCTGATGGGTCATGCAGTGAGTAAAAGTGATATGTTCACTACCACCAGCTTTAACTTTTGCTACAAATCCAACATTCTCATTCATCATTGCTCCAGCACTGTCTGTACAAACTCCAACTCAATTTTTCTACTGTAAACCTTCATTTGTAAAAAATTCATTGACTTAAGAGATATATATATCTTCCCCTCTTGTGTGCCCTTCCAAAGGGTGACAAAACAATAATTCTTTATGTATGCTTCCTTCATAAATGTATCTTATGTGAAGTAACAACTGTGCCATGTTAGAATATCAGTTATTTCATCTAACTGAACTGCAAACTTTGTGCTGCCCTTAAATAAATAAGGTAGTAATAAGCTGCTGGTATTGGGCATTACTAATTTCAAAAATTCTTTTCAAAACAGTATCATTTGATAAAGGAATTTTATGCATTTCTTTCCCATACTTTTTCCCATGAACTATTTCTGACATTTTAATAGCAACAGGTAACACAAGATCTTCTCCTATCACATAAGGCTTTTTAGTTTTTGCAATTAAATAAGAAGTTCCAAAAAATATCTTTCATTGACGGTAACAAATTTATCAAAACATTTTTTTATTTGAAGATTCTAAAAGTCATTCAAAATATTACTTTGGTTTATTGCAGTATGTTCCATGATTGGTATTAAGATGTTGCTTTAGTTTAGCTGGTTTCATGCTCTCCATAGCCAAAATTTCATTACAAATTAAGCAAAGAGGGGGCGGCCAGGTAGCACAGCGAGTAAGAGCACTGGCTCCAGTGTTGAGAAGACCTGGAGATCGAATCCCAGGCTCAGACACTTAGCACCCACCCAGAAACACCTGGCTGTGTAACCTTGAGCAAGTTACTTAACCCCAATTGCTTAGGGGCGGCCAGGTGGCTCAGCGAGTAAGAGCACCGGCTCCAGAGTTAGGATGACCTGGATCAAATCCAGGCTCAGATACTCAGCGCCACACCCAGAAATAATAACTGGCCGTGTAACCTTGAGCAAGTTACTTAACCCCAATTGCTTTAAAAAAAAAAAAAATTAAGCAAAGAAGTTTTTCATCATCATTAGTAAATCCATACTACAAAAATGATGACCTTTTTTTTCCTTGTCAATTTAGATGTACTACAACCTGGTAACAAAGACTGTCACACTGTCATCAGTACTTTTACCTCTTCTGTCTAAATTTAGCCACTTATACATACCAAAAAAATATTTTTGCCCTAAAATATAAATAGTGCTAATAATTTCTCAAATAAAATACTAGCTTTAGTTTATGAAATTAACATTTGTTTGTGCTTATTTTAAAAAAACTGATGTTTACACTTACAAACACATACAATGTTGATGGTAGAGAAATATTATTAAAGGGTTTTTGTCTTGCTGCAATTAAATACTTATATCTCTGTAGTAATAACAGCAATTTTTTAAATCAAATTTTCTAACACGATATAATCCAGAGATATACTAATTTGATACTTACATGCTGAGGGATGACAGTAGGAAAATACCAAAATTCTTTATTTTCCATAATTATTCTTAACATTCATAACATGCAATAGTCTTGAATCTAAGCTGAGGAGTTTCTGTCAGTTTGTTGGCACTGCATGGCATGACAGCATGCTCAATGCAAAGTGCCCATGTTGTGTGTTCAGAACCAAGGTTTCAGTGAAGTTGAGAGATGCAACACACTCAAGCGCTGCTTCAGATTCATTACACATTTAATTTTAAATTAATTTTTGGTCACTGCATGTTCAGAAACCTTTTACTGTTGCCAAATTTTTCAAGATCCCCAAGTTCGGATACATGATCCCATATGGAGTCACAACCTACAGTTTAAGAAGCACTTCAGTAATGAACTATGGTAGAGTAGTGAACTGGTTCAACCATTTGTAATGCCATGCCAAGCAAAGGCAACTTCCCAAGGTTCAAAATACCAGCATAGGTGCTCTCCATTTTATTCAGTGACAAATTAAGAACAGAGAGAATCAACACAAAGCATAATTCAAAATACAGCATTCACCAAGTGTGATTTAATCAAGTACTACCACAGCCCTGGAGATTACATTCATTTAATCAATCCCAAAGTCCCTCTTCTAAATACTACTCCACCCCTAGGCTGTACATTCATTTAGTCCATCACAAAGCCCCTCTTCTCAAATGGAGATTAGTTTCTAATCATAACTAAAGTACACTCATTTGTTCAATCACAGAGTACAAAAAAGTCAAAAATTCCCCACCCTTGGATCACAATTGAATCTACCCCAGTTACTACAAGCACAGCATTTAATACCCAAATGGAGGTCTTTTCTTCATCTTGACATGAGGCAAGTTCTCAGCAATCTTTGTCCCTGGGGAGACAAAGCTTAGCAAGGCCACAAGATACATTGTCAGTGTCTTCATTAATTCATTTTCTGTCTGCAGAATAGTCCTAGGACCCCTGAAAACATTAGCAAAACCCTCTTCCAGGATTTCTGTAAACATACAAGAAAATCCTTCTTCAGGGCTTCTGAACCAACAGCAAGGTTCCACAACCTCTGCAACAACAGGACTGTCCTTCACCAGTGGACAGAATTCACTCTCTGTCTGCAGAACTGTCTCAGGAGCTCTGAACCAACAGCAAGGTTCCAGGACCTCTGCAACAACAGCACTATCCTTCACCAGTGGACAAATCTGGCAAAACAACATCAAAACAGATAGACAAAGTACCAGCATAACAGGCATGTCTCCTCAGTCCTTGGCAGCTCTGGGTGGCAAGGCCTCAAAAGTCCTGGGCAATTCAAAGTGGCCCTCAGCAATCCTCTCAGTCTCTCTCTGCCTCCAAAGGTGCTGCTTCCAAAAAGTTCTTCTGCCTCTCTTTTCTTGTGTCTCTCTAAATTTAAGTCACCAGCTCCTCCCAGTTCAGCCCTCTCTTTTCACATCAACAAGTCCATCCCAGAAGCGGGATTCATAAGCTCTGGGTTTTACACAATCAATTTGAAAACCAAACCAATACAGGGGGATCGTTATATTCCATTCTGAAGAACAATTTGGAACTAGGTCCAAAAGGCTATAAAACTACCCAGACCTTTTGACACAGCAATGCCACTACTAGGTCTGGATCCCAAAGAGATAAAAAAAAAAAAGGAAAAGGATCTATATGGACAAAAATATGTATATCAGTTCTTTCTGTGGTGGTGAAGAACTAGAAACTGAGGATGCTCATCAATTGGGGAATGACTGAACAAGTTGTGGCATATGATTATGATGGAACACTATTATGCTATAAGAAATGACCAGGAAAGTGATTTCAGAAAAACAAGGCAAGACCTATAAGAACTGATGGAAAGTGAAGTGAGAAGAACCAGAAAAACATTGTGTACAGTAGCAGAAATATTGTGATGATGATCAACTGTAAAAGACTTGGCTTCTCTGATCAACACAATGATCCAATACAATTCCAGAAGACTATAAGGGAAAAAAATGCTATCTACCTCCAGAGAGAGAACTGATGAATGAGTGCAAATCAAAGTATAATTTTCACACTTTCTTTATTTTTCCTGGTTTTTTAAAAATATAGCTAATATGAAAATATGTTTGCATGATTTCACACATATAATTGATATCATATTGCCTGTCTTCTCAATAAATACAGAGAGTAGGAAGGAGGGAGAGAACTTAGAACTCAAAATTTAAAAAGAAAAGAATGTTAAAGAGAAATTTTTTTCTTTTATTCTTTTCTTTAAAAAATGGGTGCAATCGAAAGCTACTGCATATTCTGAGCAAAGGGCTAACAATTACCATTATATATGTATATGGTACTTTAAATATGTTTGCAGAATGTTTTGCTAATTTTTATAAATAAGAAATATTTCTTATTTACAAAAAGCTAAGTAGCAGGTCAATGATCAAGGAACATTTAGAATTGAGCTGAATAATAAGACTGCCACTCTATAAGCTTTAATGTTTTTACATGTCATTTAATTCTCACAGCATCACTGCAAGATAAAGTTATCCTCATTTTATAGAAGAGGGAACTAAAACTCAAGACTAAAAGGCCTGCCTCAAAATACATGTCTAGTTAAGTGGCAGAAGTAAATTCAAACCCATAAGATTATTTCCTGTTTCCAAAACACACTTTCCACTATATCACAATGTGTCTCATATATTCCAATATATATCTGATACTCATGCTAGTATGTAGCCCTCTCTCCATCTAATAGGAAATTCAGTGCAATAAATTTTTAAAAAATAAATTTATTGAGCACTGTCCCTCAATCTTAGTGGAGAGACAAGACAAAGACACACAGATTCTAGCTATATCTAGCCTTAGACTATAACAGCCCTCAACTCTCTCCTGTGTGCACTTTTTAATCAGTTCAAATTGTAAAAGTCAAAATAATACTTTTTAGACATTCCTTTAAAACAAACAGAATGATTGAATGACTACATATTTGAAGCAGTAATCAAAAAAGTAGTGCTCATTGGCAAGAAAAAAAATTTTCTATATCCACACCTCTTGAGTTTTTCCCAAAATAGCAGATCATCCAAAAGTTCTTTTAGTGGTTGCCAAGAAGTATTCAATATAAGATGGCAATCTAAAACCATAATCACATTTTCTAAAAACAAAGAGGAAATTAGGTACTAGACAGCCAAGCCCACATTGTTCCAAGTTCCATTCAGGTCCTATCAGCCCAGCATAGGAGAAAAGGAACTTTAAAATGAAGAGAGAGTCCTGGATCAAACATAATATTCCTAAATCTTTACTGATATTGTATATGGTTATGTCAATAATTTCTACAACACTATTCTAATTAAATGAGGCCATAGAAACAAACTGCTACAGCCAGGCAGTCAACACTTCTCAAAACAATGCTATTTCTGGGATCTCTCACCATACAGTCTCTCTAAGATATCAAGTACCTTTAAAGACACATATCTAACATTAAAAGGCCTGAAGATTAAACTAGCTCCCCAAAGGAAATAAAAACTATATGCCATACTGTATTCTTGATTATATTCATGACTCACACAGTAAAATATGTTACATTTTAGTATGACATAGGTAGAAAGGCATTCCATTAATATATTAAGTAATCGTGCTGATTTAGTCAGTAAAGTAAAATATTTTTCCCTGAAAATTTTTGAATCATTATATTGAATTCACTTAGCACATCCCCTTAAAATGGAAAAAAAAAATGGAGGTATCATTTCTTTGATACTATTAATTTTTTATTTGTTTACGGAAAGTATTTCACTTTTCATATTATACTTTCAATTCCAGTCAAGACATTTGACGATTTTTTATTTAAAAATAAAACAGAAAATTAAGGTACAAAAGGGGATCAGAATTGACAAGATTCTATCTACTTACCAACCCCTGATAAATAATGAACATTAGAACTAGGAGAGCTTTGAGAGAGAGCATCCAGTCAGTCCTTTCATTTTACATTTGGAAATTGAGGTCTAAAGATTTTATAGGACCTCATACTGTGGCCAACCTAGTACTAAAACCTGATTCTTAGGTCTATGAATATTCTACCACTACACCGTGCAAATACAGTATACTCTTACATTTATATCTCAGTAGAGTGCTTATGAAAACTCTCCTATGTTTCTTTCCTATGTTTCTCCTATGTTTACTTCAGTTTCAAAAAGTCTAAATACCAAAATTTTTAGCATTTAAGTTGTATCAATCAACATTTACATAAAGCAAAAGTCTATAAAAGTTTTAAAATGGGACAGCTTAGGTGGAGCAGGGAGTAAAGTGCCAGCCTAGCATTAGGAGGACCTGAGTTCAGTTCAGACCTCAGACACTTTACACACACACACACACACACACACACACACACACAATTAGCCGTGTAACCTTGGGCAAGTTACTTAACCCCAATTGCCCTCCAAAAGGTGGAAAAAAAAAGTTTTAAAATGTTATTTAGTTTCTTTATACAACTATTATTGGGGCTGCGTTTTAAATTCTATCTTGCTTATTTTACTGAACCCAATTAATTTGAAAATAATGTATTTTTAGCATCAATTAGATAATGAAAACTGCAGTTGCAACACTGCAAAAGTACTTTTTTGATATGTAACAGGTATTAATGAAATGGAAGCTATTTGTTGGGACCTTCAACAAAAGGGCAGAACTAAGCAAATGGAAACACATTCATACGGATTCTGTAAGCTCTTTAAAACATAGAGTTCATATTCTTCTCCTGAAGAAACACTGATTCTTAAAATCAAAATGCTTCTATCTTTAACCTTCGATACCCGTCACTTTTCCTTTCTTTTTCAATGACCTCAGGGATACTTCCGAACACAAGCTAAAGTAAACATGCATCTGTGACAGTCAATCTCCAATCCAACCTACCACCTACACTCTTTCCCCTGCCTCTCTCTTCTGGCACCAGACTCTGCCAATTCTACTCATAGCTGCTAAGAAATAGTACCCAAGAAAGCCTTTTCACAAGAGCAAGAACAGAGAGTGCAGAGACAGATTGGGGGCCAAAAGCCAATTGTAAACCCAAGAAGATAGAACTGGAATAAAAACAAGGCTTTCAAAACAGCATTCTTGCCTGCTTCCTGTGGGTTTCAGCAATTGTCAGAGTCAGATTTTTAAAGTTATTTCACAGTATTAGCTGAGCTGACTATCAGAATGGTGTACTGTGACAACCTAATCAGGAAAGGTTTTCTACACCAATATTCCTCTAGGAAAATTAGCATCTAATAATTATTACCTGATTTTATACACACATACATGCACACATGCACATGTATACTGTATATAAAAACATGTTTAGGAAAGATAAGAAAGTAAAAGAATTTTATTTCATTTAATAAAAGTTCAAAGCATATTATGAGAAAGGTAAATGGGGAGTGTGATAAGATTCTTTTTTAAAACAACCAAGACTGGGGTGGCTAGGTGGCTCAGTGAGTAAAGCACCGGCCCCAGAGTAGGAAGGACCCGAGTTTGGTTCCGGCGTAAACTTTGGGCAAGTTACTTAAAAAAAAAAACCAACAACCAAGACCTCTAAATGTCAAATCTTATTTTCTTTCACTGAAATTGATCGTTACTACTAAATGTAATGTGGAAAAACCATTACAGAGTGTGAGAACCATAAAGGAAATCTGAATTTGTGTAAAAAAAATCCCTTTATTGTACAAATAAGGAAGCTAATAATCCTGTATCATAAGATTGCAGAAGTAGAAAGGATCTTAATTTTACAGAGAAATAAACTAAGACGCAAAGAGGTGAAGTGACTTACCAAATGTCACTGAGTAAACAGTAGAGACTAAGCCCCAGTTTTGACTGACTCCCAAGTCCAGTCTCTATTATATCACTTGACATTCTTCAGGTCAGGCCACACAGTTAAACTGCAGTTCCAAGATTATGACCCAGGTTTTCTATCTCCAGATCTAATGCTTTTTCCCCCAACTATCACCCACTTTCCTCCACTTATCTTAAGACTCATAACAGGTTCTTTATTCATGAAATCTGATCTTCACATGTTTTATTTTTCCATATGACATCAAAACTAAACCCTCTGAAATTTGCTAATTGGCTGATGAATCTGTTCCCTGACAACTTATACAAAACAGGTAAACAAGGTGCACCTGAAAATATTCAAAGAATGAAGGTCCTTGACATTAACTTGCCTTGAGATTTAGAACATTTTAATTTAGTGATTGTGGATGTGTAACATCCGTATACCTTATGCTATTTTAAAATAGGCAATGTTTCAAAAGAATGCTTTATTGATAGCCAAATGCTATCATCAATGAAACTTTTCTGAACAAATTTCTCTATATAGAGTTCACCTTTAATATAAGATGTCATTACTTATTAAATGTGGAGATACAAAGGAGCTTATTCCATAATAGCATAGTATAATTATACATGGTATCTTCCCAGAACTAAAAAAAGTGAATAACCCATTTTTGTCTACACTATCTATACAAAATGCCAACTTCAAAGACAATGGTATCTCTATCCTAATAAGAACCTGAATTTCTGAGAGTAACTGAGTTTTCAGGTAGCTTCTTTGACTAGCCACTCAAGCTCAGAACTGAACTTTTAAAAAGGGCTGATATACTTACAAGATGTAGCAATAAGAAACTCTGAATTATGTAGCTAAAGGCCTGCAACTACAGGGCAAAGATAAATGAAAGTAGCAGAAAGACTAATCCTGCAAGTAGCACTCCTCCCCAAATACTTCTCCCCACCCAATCTTCAGGAGAAGCAGATTATGGGGGCTATAAATAAAGTTTAAGCATACAAGGATATAAAAGACTCAGGATTGGGGAAAAGGAAAAGATAAGGTGCACTAAGAGAGTAGACTTAATGTGAAGACTTAAGGAGTACCAGGACATTGATGAAGAAAAACTAAAATCATCACTAAAGTAGAATGGATTTATAAAGTGCACATCAGCTCCAGAGTGTACTGACTCTGGACAACCCCATGCTTGAACATAAACAGTTATGGTGCATTCATAGGAACAGAGCGGGCTTTCCTGCCAGCAGTCCTTTCACTGATTTAAACTCTATAAATAGGCTAAGTGTGATAATAGTCACTAGCAGAAACTCACATTGCAGGCACCACTACTACTGTTATGTGTCTGGTTCAATATCAGGCTTTGGATAAAGCATCAAATTAATAATCAAATAAGTTATCAACCACATCAAAAGGGATTATGGAAAGTGGCCCATTTTAAATAGGTCTTAGATGTAGAGATCATCTATTCCAAAGAACTCTAAGACCTGGAAGAAACTGAAGCTCCAAGAGGAAGGAAAGAAATACAGTAAGGATAGAAGAAGCCTTTGAGACCTCATAGACAAATAATCTCATGTGAAATGGGGGGAAATGAGACTGAAAAGGGGGAAGACATGAGTATCATAGATTTTCAGAAACAAAAGGTGCTTTAGAGACAAAAAGAATAAGGAAAATTGGTCCTATTTCAAACTGCAGCACAGTTAATATAAGGAACATTGTAAAGGAATTTACAATGAAACCATCATAATATATTCAAGAATATTTAAAACACAGGTGACAGATTTCTGATAAGGATCCTGCCTTAACCATTTTATTTTTGATAACCAGACCACAGGTTCAAGAAAGAGCCATGCCATTTCCATTAGAAGAAGCTACATCACCATATACTGAAACCTACAGGTCCAAAGATAAATGTTGCTGAATCTATCCAATCTCTCAGACAGACCCATAACAAATAGCTAAGATGGACAAAGTAATGTTAGAAAATCCTTAATGATAAAAGTGTTGATCTAAGAACAGACTGTGCTTGTTACAGCATAAACTCAAACAAATGCAGATGAAATACTTTTTAATATACTACCAATATTTAAAACAAAAATAAAATATCACTGTTTTATTATGATCTACATCCATACTTCCACTTAGCAAGACCTCTCTCTGAAGACATTACCTAAGAGAATGCTGAATTCGGTCTACCTACCTAGTAAAAGAAGTTAGCACAATCAACTTCTAACCATTCCCTTAGGCAGAATCTTGCTTTTCCTTTAATGACCATTATTAACCAAGTTAATAAAAATCTCCTCCAAAAATATTTTGCACACAGCAAACTGTAAGCTTTTGCAGACAATTTAATCATTCTACAGAACCAATACTAAGTTAATGACACTAAGATTTTAATTCCATGCTAAGGGAAAAGTAGTCTGAAAATAAAGTAGTGAATGAAAATTTGTTAAAATTCTTAGCAATTTTCCCTTAGGTTTAAATAACTAAACAGAGGTAAATAAAATAATTATTCTTCAGTAATTTCTGCCTATACCTTGGTATCTAAAAACGGTAGGAAAACCACAGGTCTAGATTTCCCCAAAATTCAAATATGGCCAGGTTTTATTACACACTCATGTCCTAATCTTTCTCTTTCTCCTTCATTTTCATAAAATTATAGCATTCAGGAACTAGAAGGGTCCTAGTTGAACACTTCCCCTTTATTTTACAAATGTGGAAATGAAGAATCTGGTACTACCCTGATGGGGTTTCCTCTTCAATAGTATTTGCATTATTATTGTTTTTAATTGACTAGCATGCTTCACAATTGGGGGAGGGAGGATGGGAAGGAATGAGAATTCTTTCTTAAGAAATATAATTTGAGGGGCAGCTAGGTGGGGAAGAGAGAATAGAGAACCGGCCCTGGAGTCAGGAGGACATGAGTTCAAATCCAGCCTCAGATACCTAACACTAGCCGTGTGACCTTGGGCAAGTCACTTAATCCCAATTGCCCTATCTTCCCCCTCCAAAAAAAAAAAAAAGAAATATAATTTGAAATCTATGTAACTCTTAGTTCTACAAAGCCAGTCTGACTACTACTGAAAACCAAAAACTAATGACAGCAGACATACCTACATTGAGACAGGGTTACTTCTTTTGATCAAAGGCAGGGAGCAAGCCTAAAGCAATACTCCAGTACAATAATCACATGTTAATCGCTGTGCTAGGCACTCTAAAAATCAACAAGCCCTCTAAAGTGAAGCTGTAAATGCTAACCAAAAGGGAATAAAAGGATACTCAACTTGGAGTCACAGCACTCATTCTAATTTGACTTTGACACTCATAGTAAAATCAGCAGCATCTTTTAATATGGCAACACACAAACATATACATGTAATATATACATGAGAGACTCCTGGAGTCAGGCATCCTTGGTCCAAGTCCTGCTTCTGATACACAGAAGCTATGTGTACTTGTTCTAGGACAGCTCCCAATACCCCAGGAAATTCTCTAGGACTTTAAATTGCAGGGCAGTTACTGATCTGCATTGATAGATTAAGTTACCTCACCAGGAACTCTCTATATTGATGCTAACATAAATATATAAACAAAGTTCTTCCTCTCCTTGAATTTTTTTAAAGTCTCACCTCAAATTTCTCATATCACTTTGCCTTCTCATACCACACTGACCTCTCCTCCATAACTTACCCCATTATAATGCTCTGATTAGTTTTATATATGTGTGTGTATGTGTATATACGTATATACACATATGCATATGTATGCATGTCTCTTCAACCCTACTCTATCATAGGGACCTTGAAAGAGAAGTCCAGAATGGCTAAGTAAAGTGTGTATGAAAACAACTGAATATCATTTGCCTAAGAAACAACAAATATGATGAATACAAAGAAGCATGGAAAGACTTACTAAACTGATGCAAACTAAAGTAAGCAGAGCCAAGAAAACATAACTGCAACAATATAAATGGAAAAAAGCAATAACCCCCAAACAATCGAAAATGAATGCTACCAATTTATAAAGAATTAATGTGGTCCCAAAGAAAAGACAGGAGAAGACACCTGTTTCAATTCCCTTGCAGAAATGAGAGGTCCTGGGGCAGCTAGGTAGCACAGTTACCTAGAGCATCAGCCCTGGAGTCAGGAGGACCTGAGTTCAAATTCAGACTCAGACACTTAACACATACTAGCCATGTGACCTTGGGCAAGTCACTTAACCCCAATTGCCCTGCCTTCCCCCCACCAAAAAGAAAAATGAGGGATCCATGAATATGGAACAGTGCATATAATGACATTTAGAAAAAGAAAGATATATATGTTTGTATATTATATATACACAACATATAGTTGCATAAAACATATAATTATGCTGATTTCTCTTTTTTTTTTCTTTAAAGGCCTTGTTACATGGAATGACTGCACAAAGGAATATAGGGACAGATTTGAGTAATACAAAAACAACAGATAAATGAAAATTTATTTTAACAAAAGAAAAAAGGGTCTCATATTAGTCTATCCTCAGTCAGTGATTTAAACAGTAGGGATTTAATAAATATTCTCTGAATTGAACTGCAAGAGAGGTTCACATAGCCATGAGAATAAAAACAAGCTTTACTGATATTCAGTTTCACTCTCACTCCTTTCTACCAAGGCCCTGTGGGTTGAGTGTGAAACTGAATTCTACTTTTGCTGAGAACAGCTTCCCACACAGAAGCTGAAAATGAAGACAACTTATTTCAATTTAGTTCAGTCACAACAGTAATAAGGATGGAAAAAAGGAAGGTAGACTGATAATAAGGCAAAGAAACTGAAAAAAACCTGAGAAGAGACCTTAAAATGAAAATTAATGAATTAAGACTGGAGTTTGGATTCCTAAACAAATGGGATCTACTGAATGACTTTTAGTTTAAAAAGAGAACTGTCTACCTACAACCAGTACAATCTCAGTACTGGAACCAAGGGGTATTTTTAAAAGTGCTATCCAAAAAAGAGTGAGATGAAAACAAATTGGTTTCTATCTTGCTTTACCTTCAAACATTCAGATATAGTAGAATGTCAGGGATAAAAGAAATCTCGAGAGAACATCTGGTCTAACCCCCTCATTTTGCAGTTGACAACTAAGGTGAAAGGACTTGTCCTAAGTCACATAACAAACCTGCTGTAGACCTCGGTCTCTTGAATCTTTTCACTTACACAGGCTTCTTCTTACGAAATATTAAAAGACAAGTGACTTAAATTTGTGTCGCTAGAAAATATTCACAAAGATAAATACCATTATAAGTATTAATACCCCAAACTAGGTAGGGTTATCACACCCTTACTTAAAAGCTAGGAAGATGAGTAACAGCTAAATGACTGGCTACAGAAATGAACAAAATAGGCATTAGTAATCCAAAATTCCTCAGTCCCAAATTTGTAAATGAACTTCATCTACTACCCCAAGTCTTCCAAATTTTCCTTGAGCCTTAACACAAATACGATTGAGGGGTTGGGGGGGGGGGGGAGGGAGGACAATGCAGGAAATCACTGGAAACAGCACAGCAGGAAATGTATCACTCCTTGAATTAGTAACTGTAATTAGGCAATCAAACAAGTTACTAATCATTAACAAGGAGGTCTGTTATCAAAGAAACAATGACAATATCAATACCAGTACAAAAAGAAACTTTGTAAAGAGTTTTATGGAGAATTCTGTCCGGAGAATACTGCATTAAATTGGAATGCATTAATCTTTAACTTTGGAGTAATTTAAAAATCAGAATCAGTTTTACTTCAGAGTATAAATTAAACATTAAAAGCTGTAAGTAGTAGGGCCACTACCATGTGAATTTAAAGTGAAGTCTAGTTTCACAAAAATCCAAACTATCAAGGTTCAGTTCGGCAAGTCCCAATAAATAGGAATTTGTAAGAATGCTCTTTTTCCTCAAGTTCCCTTGTTCTTTAATTATTTATGTATATGTAGTATCTTCCCAGCACAGCATATGCTCCTTCTGGGCAAGACTCTCATCTACCCTAATACAGTGTCTTGCTCATTTAATGTTTATTGAACTGAAGGCCTAGAAAATGATATTTTCACTTAAGAATTTCATTATATTTAGTGCTTTCAATATAAATTCCTTGAAAGCCATTGTACTTGGTGTTTCCGATGTCAATTCCTTCAAAACCGTGTTTCTTTCTTCTTCTTTCACTTAGATTTTGTATACCTGAGTTGAAATTTCCATCTATAACATGAAAATACTACCCAGGGTAAGTGAATATTATCTCGCATTTGAATAGTACTTCAAAGTTTTCAAAGCAATTTTATAAACTCTGCCTCATCTGATCCTCATAATAACTGTGAAGTTAGCAGAGGTCATCATCCCAATTTTATACCTATGGATACAGGCTCAGAGGTACTAGGTGACTTGCCAATGTCCCACACCAAGAGGCAGAACCATGTCTTAAACTTAGGTCTCCTGTTCTTTGCTTTTACAATTGCATAGACATTGAAAAGCTAAAGCTATACTTAAGCTTCTAAATATGAAGAGGCAATAGTGTTCAGGAATAGAGGACTGGACTTAGAATCAGAAACACTTGTTATCAAGTCAAACATAAGACATACTGGCTGAGTGGGCAAATCATTAAACATCTTAATGCTACAGAAAATTCTCCAAAATGGTAAATTACAGAGCTCCAGTCCCAGGATTCAACCCATTTCATTGGTGACTGATGATGTGAAAACTAGCCCACTTAACCCAATATATTTACATGCTGGCCCTAGGCACCAAACAATGCTTTAGCTTCACATTCTATTCAGTCATCCATTCAAGCCATCTTACCATCTATCAATGTGTACCCTCACTCCATCTACCCACCTCCCCAGAACAAAACTTATTATTATTATCCCTCATTAGAATTCTCTATTAAAACATAAGCTCTTTGAGTGCAGATATTATCTTTTTTAAAAAAATTTGTATCTCCAGCACTTAGCACAGTGCCTGGCACATAGTAAGCACCTAAAAAAATGCTTTTTCATTCATGCATGCATGCATTTCTCTGAATTCAGTTGAATATGAACTGAAGGCAATTCCTCACTGATTAAATTACAAGTGTTGGGGTTTTTATTAAGTTGAGGCCATATTTATTTCTCTAATAAGACAATGTATAAAATTCAGCTAGTCTGTTTTGAAACAAACTAATGGAGAAAACTCAATATAATCCACGTACATTTCACTTAAAGTTTTCCTGAATTGTACATATTATCATTCTGACAAATTATGAACCTTTGGTACCATCAATGACCATATATGATTCCAACACTTTGGTATTTAGGTAACACTATCAACTGTAGGTCTATTAAAAATACTTGTTAAAACCCTAATAGGTTTAACAAGCCTGGATTGCTGGAGTAACTCAGATTGGTGGAATAAGCAAAATCACATCATATTAGAAGGTTATTAACCTCCAGTTTTAAAATTATCCCAGAAGAAGGTTGATTCAGGTCTCTCTTTTAAATTATTATCTTGGTTCATATCACAAAATAATATAACCTGAACAAAACTGGTAGATATAGTTGTAATTAAATGACCGGTGCTTGGTTAAAAAGGCTTTGGTAGGATTTTTTTTCTATTGAAAGATATCGTGATTCATGCAAGCATGGGAAAGAGGAAAAACACATGAATAAAATATTCTCCCTCTTCACCCTACTCCTCCCTAATGCCAAAAAAAAAAAAAACCAAACCCACCCTCCCCCACTCAAAAAAAAAAATCTATGTATATCCAAGACAGAAAATAATTTCTCGGCAACAAGAGTGTAATATCTAGCCAGAAATTTCAGGGTTAGAGATAAACTCATAAAGACAATGTTAAGACTTAAGGATGCCCTCCAACTTGCACTGGGGCAGGGGGAACTGTAAGGGAAAAAAGGTGAGGCTAGTATTCAAATTATATGGAAAAGTTTCCATTCTAGAGATCTCCTTCCAGTGCCTTACTGCTGGTTGATGGCACATAAGCACCAGGTCACTGCAAAAACCTGGCTCTGGTGGAAAGCTTGGAATGAGTTAGTCCTGGGCCTAGACAAAAGTGAAAAGCCCTAATCTGGCCCCCGGAGGGTCAGAAAACTGCGGCCGGCGAACAAGTGCCCGAAACTCTGACCTGCCCCCCTACCTCACCCCCTTCGGGAGAAAGTGGGGCTGCTGAACCGAGCTCCTGCTCCTGTGACCCCAAGACGAGGGAGAAGAGAAATAACTCCAGGGACACAAACTCCCCTCAAGGAGAGCCCGGCAGGAATCCCTCCCACTTGACCCGGGGCTCCCCCACCCCCATCCTATGCAGACTTCTCTCCCACACACACCCCAAAAAAGTGATGGAAGAAAACCTGGGAAGAACACACGACTGTTATTCACGAAAAGTGAGGGGTGGCAAGTCCCAAGAGCCAGAGGAGCGGCTGCCTGAGCTGGGGACCCTCAAGTCTCCTCCCAGACCCCCAAACACCTGGGGACTTTGTGGAACGGAAACCGAGCCTGTCACCACCTGGGTCGCCTCCAGACCCCAATTATACAAAAGGCAAGGAATACCGCAATGGCCTCGGTTATCGGGAATACGTACACCACACACATTGCATACACACGGGCACCCACAGGAGCACGCACACACATACAACACACATCACACACGGGCTACACACACAGCACCACATACATGCAGGCACGCACATGCAACACAACACCCACACAGTATACATATACAACACAGAAGAGCAGGCAAACACCACACACATGGGCACGGACGTACAACACACACACACTCAGGCTCCCCCCTCTAACAAGCACAGTCCCCCTCACACCCGGGCCACTCGGCTTTATACTGGGACAGGTCCCGTCGCCCTCTGCCCGGCCTCTGGAGCGTCAAGCCCCAGGTGCGGGGCCCGAGGCCGCCAGGGCCGCCCGGCTCACCTGCGCTCCGCGGCGGCTCCTCTCGCTGTCCCCCGCCGCCTGGCTCTCCCGGCCCGGAGCCCGGGCGGGCTGAATGGCTGGCTGGCCGAGACCCTCTCCCGCCGCGGTGACACTTCCCCCGGCCCCAGCAGCGGCAGCTCCCGCTGCCGACTCCTCCTTCAGGACGCAGGCCCCCAGCGGATCGAGGGGGCAGGGGCCGAGGCTCGACAACACGGGCGCCACCGCCGCCGGGTCCCTTCTCTCCTCCGCGCCGCCCAGAGAAAATGTCACCAGAGACCGTTCCGCTCCACTCCGCGCCTCACTTCCGCCCGGAACCACCGAGATTCCGCCGGGCAGCTAGAGCGACTACTGCACCAGGGGCTCCTGGGGGAGGGAAGGAAGAAGGAAGCAAAGGGGAGGCAGTGAAAGCGCCAGATCGCCCCCTCCAGGAATGAGTGCTGTGATCCTCCCGCTGTAGAGTCTGGCGCGCGCTAATCTCAGCAACTCTCGCCCTCTCTCCCTCCCAGGTGTCCTCTACTCTAACTTGCTCTAGATTTCGAAGGGGAAATTACTCTGGTCTTCTGGATTCTACACAAAATTTACCTCCTCAATGAAGGCTCCCCTGATTTACCCAATCAAACCGTGATCCATTCAGTAACTTCAGCCAGCAGGGACACCCCGTCCCTCCCCCACCCCCGCCCCTTCCCACACGGATAAAATTCCAAATAGTGGCCACCCAGTTACGTTTATAAATCACATCTAAACACCAATGGCACGTTTTATGAATGGTTAATCGTTACAGGATTACCTACTGGTGTAAACTGAGAAGTGTAAAGATGGTCCTCTCTCCAAAAAACAAAACTCCTAGTTCTTATTGATAATTCCTAAAATTCTACTATTACAGATTCATTCTTTGATTAGAGATTTAATGCGCTTTTAAAACGCAAATTACACCCTGGGAATAATAACACATTAATACTCTAGAGTGAACATGTTTTCTCTTTTTTAAGATCAGATATTCTTGAGGGAGGGGGAAGAATATGAAGATAATGGGCTCCTGAGGGAGTCGGATGGGACAATAAGAAAGGTTCTGAGAATAAACTTCACCAGTTTCACAATTTTTCCAAGAAAACAATCGATGCAAGTTTCTCTAATAAAGCAATGGTATCCAAAATCTGTAAGAAACTGGTTGAAATATAAAAGAACACATCATTCTCCAAAAGATGAATATAAATAGGCAATTTTCAAAGGAAGAAATCCACACTATCAACAACCATAAGAAAAAAAAAAGTTTCCTAAAGATAGGTGGAGAAATGCAAACTGAAACTCTGAGGCACCACCTTACACACATCAAACTGGCAAAGATAACAAAACAAAACAAAACAAAAAGGAAACGATAGCTATTGGAGGGACTCCCTGAGGACAGAAACACAAATATATCCTTTGAAATTTATATATCAGTAGAGACTTTCTGGAAAGCGATTTGGAACTGTACTTGAAGAGTCACTAAAATACGCATATCCTTTAAAGCAATCAATGGTACAGTAGGAGGCTTTATATCACAAAGACAGTAAAGAAAAAGAAAGACTATATGTAAGTACAAAATGATCTTTTTTGTTATAGCCAAAAACTGGAAACAAATGAAGAGGGTGATCACCAATTAGGAATATGAATATAAGGGAAGATGATTACACCACAAAAAAATAACAAAAGGATGCTTTCAGAGAAACCTGGGGAAATTTGTATGAACTGCTGCAGAGTGAAGTATAGAGAAACAGGAGAACAATTTATACAATGGCAAGAAGACTCATCAAAAAATAATTTTGCAAAGAGAACCCCAATCAATGCAATGACAAATCACAATTCCGTAAGACCAATAATGAAGTTAGCCACTGTCTAAAGAAGAAGTAATAGATTTAAGGGTCAGAAGGATACACACATTTCAAGACATGGTCAATGTATGAATTTGTTTTGTTTGACTTTTTTTTCCTGAGATTTCTGGGGAGTTTTTTGTTTTCTTTTTGTTTTTGTTTCAGTGAAGGAGAATGGGATGGGGAGGATTGAGGAGGGCTAGCAATCATGTTGCTAAACAGAAAAAAAATGAATAGAATAAAAGAGAAAGAAGTCCAGAAACACAGATGCCTGGCTCATAGTAAGCACTTAATAATTGCTTATTGACCTTTGAAAATAACATATTGAATTTTTTTCAATATATAATATATGTCGAAATAGAGAGAGAAGAAATACATGTGAAAGAAAATATATATGAAGAAATAAATGTATTTGAATTGAAATATATTTGAAGAAATATATGAAATATATAAAAATATAATTTTTAAAAGGGTAAGCTATAAGATTTGTGGTTTCATATGCGATTTTCTGTTTTGTTTTACTTAATATGTTGATGTTTGTTAAGTGTAAATTCTTTTTAAAATAAGATTTTTTTTAATTTCAAAAGCCATATTTGTATTCTTATTAAGAAAGGCAAAAAGCACAGTGTTATTAAATATAAAGAAGAAAGGGGTTGATTATTTTTGCTGGGGGGGGTTTCCTTTTCTTCTTTTTTTGGTTGTTGTTCTTTAAAAATATTTGTTATATGGAATGGTTCTCTAGGAGAGAGGATACTGAGAGAAATTCTGTAAACATAAGAAACATATATCAACAAAAATTTATTTTAAGAGAAGAGAGGGGTTATAAAAATATTCACAATGGTACTGAAAGCCATGAGAGACATTTATTATACCACATTAAGGTACAAGAGGCAGTATGTGATAGTATAAAACACATTAGACTGAGTATCAAGAGTTCTTGGTTCTGATCCTGGCTCTGCTATTAGGAAGCAAGGTTATAAATATATTTAATTTTTATTATTCTTATTTAGAGAGTCACTTGATACATCTGAACCTCAACTACCTTATCTGTAAAATGAGGGAATGGATTGGAGTATATGTATTGATTTTCCCAGTGACATTGGCATTGCAAAAGAGAATGCTTTATATTCACATAGAATGTTAAGGTTTACAAAGCAATTTCCTTAAAATAATCTTATGAACTAAGGAGTATAAGTATTATGATATCCATTTTATATGTAGGAAAGTTGAGTGTCAGTGAGGTTCAATGAGTTGCCTATGGTGCAGAACTCTTTGAACTATACCCCATCTCAAACTAGACTATACAGCACTATAGCAGTAGAGAATGAATGCAAGTTACTATGAATAGATATATATGCATACATACATGTGTGTATCAGTTCTGAAGTCAAGAAGACCTGGGTTCCAGTCCTGCCTCCATAAAATTAGCAGTTTGGCCATGATGAGTCACTTAATCTCTAAGTGCCCAGGATAGTTTTCTAAGACTGTAAGTTTCAGAAGAGCTGCAGGTCTTCACTGCATAGATGGAAAGAATTGCTTGTCCCCAGGGCTAGGTCTCATATAACATATACATATGCTGCAATGCACAGAGTGCTGGGTTTGGAATCAGGAAGCTTTATCTTTCTGAGTTCAAATCTGGCCTCAGACACTCACTAGCTGTGTGACCCTGGGCAAGTCGCTTAAGACTGCTCAGTTTCCTCCTCTTTCAAATGAGTTGGAGAAGGAAAAGGCAAACAACTCCAGTACCTTTGCCAAGAAAACCCCAAATGGCATCATGAAGAGTCAGACATGACTGAAAAACGGCCGAACAATAATACAGATATAGATACAGACACATGTGGCTATACATATGTACATGTCTATATGTGTGTGTGTATTCAACAAACATTTATTGGACTCAGATCATGTGCCTAATACTTCCAGGGGGTGGGGATAAAAGTAAAAGGCATAGTCCCTGACCTCAAAGAGCTTAATAACTAGTTGAGGAGACCCAGTATGTGTGTTAAAAAATAATAAAAATAGGGGCAGCGAGGTGGTGCAGTGAGTAAAGCGCTGGCCCCAGAGTCAGAAGGACCTGAGTTCAGTTCTGGCCTCAGACAGTTAACACCCACACAAAAAAACTAGCAGTGTAACCAAGGGCAAGTTACTTAACCCCAATTGCCCTCCAAAAGGCAAATAATAATAATAATACAAGATAATATGTGAGAAGTGCCACTGATGACAATGATATTGAACTTACATTCCATTACTTTTATTAAATTACAGAAAAAGTTATTTTATCCATCTGCACAATAGTCTATAATACTGGTTAGCATTTTGGGATTTGTAGTTTAAAGGGACAACCATTCTACTCTCAACCCTTAGAATAATTTCAAAGTATTTCAGTCTTTGAGCTAGAAGGAGGAATTGAGTCATGTCCTAGAATGCTTAAAAGGATACGTAGAGTCTCTGAAAAGTCTAAGAGGAAAAAGGAAGGACCTCAAGAAATGAGCAGAAGGATTAATAGAGGTAAGGAAGCCTCTTCAGCCCCAGCCAGGATTTAACCACATGAGCAGAAAAGAAACACTGAGCCATCCTCCCATTTCTCCAGTCTTCTCGGAGCAGAAGACTAGATCTGAAGCTACCAGTTGTATGTCAAGGACTTATTAGGGCAGGTCCAACAAAATGGCCTGCTCTTTTCCCAGTTTCCCCTCCCTGTATCTATCTAGTAACAAAGATAACAGAAATTTAAATTAGTGTAGAGAAGTAAACCTCTGTCTGAATATTAGGAATTTTCCTAACTGGAGGGTCTGAGCTATTATGACTTTACTACCAACTTTCCATCCAATTTAAACTCAATAGAGTAGGAGAGGAGGGGACCTAGATTTTTTTTTAAAAATTACTAATTGTCATAACAGGCTTGTCTGATTACATCTTTAAGGACATAGGTACAGAAGAAAGGTCAATGAAGAATTTTGTCTGCCAGCTGTGCACGCCACAGCAACACCCACAAGCCCTAGTTTTAAAGGAGGTTAGTGACTTGTCCCAAGCCAAGCTCTATCTAAGGCCAATGAAAAGGAATGAAACAAGAACAATATTAGTGAGTGGCATGTTGTTTTTCACTGTTTCCAAAAGGCTTTATACTCGCCACCTCACAACAGCCCTATGAAAGAAGTCATGCAAATATTATTACTCCATTTTTACAAATGAGGAAATTGGAGCTTAGAAAGGCTGAAAGATTTGTCATAGGTTAGAGAGCCTGTTAATCAAAGAACCAGGACACAAACCCAAGACTTTTCTTATTCTAAATCCAGAATCCTCTCCATCATAGGTCAGTGGCTAGAAACCTGTGTCTTCCCTGCTGTTTGTTGAATCGAAATTGAATCAAATGAGGTGCTAATGGAAATTTTTAAAAATCCTATTTGATTCAACAAATATTCACTAAATCCCACTTAAGCAAGAGATTATACTAAGCAAGTCACAGCTGTAGTCTTTCCTGAGTCTCCCAGCAGTTAGTACCAACCCCTAAAAACTATTTGGTCTCTTCTATATACTTTGTGTATAGCTGTGTATGTAGATCAGGCCTGTACAACCTGTGGTCAGTGAAGGATTTCTGCAGCCCATGAAAAAATGTGGAGGAAAACATCCTTTGTATGTAGGGGAAACAATTTGGTGTGAGGGCAAGAGCCCAGAGGTCACTAAGCACCCCTCAGGCTGTAGGTTGTTCAGGCATGATATAGGTGGTTGTCTCCCTGCTCTGATAGAAAGTAAACTCCTTGAGGGTACTAATTCACTTTTTTAGCACCTAGCCCAGCACCTGGCACCTAATAGGCAATTAATAAATGTGTGCTAGTTGATTGATACAAAAACAAAACAATCCCTACACTCAAGTCACTCACATTACAGTTGAGGGAAAGCAATACTTAATGAATCCAGTTAAGTAGAGCTAGAGAGGGAAAGAAGAAAAGGAGAATAAAACAGTTGTAGGAACATGTGAGGAGGAAAAAGCCTTAGTAAGTAGGGGGATTAGGTAAAAGCTGAACTGAGCCCTGAGGGAAGATTAGAATTATAAAAGGCAGATTTAAAGAGAGAGTGCTTGGAGACTACATTACCGTGTTTCCCCATAATAAGACCTATCCCGAAAATAAGCCCTCCCCTTACTGTGTAAGATTCCTCTAAAATGAGCCCTCCCCCAAAAATAAGCCCTATTGAGATTGCTACTGTAGTGGAGGTGATCCCCTGCGCTACACGCTACATTACGGTACCCTCTGTATGCACCGCCCCCCCCCCCCCCCCCCGAAACGCCCCCAGCCCCCCGAACCACCTCCCACCAGAACCGCCGCAGTGAGCACGTCATCCTGTTCTTCCCCAGTGATTTGCTTATTGAATAAAGGTACATTCTTTTGTTCACATTTACCTGTTTATTAAAATTGCTGTCAATGTTCATTAAAATAAGCCCTCCCCTGAAAATAAGCCCTCTGGTGTTTTTCTGTCCAAAAAAATAAGACAGTGTCTTATTATCGGGGAAACACGTATGTAGGAAATAAAAGGCTTGGGGGCAGCTCCCTGTCCCAGTGAATAAGAGACTGGAGTCAGGAGGACCTGAATTCAAATTTGACCTCAGACACTTGACACACTTACTAGCTGTGTGACCTTGGGCAAGTCACTTAACCCCAAGTGCCTTGCCTTCCCCCCTCTAAAAAAAAAAGAAAGAAAGAAAAGGCTGGACCCAAGTTCAGGAACACCTTGGTGGAAGTCTGCCTCTGACACATGTTAACTATATGACCCTGAGCAAGTTATTATTAAGTGACCCACAGTGCCCCAGTCAACTGTCTAAAACTGTAAATTATGGATAAATTGTTGATCTGCATCAGGAGGGAGTTTCCACACCAGGAATTCTCTGGTTTAAATTATAGGTCTAGGAGGAACAAAATTGTCAAGAATGGAGGAGCTACCAAATTTTGACTCTCATCACTATATGAGAGGCAAAATAGTATTTAAAAAAAATAGAACTGAACCATATCAAGAACACACAGAGTAGGTCACCATGAGAGGCTACACATTTTTCAGAATACTGGTAGATTGGTTCATCTGTCTGAAAAAAGTGTGTGGGGTATAGGGACACCCCTTATCCAAATTTTAAAACTCAGAGGCAACTCCAGGTAGGAACAGGAAGCATTTATTCAGTTCTCACAAGAAAAGGGTGTCACCTCCACTAGGACCAACTAGTGGAAGGAGACGTATTACAGAAGACAAACCTAGATTATTTATATACCCTAGCGCAAACAAGCCCCCTTCTACCACTATCCCTAATTCCCACAGGCTGGGAGGTGGGTTTATAATGTAGGCACAAAAATCCTCTCCAAAGACAAAGAACAGGGAAACAGGGTATAACTAATTCAACGTACATGTCCTTATTTGGCAAACAATGCAGAGGTGGCACTGAGAGGTCATTCTGAGTTCTGAGTCCTTAGGAATCATGTGTTTTCTGGTAAAGGGGACTCAGGTCTGTTCTCACAAGAAACCTAACTAGATTTTAGGGTATAGTCTGAGAAGTTTTCACCTCTCTTACTCAAAAGGATAGCAAATGCTTCAGAAAAAAATCATATATGTTATTATTATTTTTAAAAATCAAGAAAAAAATCAGTAACTATTTGCTTATATGTCTTCTTTTCCTGTATTTACAAAATCTTTGTGAGACTAATCTATTCAGGTATCAAGACCATCCTTGATAGAGGTATGAGAGATAGGTTTTCAACAACCAATATTCTACAAAAGACCACATCTTTATAGTCACACAATTGCAAAAGAATGCAAAATCCCACTGTATTTATTACCTGCTAACTACAGAAAGCATTTGATCCAAAAGAGAAAAATGTTGCCTTAAGGCAGCAACATGTCCCCCATGCATACGTTAAAATACAAAAAGATCCCGTGAAAAATTCAATGAGTGATAACTTTGTTCTTCTAACTCTCAGATTATTAATAACAAGTAAGGCATAACATAGGGAAACTGATGCTTGCCAAAGGTGTTTGCCAGTGCCATAAAAAATGTCCAGCACAAAGTCCAAATATAAGAGGGACTCCCTAGAGAGGAGGAGGGAGATCCTCCAAATGCTCCTGTGGGTGGATGGCATTATATTTATTGCATCAAGTCCCAGAACATTGCAGAGTCTCCTAAATCACTTTAAAGAGTTTGAACTAACCACCCACAGAGAGAGAAAAAAAAATGGTTGAAGAACGCCTATTGCTCAGACAATGCTATGCAATGGAATGAATAGCTCATAGAGCTAGTCAGTAGCACATATGTATCAGAAAGACATTAAAGATAAACAATGAACTGACTTGAGAATTGAATAGAAGGAAGTGACTTGGCTGAATTGCCTTTGGAAAATTAAGCCTGACTTTTAATTATACCAAAATTCTCCCTGAAACAAAGGCCTATATTTTTAACATAAATATTTTTCCAATAATGTCATGTGGTTATGTATTACTGAATACCATAGCCATACAAGAAGTAAAGATGCAGCTCATCCAAATAGCAATGGAGAGATGCATGGTGGGTGTGAACAGGTCAATGGATGTTACCAACAAGGTAACATCCAAAACACAGGATAAATATATTCTCAGAGATTCATGACCAGAAGACAAAGTGGGCCAATTAGCAGTGAAAGTTAGTATTAACAGATGGATAGTCCGTGTGCTAAGATGGTCATGTACTATCAATAGACCAACAGAATGGCATCCAGCATTTCATTGTCCACTTCCCCCCTCCTGCTCCCAAGGATTTGGGGCAGGATTTGGAAGGGAATTAAACAGCCTGAAAACATGTGTTGAAAAAGATAGAATAAGGAGTGACTGATTAAAGATTTTGAGGAAGGATGAGGCATGTTCAAATTTGATGTCAGGAATACTGATTTGGCAAATGAGTGGAAAAAAAAACATTCTTTAGAGAAGAGAAATCAGTGGCAAGACCAATTCATAGGCCATTACAATCATATAGGTGTAGGGCAGCTAAACACCTGGGAGATTTGTTGCCAGCCTCAAAAAACGAAATAGGAACAAAATGTGTTCCAGGAGGAAGACATAGACAGGAATTGAAAAGCATGAAAACAAAGACCTTGCCCTCTCACCTGAGTTTTCATGCTTTATCATTTTCATTTTCAGAGCAAGATCCCCATATGGGGTCTTCAGGAAACTATTGTGCCATAGACCAAAAGAACTTCTTGAGGTTTATAGGAAAGCAACCCCTGAAATGATCTAAGAAGAAAGCAGGTTAGAACACAGGAATAGATGGAAGTTAAAAGGGGGCTTTCTGGTCCCATGCCAGATAGAGTATTGGGGCAGAGATATTGATTCTGCCAGCAGGAAGAAATGAGTTCAAAGTCAGACTAAATGTCTGGGTGTCCTAATTAGCTGTCTGACTATTCTATTGTTAGAGTAGGATCAAAATGTCCCCAATTTTGCTCTGATACCTTGACTTTGCTCTGATAATGTTGATAAACAATTTTTTAATCTAATCAATCATCACTGAGTGTGAACAGGTCCTATACACCTACTTGAATACACCAAAGTCATTGTGTAAAAGACTATATCACACTCCAAATCACTTTGTGTAAAAGAAGAGACTATTTCAAAAGTGAAGGAGTTTCTGAGTCCATGAATTAGAGTGACTGGAACAAGCATGGAGCAAAGGGAGGACTGGGCTGTGGCAGAAAAGGGAGATATGAAGAGAATCTGACTCTACAGGCAACCATCCTGAAGAAGAGGTTTCAGATTAATATGACACAGTAGATTGAATGCTGGGACTGGAATCAGGAAAATGTGAATTTAAATCTGGTCTGATACTTACTAGCTGTGTGACCCTAAACAAGTCCCTTAATCTTTATTTACTTCACTTTTCTCATCTGTATAATGGGGCTATTAATAGCATCCACCTCACAGAGTTGGTGTGAGAATCAAATGATAGTATTTGTAGAGTAGTTAACACAATGCCTGGTACATATAAGCACTATATAAATGTTAGCTATTATTATTATCTAAGTCCCAAGAAAACATTAATTCTTTCCCCAGCTTCTCCTCTGGATACCTGTTTATCCATAGACACTGCAATATAATCTGTCATTTCATTCCTCACATGTTTCCAGGAAAGTGAATTTTGCCTCAGCACATAAAGAGGTCAGGGTTTAACTATATACATCTATCCATCTATCTATCCATCTATCTATCTATCTATCTATCTATCTATCTATCTATCTATCTATC
>NW_027185712.1:801858-802135 GCF_028583685.1 Petaurus breviceps papuanus
CTATCTATCTATCTATCTATCTATCTATCTATCTATCTATCTATCTACCTATCTATCTATCTAACTAGGCTTTGCACATGTCCAGATCACCTAAGATGAAGACATTCATTAAGAAATGGCTGATGGAAGAAGACATTCTGTATTCCCCTATCACACGGATGGGAGCAACCTCGTGTCACTGGCTGATAGACACAACAGGCTTTGTCTTTAATGTCACTAACCTGGGGACAGTCTCTCTCTCTCTCTCTCTCTCTCTCTCTCTCTCTCTCTCTCTCTC
>NW_027185712.1:802235-810670 GCF_028583685.1 Petaurus breviceps papuanus
CTCTGTCTCTGTCTCTCTCTGTCTCTCCCTCACTCTCTGTCTCTGTCTCTGTCTGTCTCTCCCTCTCTGTCTCTCCCTCTCTCTGTGTCTGTGTCTGTCTGTCTGTCTGTCTGTCTAGCATCATCCAAGAAGTGAAGGCTATGTTCACCCACAGCACAGAAGCCTTGAATTAAACTGAGTGAGGGGAGGGGCTACTACTTCCTCCTCCTCCCTTTTTCATCCTGTAGCCCTAAGAATCAGGTTTGGGGATTGAGTCTCTTTTGTTTATTCTTTTCAGTCCTAGGCACAGGCAGTTGAGAGCTCAAACCTTGGAGACCTCAAAGACAGCATTCTAGGGCAGAGGTTGTTGCCAGCCCAACAAGGATTCCCTAAAAAGCCAATGTACTGGGTCTTAAACCCAAGGGGACTTTGGACTTGGAACTTGGTGAAGCTATAATCTGTGGAACTGAGTTAAACCCTGAATATAATCTCCCTCTTCTCCCCAGAGTCTGAGAAGGTATAAAGGGGGATTATGCTCCACTGGGTGTTGGGGGAACAGGAAATGTTTATATGCTTGTCATTACTATACCTTTAAAAGTAAATATTCTTTTATAAAAACTACTCTATTAAGTGGCTAAATAGATCTGCTACTCAGGAGACTCCTATAACTGAGGAATCCAATCAGTGGGGTCTTGAGCCAAGGGCAGAGGCTAGACATCTCCCAATCTGGATCCACAGAACTCTGGGGGAGGAATAAAATGTAACAGATCTGGCCTTCAGGCAATGGGGGCCAGTGTAGTTATTGTTACATATGTATGTATATCTATATGTATAGATGTATGTGTATATGCACATGTGTATATGAGTGTTTGTGTGTGTGTGTGTGTGGTGTGTAAAATCTGGTTAGACAAGAGAAACCAACCTCTGATTAGGTTTTAGGAGTTTTCCTCATTGCAAACTCAGACTTTTAAAAGAAGAAAAGGAAACCAAGTGGACCTGGGGGGCCACTATATTGTACTCTTAAGCTTTAACAGGTTATTATTGTGCTAAGAGAAGCTAGGTACCACAGTGGATAGGATGCCTCCAGGAGTTTAAATCTGGTCTCAGACACTTCCTAACTGTGTGACCCTGGGCATTTAATATTTACTTCAATTTCTTCATCTATAAAATGAGCTGGAGAAGGAAATAGCAAACCACTGGAGTATCTTTGCCAAGAAAACCCCAAAACAACAATTATTATGCTAGGCTGCAAATAGTTTGGCCTCTTAAGATAAACACTTTTTATTTTTTGCTTTTTTGGAGGGCAGTTGGGGTTGAGTGACTTGCCCAAAGTCACACAGCTAAGTTTTTTTTGGTGTTAAGTGTCTGAGGCTGGATTTGAACTCAGATCCTCCTGACTCCAGGGCCAGTGCTCTATTCACTGCGCCACCTAGCCACCCCAAGATAAACTCTCTTAAGATGATAGATACTTCCCTTTATAAAGGAAGATGAGAGTCTTTGTCCTAGTCTTATGTCTAGGGGTGTGAAGGTACCATTTTTCCCAAAAGACAAAAAGACTGAGAGCTCTTGGAGTCAATCTAAAAAAAAAGATGGCAGAATTTACTCCTCCTTCTATAGGCAAGAATGAGGTCCTCAGATGAGAACCATGGATGAAGACCAGGAGAAAGAAGTAGAGAGCAATAGATACATGATGCCACATCCAGCAATAGTCCCAGCAGAAACAGCTCAATAACGTCACCAGCCATCATTGACAACTCTGCAGAGTCAAAGTCTTGAGTTGCTCCTGCCCTGATATGTATATCGTAGCCACATGTATGCTACAATGTGCACTCCTCCCTCTCCCCATATATGCTGGTTACCTGTGTTCCCTCTGAATGTCCCTAAACGTGATCCCTATTTTTCTCCACTCTTCTTACTTATGGTGTATGTTTTGTGGGAAAATGTACCCCAGGTTTACATGGGGAAATGTTCTATTACTCTTTATCTTATTGCTCTACTTCATTAAATGCCTTTGTTTTGAACTAATTAGGTCCTCTAGCTGACTAGTAGAAATTAACACACTGGTTGGGGTGGAGGGCTTGTGAGCTATAGTTTTGAGTGTATGTAGATACACAGAATACCTTGAACCTAGAGTAGCTTCCTTGGGGGCCTCCCATTTGAGAAGGGAGATGACGAAGGAGTTACATAGGAAAATATGATCAAGGCCTGAAATGGAGTGGTAGCTATGAATATGTGCCATGGGAGATCCCCAAAGACACATTTATGGATTTCTACAAGATTTAGTGCTATAACCTAAGGAAGTCTTATTCTCTCCCTTCTAATTGCAGCAAAGTCAACAAGTCCTCCTCCACAGCATAGAGGCAGAATGTGCAGCTTTTAGAGGAACAGTGGGTCAGATTTTAGCTAGTTTCCTATCTTGGCAGCTGAGGCAGTGGGCCCTTCAGTGGCTGTGTATAACTGGGTGCCCAGCTGTCTATCCAGAAACTAAATACTCCTCAGAGTTTTGGCTTAGTTTTCAAAACAGGTTAGAATATACTCTTGGAAGGAGCTGATCCCTGCTCCAGTTACTCTCAGACCCCTAGTAGGAAATATCTCTGACTGCTTGAATTTAATGCTGAGAAAAATTTCAGAGCACTTGAAATTCTCATTCCTGAAGCAGTATTAGCTACAGGGAGAAAGCAAACACTTTACCCATCCCCCTCCACTCTGGAGGACTAGACTACCCAGACAGTGACCTAATTGGGTCCTTCATTCAAATTTCTTCCTGTGATTTCCTTTTTCTTCAAGTCTTGATCTTCCCAGTCTTCAAATGTTGATGTAAGGGAGGAAAAGTTCTCATACCTGTGGTGTACACTGTCTGTCCTGAAGCAGGTTTCACTTGAGCTCATCAATTGTAATTGCTAGAGAGAAAGTCATATAGCCTGCAGAACTGTGCTGCTGAAGGTACTGAGTGTGGCTGCCACACCTAGAATGCACCAGCCAGTTGCAACAAGTAAAATCTTTCTGTATCTTGATTTCAACACTTCTTTGTTTCTTAACCTACCACTTCTTAGGGATGTTAGGGCATGGTCTAGCAAAAATATTATACCTGCAATTAACTGAAACAGATGTCTCTTAAGGTAATCAATAACCTAACTACCAAACTGGAAAGAAGGGAATAAGGATTTATATAGCACCTACTATGTGCTAGGCACTGTACTAACTGCTTTTACAAATATCTCATTTGATTCTCACAACAGTATGTAAGGTAGGTGCTGTTATTACCCTCATTTTACAGTTGAGGAAATAGATGCTAAATGACTTGTTCAGGTTTACTATCTGATACTCAGATCCTCCCGCCTACACATTCAGTGCTCTCTCTATCCACTGTGCAATGAAGCTGCCTCAAATAGATTGGTATTTTCCAATCATCATCCTTCTTTACCTTTCTTCAGCAGAGAAGTCCCTTAGCCATCTCATTTCTCGATGTCCCATTTTCTGAATCCTCTCTTTTTAGTTTCCATATTATATCAATCCTGACTCTCCAACCTATTTTCCAACCACTACTTCTATGACTCCTTCATTAGACTTTCTTTTTTCTACTGTCCTCTAAATATGGAAATTCCTTAAGAATGTGGTAAAAAGACAGGTCTGGTGGTACCTACTGGTAATCCCTGCTACCAGGAAGGCTAAGGACGGTAGATGGTTGAAGAGTTCTGAATTGCAATAGGCAAAGCCAAGCATGTGTCTGTACTAAGTACAGAACCAATACAGTGAACTTCTAGGAGTTGGGGAGGGGGGGTGGGGAAGAAAACCAGGCAGGCTAAGGAGGGACAAACCAGCCCAGGTCATGGAGCAGGTCAAAGCTTCAATGACAAGCAGCAGTGGTTCTGGACCTGTGAGTGGCTACTACATTTCCAGCCTCAGTGGTAAGGAGATAGTTTAAAAAAAAATACAGAATTATGTTAAGGACCTGAACTAGAGTAGGGGAAATGAAAATGGGAAGGAAGGAAGAGATATGGGATATTTGACTGAGAAGTCAACAAGACTTTGATGATTGGATAAGGTGGCAAATGACAGGTGTTATATGCTAGGTATATGATGGCATGAAAGGAGGATAGCAAAGTATGCCAAAATCATGTATGTTGTTCAGTGTAACCTGGAGAGAGAAAAAAATTAGTTTCTTAAGTGAGCTAGTAATTTCTGTAGCTGGGTAGAATTCTATTCTACCTGGAAGTGGTTTGGAAGTTATCTTAATTGACATCAAGAGGGTGGCAGACTTTCAACTTTTCTATTAAGAACAACTTTCAGAATGAAAAAGATCAAACATTATTAAGAAGGAATTGAAGTCCAAGATACCACAGAAGATAGTAGACAACATCTGACTTTTCTAAATAAATTTAAGCCTCTAGGTCTAAACTTGCATAAGTTCCCAAAGTGGGTGATGTTGCCTCTTGGGAGGGGGAGGGGTGCTGGAATGATGCAGGGGGTGGTAGTCGCCTCGGGTACAATTAAGGGGTGTTGAATAAAAATAAGGAGGTGATGGAAGCATAAGGAAAAAAAGAGAAGAGAATTTTGAAAAATCATTCATGCATCTTTCATCTGTTACAGAGTTAAAGTTATAGCGATTACATTGTTTTCCAAATAAACGCACAAAATGCAAGTTATAAGTGATCAGTGGTCAAGTCCACCAACAGGTCTTAACAAGAAAGTGTTAGCAGGTGAGTGAACAGGAATATGTGTATATAAAGACTTGTTTACAATATGATACTATATGGTTACATGACATAACATTGCATCATCAAAATTTCAATGCAGGAAAAAAAAACACAAATTTACAATAAATCATTAAATTTAAGATGTGTCATTTAAAAAATAGTTTATATATTTTTTTGAAATGATGCAAATTAAAGGGTTAAAGAAAGTAGATTTACAGGAGGGTGTTGAGTAATCTTTTTTTTTTTTTAAAAAGGGGGCAGTAAGCCAAATAATTTCTGCAACTTCTGATCTAGAGTGATCACTGAATCACTCTCAGAAATCTTATACAAACAGTATGATTTCAGCTTTCAGGTCAATTGTTCCTTTTCCCTTCTGTGTCCAGGAGGGTTATCAAACTAGGTTTGCAACTATCTTGTCCTCTTATCTATTGCTGGTGTGGAAGTGTGATATTTTGGGGGAAGGAGGTTTTGAAGGAAAGCTGTGGAAATTCTATAGATTACAATATACCAGAAAATATACAAGAGTGAATGACCTCTTTGCTGGGAGGGAGATGAAATCTCAGCTTAAAACAAGAGAGAGTCCTAAATGATCTCATCTAAAGGGAAAGTCTCTGATATCTCTAGGCAGCCAAAAACAGAAATCAAGGATATGTAGTAAAGCTAACTTTCTCTACATGTTTACAGCTTCCAAAATTTTCCAAAGACTAAATGTGTCAACACCTCCATGAATGAATATTTCCCAAGAAGCTCCGATACTAACTTTATTCCTTCTACAGATAATGAGTATCACATCACTCTCTCTACCAATTAAGAATCATAGCTCCTCAGGCTGATTTCAGAAAAACCTGGAAAGACTTATATGAACTGATGCAAAGAGAAGTGAGAAGAACCAGGAAAATACTGTACACAGTAACAACAATATTATATGATGATCAACTGTGAATGACAGTTATTCTCAGCAATACAATAATGCAAGACAATTCCGAAGGACTCATGACTCATGCTATCCACCTCCAGAGAAAGAACTGATGGAGTCCGAATACAGTTAGAAGCATACTATTCACTTTCTGTATTTTTTGTGTTTTTTTTCTTTGTGTTGTGTCTTCTTTTGCAAAATGACTAATATGATAATATGTTTTTCATGATTGTACATGTATAACCACTATGAAATTGCTTACCATTTAGGGGTGGGGAGAGGTAGCTTTGTTATTTCTTTCCTTGATACTACCATTCACTCCATCTCCCATGTTCATAAGAAGTTCATCTTTGACTCTTCCCTCTCCCTCACCTCTCATATCTGATGCTATAAATTCTACCTGTGTACCATCTCTCATGTTGGACTACTGAAATAGTATCCTTATAATTTTCTTGCCCTGACCCACTCTTTCCCACTACTTGTAAACTGCTCTTCATACAGCTACTAGAATAATCTTCCTTATACATACATGCAATCATTCTACTCATGTGCTCAAAATCTCCAGTGGCTCCCTATAGCTCACTGATAAATTTCAAACTCCTATGCCCAGTATTCAAGGTTCTTTACAACATAGCAGCAGTCTCATCTCACATTCCTCCCTTTCATATATACTAAATACTGTATACTAAAGCCAAACCGAACTAGTCTCAGCACCCCAAACTTTTTGGGGTTTTCATGTCTCCATGACTTTGTTTAAGCTGTTTCCTCTGTCTGGAATGCCATCCTTCCCCCTCATTGCCCATCATTCCAAGCCTACCTCAAATACTACCTTTTCCAGAAAATTTCACCTGTTTCTCATTTGGTAATGACCTTCAGATTTTACATAATAAATAATAACAGCTGATATTTATATATTGCTTCAAAGCTTACATATCTCATTTGGGTTTCATAACGACCTTATGAGTATGTATTACAGTTATTCTTATCTGCATTTTACATATGAAAAAACTGTAGATGAGAAAGATTAATTGGCTAAAGGTCACATAGCTAATAAGTGTCAGAGGCAGAATTTGAACTCATCTCTCTTAATTATAGATTAGTCTTTCAATGATACTGTGCTATCTTATGATGTATTTATGTAATACGGTGTATTAGTTATCGGTATTGGTGTCTTATCCCCTTAATGTTAATAGATTGTAAGTTCCATGAGCACAATAACCATGTCTAATCTAAACTTGTATCTCCCCTAACACTCAGCACTGTGTCCTACAAACAGTACACACTTAACAAGTGTTTGCCATATTGTATTTTTAAAAGAAGTGTCATATTTGTGTTTTTAAAAGAAGTGCCAAGGGGCGGCTAGGTGGTGCAGTGAGTAAATCGCCAGCCCCGGAGTCAGGAGGACCTGAGTTCGGTTAGGGCCTCAGACACTTAACACCCACACAAAAAAACTAGCTGTGTAACCTTGGGCAAGTTACTTAACCCCAATTGCCCTCCAAAAGGCAAAAAAAAAAAAAAGTGCCCAAAGACTGGAGATCAACAAATGTATTCATTTTCAAAAAAGGAAGAAAAAGTGAGTCCTTTACAATAAGCCAGTTGAAGTTAATCCCTTGTAAAATATGAATACAGTTTATTAAAAAGATGTATTTTAAGGTCTAGAAAAGAAAAAAAAAGCAATCAATAGGAGCCAAAGTATGGCATAATGGAAATATCACAGGCCTAGACATTAGGAGACCTAGGTTCTAGTCCTACCTCTGCTATTAAGGAGCATATATGACACCTTAGGCATAAGTTTCCTTGTTTATAAATTGAAAAGATTAGAATGGTTGGTTCCTAAGGTTCTTTCCAGATCTAACATTCTGTGATTATAACTCATGGCAAACTATCCTCATCATATGTGTGTATATGTTATATATGATATTATATATGGTAATATATTATAAATCAGATATAATATGTAACAATAATACATATAATCATTTGGCCAAGTAAATCAAGGAGATGATAAGAGAAATAGTGTATCTTGATTTCGTTAAGGTATTTAACAAAGAATCTCATGTTATGTTTATGGAAAAAATAGAAAAATGCAGACTAGATGATGGGGCAGTTAGGTAGATGAACAGCTGTTTAAACAGCTCAACTCAAAGAATGTTAATGCATCTTTCAAAGTGAGCTGAGAAGATCCCTAACAGCCTACCTACCACAGGAACCTGTCTTTGGTCCTGTCCTGTTGGATATTTTTAAGAACTTGTATGAAAACGTAGAAGTCATGCAAACATTTGAGAGGAATAAATAATACTTTGGAAAAAGAATGAATATTCAAAATAAATTTATTAATCTGAAATTTTAAAAAGATGAAATTTAAAAGGTAAAAGTGAAGTACTTCATTTAGATTTTAAATATTAATTTTGGAGGTTTTGTATGGGGAGACCTGGACTGACAACAGTTCATGTGAAAAGATTAGATGTTAATTGACTGTAAGCTCAAGATATCAGAACTAGGACCAAAGGGCAGCTATTACAGAAGGTCATACATTGGCTCAGTATAGAAAAGAATTTAAGACAGAGATTTACAACAAAAGAATGGACTACATTTAAAATTAGTGAGTATCCACCTTAGCATTGAAAGTGTTAAAGCAGAGACCTTCATAGCTTGTGTTCATGAAGCTCTCTTTGACTCCCTCAGTGAGTCTTGACCTCTCCTAGTTCAGGCATCACATAGCACTTATACTTAACTAATGCCTTTCTTTCTTTTCTTTCTTTCTTTCCTTCCTTCCTTCCTTCCTCCCTCCCTCCTTTCTTCTTCTTCTTCTTCTTCTTCTTCTTCTTCTTCTTCTTCTTCTT
>NW_027185712.1:810680-815174 GCF_028583685.1 Petaurus breviceps papuanus
TTCTTCTTCTTCTTCTTCTTCTTCTTCTTCTTCTTCTTCTTCTTCTTCTTCTTCTTCTTCTTCTTCTTCTTCTTCTTCTTCTTCTTCTCCTTCTTCTCCTTCTTCTGTTTTTTGGAGGGGGAAAGCAGGGCAGTTGGGGTTAAATGACTTTCCCAAGGTCATACGGCTAGTAAATGTTAAGAGTCTGAGGTGGGATTTTAACTCAGGTCCTCCTGACTCCAGGATCAGTGCAGGATCTATTCATTGCACCACCTAGCCACCCCTAATGCCTTTATTTTTTTTAATTCCTTTATTTTTATAAACTTAACAAATATTGATAAATATGAACATTTCAAGATTCAAAGAAGGGAGAAAAGAATTATATAATAAAACTTTGAACTTTAGTTACATAGCTTGCTTTTTTAAAAAAAAGTATATTTAATTTAATGTAGTAGCAACAAAACTGCCTTGCTACCTTTTCTCTGTTACTTCTGTTAAGAAACCATTCTCTTTCCAGGCTGGTGGACCCAGCCAGTTACCAAGTGCTACAGCTTCTGTCTGTAAAATACCCGAAATCAGAGGCAACATGGAGTAGTGGATAGAACATTGTACTTGGAGGGAGGAAGATCTGGGTTCAGATGCTGTCTCAGTCATTTATTGGATGAGTGGACCCTGGGCAAGTCCCTGAATCTCTTTGGACCTAAGTTTTCTCATCTGTCAAATGAGAGTGTTGGACCCCATGGTCTCTTCCAGCTTCCAACTCCATGTGATTTTATGATCTCTTGCCAATAATGTGCATAATTTATTCAGGTTTTAGTTGCCTCTTACATGGTCCTCCTTCTAAGTTTCTTTCTGTTCTCTTCTGTGTATTTTTAAACATTTCTTTAATGTTCTTTTCTTTGTTTTTGTTTTGCATAACCTTCACTAAATAGGAATCTTTCCTTGTGAAAAATAAATACAGTCAAACAAAGCAAATTAACACATTGTCTATGGCTGAAATTATATGTTTCATTATGAACTCCCAGTATATCACCTCTCTACCAATATATAGGAAGTATGCTTTATTGTCAGTCTCCTGAAGTTATAAAATCATGGGATTGGTGACAGCACAATGAGGGTTCTGATGTCTTTATAAGCTATTTTCATTTACATTAGTGTGGTTGTTATGCAAAATATTGCCCTGGTTTTGCTCACTTTACTCCCTTTCAGTTAATTTCATTCATTCCATTCTCTTTCAGTCTTTTTTTTTTTTTTGGAGGGGAGAAGGCAAAGCAATTGGGGTTGTCTTTCAGTATTACTATGTTTCTATGAATTCATCATATTTGTTATTTCTAATGTAAAGGTGGGGCTCTGTTAAACATTCCAAACACTTAAAAATAATTATCTTTGTTAGGTAAGAGTATTTTTTTTTATTTGATCAGTCAGAACTGGATACGAAGGGGCATTGTACACTACCTTGAATGAATCAAAGCCATTGTGTGCAAGGATTGATCAAATTCAACAAAACTGTATAAAAGAAAGGAGTTTATCAAAAAGCAACCTACCTAGAAAGGAAATTAATTTAAAATCCTTGAGTTCCCTGAAACCATAATAGAGAGAAAACCAGAACACTACATTTCTTTTTAAAATAGTTTTTAATTTTTTTAATGAGCAAAATGAAAAGAAAAAAAAGAAAAACTCTTTTAAACATATGCATAGTTAAAGTAACAAAATACCACATCAGACAAGTACAAAAAAAAAAGGCTCACTCAAGGTCCTGATACATCACTTCTCTATCAGGATAGAATGCCTTATCATCAGTCCACATTGTTGGTCATTGCATTGATCCAAGTTCTTCAGACTTTCAAAGTTGCTTCTCTTTATAATATTGTTTATTGCATAAATTATCTGCTTGATTCTGTTTATTTCAATCTGTGTCAGGTCATACAAGTCTTATCAGGTTTTTTTTTCTTAAATGATCCCTTTTATGTAGTTTCTTATGGCAAATTAGTATTTCATTAATGTATCATAATTTGTTTAGCTATTATCTGACTGGTGGGCACACTCTTATTGTCAAGCTCTTTGATACTGCAAAAAGAGCCTCTATAAATATGTTTGTGCATGTAGGTCATTTCCCCTTTCTTTTTTATCATTGGGACATAAGCCTAGTAGTGATATTGCTAGGTCAAAGAGTATGTACAATTTAGTAACTTTTTAGACATAGTTACAAATTGATTTCCAGACTAATTCACAGCTCTACCAACAATGCATTAATGTGCTTGTTTTCTTGAAGTCCCTCCAACATTTGTCATTTTCCTTGTTGTTAACTTTGCCAATAGGATGAATGTGAGGTCGAACCTCAAAGTTGGCTAAAGTTTTATTTTTCTAATTATTAGTGATTCAGAGCATTTTTCATTTGGTTATTAATGACTTGGACTTATTTCTTTCATGATTGCCTGTTCATATCCTTTTGACAATTTATCTATTAGGGAATGACTCTTAATTTTAGAAATTTAAATCTATTTCTTATATGTCTTGAAAAAAGAACTTTATCACAGAAACTTACTATAAATATTTCCCCATTTACCTACTTTCCTTTTAATTTAGCTGCATTGGTTTTGTTTGCATAAAGCTTTTTAAATTTTGTATAATCAAAACTGTCCACTTTATCTTCTTAGATCCTCTCTATCCCTTGTGTGATCATGAACTATTCCCCTATCCACAAATCTGAATGGAAATGTTTTCCTTGTTTCTCTAGTTTGTGTGTGTGTGTGTGTGTGTGTGTGTGTGTGTGTGTGTGATGTAATCCACCTATCCATTTGGAGCTTGTCTTAGTATAGAGTGTGATATTTTGGTCTATACCTAGTTTCTGCCACCTTGGGATAGGGGTAGGGGAAGATGTATTTGCTTACCTAGAAAGGAAGAATATATCAATAAGAACAAGTCCCAAATAGGATTTAGGAACAGGGAGGGAAGACTAGAAGGAAAGAAATTAGGCAATTACTATAAAACCCTCAAGAGACCTGCATGTGGCATTATATTCACTTTTCCTAGGAGTTTTCTTTTTGGTATCTTTTTCAGGAGATGATCGGTGGATTCTTTCAACCTCTATTTTGCCCTCTCGTTCTAAAACATCAGGGCAGTTTTCTTTGAGAACTTCCTGGAGGATGTTTTCTAGGTTCTTACTTTGATCATGGCTTTCAGGTAGTCCAATAATTTTTAAATTATCTCTCCTGGATCTATTTTCCAGGTCAGTGGTTTTTACCATATTTCACATTGCCTTCTATTCTTTCATTTGTTTGGATCTGTTTAACAGCATCTTGTTTTCTCATAAAGTCATTAGCTTCCATTTGCTCCAATCTAATTCTGAAGCAATGATTCTCCTCATGGAGCTTTTGAGATTCTTTTTCCATCTGGCAATTTTGACTTTTTAAGGCATTCTTCTCCTCCTTGCCTTTTTGAGCCTCCTTTGCCATTTGAGTCAGTCTGATTTTTAAGGTATTATTTTCCTCACTCAGGCTGTTGACTCTCATTTCATAATTTTCTTGCATTGTTCTCATTTCTCTTCCCAATTTTTCCTCTACTTCTCTTATCTGCTTCTTAAGGTCCTCTATGGCCTGTAACCAGCTTGTATTTTCCTTTGAAGCTTTTAGTGCAGGAGTTCTGACTTCACTGTTTTCTTCCTGTTCCATGCTTTGCTCCTTTTTGTCCCCAAAATAGGAGTGTAATGTTGGAATTTTCTGTCTGCTTTGTTTCCTTTGCCTGCTCATTTTGCTACTCAATTACTTGACTTTTGGGCTTTTTGCCACAGTAGGACTCTGCTACCAGACAGGGTAGCTTTCGTCCCAAATGCTGGGGTTTTCTCAGCTGCCAGAGGTATTAGATGGGTGCCCTCTCTGAGGTCTCCACATGCTCTGGCAAGCTGGACACACACCCCAGGACCTCCACCCTAGACTGCAATCCAGATCCAAGCAGGTTAAAGAAAGAGCGATTACCCCTCAGACTGGTGCTTGGTCCCTCTACACTCTGCAGGCCAGGAGCTGAAGCTCCCACGTGGCACTGGCTGGCTGTGTGGATGACTCAGCGGCTTCTTGCCCCAGGGGTAAAAGCCACGCACTCCCACTTACTGGTCCCAAAGTCCAGAATGCCCTGACTTCTCACTTTGTCGTGTGCATCTATGTGTTGATAAATCTGGAAATGGCCACAGCTGCTGCTGATCTGGAGTCCCTCCTGCTGGTGGCTGGTCAGGCCCGCCCTTGGGCTAAAGCCTTGGTGTGGGGCTGGGCTCGGCTCCCAGAGCGCTGTGCTGGATTCCTGCCAGCCTGCCGTGCTGTCCTCAGTGGGAGGTTAGTTTCTCTGTGTCATTTTGTGGGTTCTGCATCTCCAATGTTAGTTTAGAGTCCCCTTTTTACATGGATTGGGGAAGGTGGAAGCCGGAACCATCTTGACTCCACCCCCATTTGTATCAGCAATGCTATATTCACAATGCCTATGGAGATTACAAATATGCTGATATAATTATCCATCACAAAATAC
>NW_027185712.1:815184-910454 GCF_028583685.1 Petaurus breviceps papuanus
GTCCTTAGCAGAAATTCTGGTTAACTCAAAAAGGGCTTCGCGCTGCCACTGCCTCTGCTGCTGCCGCCGCCGTCGCCGCCACCGCCAGCCACTGCAGGAACTCCAGCTTGGCTTCTGCTTCCTCTTGCTCCGCCCCTTCCTGCTACATCAGCAAGTCCAATGGGGCATGGAAGATCTTTAAATCCCATAACCCTTACACCATTATATTCACTTTTAAAGATGCAATACCCTGAGGTCACTGTCAACAAGTATGTATTAAGAGAAAGGGGGAATTGTAAGTGAATCAGCATTTACATAGCATCTACTACATACCAAGTATTGTGCTCATCACTTGACAGATCTGTTTTATTTATTCTTCACAACAACTCTGTGAGGGAGCAGCTGTTATTATTCCCAATTTTAAGACTTAGGAAACTGAGGCAAACCAAAGTTAAGTCATTTGCTCAGGTGTTACATAACTAATAAGTGTCTGAGGTCAGATTTGGACTTGTTTTCCTGATTCCAAGCAGAGCCCTCTATCCACTGTGCCACTCCAGCTGCTTCTATTAAGTGTTTACTTTGAGTCAAGACATTATGAATACAAAGAAATGCAAAAACAGTCCCAGGAGCTCACCTTTAATGGGGGAAATAACATGCAAACAACTATATACATAGCTACATGCAGAGTAAATTGGAAATAATCTCAGAGGGAAGGCATTAACATTAAGTATGAAAGGCTTCTGGCAGAGAGTGGGATTTTATTGTCAATTTGGTGGCATAAAAAGCAGAGGACATTTACATGAAGTTCCTAGCTATTTCCCAAGAGGAGGGAAAGTCTCCAGCTTTGTGTTGAGATTTCAAGGGTTGCTACAAGAGCAGAATCCAAGGTACAGTTGCTGTCAAAAGCACAAAGCCCACCATGATGACCCACGAAGTCCAGGACACTGTGTATGATAACCCAGTCTTGTCCCCAAGCTACATCTTTGTAACTGATTTTTCCAGCACCTGCTCTTCAACCTATGGTCTTAAAGAGCTTGGGGCACTGAGAGGTTAAGGGACTTGCCCAGAGTCATATCTTTTTTGTCAGAGGGTAACTTGAACCAAAATCTTCCAGCTATTTAATATACCATAATGACTCCCCAGTATTGGTTTTCAAGTATTTATTAGTTTGGATATTTTTATATTTTCCAGAAATTGGTGTCCATCAGACTGACTATTACAAAAGTCTGATGACTGGGCTCTCTGTCTCATGTCTTTCCTCATCCCAGTCCTTTTCCATCTAACTATCTAACTATCAAAATAATCTTCCTAATGCAAAAGTCTGACTCTCTCTCTCTCTCTCTCTCTCTCTCTCTCTCTCTCTCTCTCTCTCTCTCTCTCTCACACACACACACACACACACACACACACACACCCTTCAATCAACTCCAGCATTACCTCCAGGATGAAATATGAAATCCTCCATTTGATTATGCCCAAAGGGCCGTAACTACTAGGTCTATATTCCAAAGAGATTATAGAAAAAGGATCTATATGTACAAAAACATTTATAGCAGTTCTTTTTCTGGTGGCAAAGACTTAGAAATTCTCATCAATTGGGAAATGGCTGAAGAAGTTATGGTATATGATTGTGATGGAATACAATTATGCTATAAGATATAGTTTCAGAAAAACCTGGGAAGACTTTTATTAACTGATGCAAAGTGAAATTAACAGAACCAGGAGGCCACTTTTCACAGTGACAGCAATATTGTAATGATAATCCACTCTGAAAGATTCAGCTACTCTGGTCAATACAATGATCCATGACAATTCCAAAGGAATCACAATGAAACCTCCAGAGAGAGAACTGATGAACTCTGAGTCCATAATGAAGTATATTTTTCATTTTATTTTTCTTGGGTTTTTTTCAACATGGCTAATATGGAAATATATTTTATATGACTTCATATGTATAATAGGTACCATATTGCTTGCCTTTTCAGTGGGGGTGGGAGCAGGTAGGCGGGAGGAAGAGAATTTAGAACTCAAAATTCTAAAATGAATGTTTGTTGGGTTTGTTTTTTTTTTTTGCTTTTTGGAGGGGGTAGGGCAAGGCAATTGTTAAGTGTTAAATGTTAAGTGACTTGCCAATGGTCACAGGGCTAGTAAGTGTTAAGTGAATCCAGGGCCAGTGCTCTATTCACTGCACAACCTAGCCACCTCTAAAAATGAATGTTTAAATATAAAAAAAGAAGAAAATTTTGATATTAAAAAATTATAAAATACTCCATTTGTTATTCAAAGCCTTTCACAACCTGCCCCCTCCTAGTTTCCAGTCTTCTTATACCTTACTCTGTCTCACAGATACTCCACAATTCAGTGACACTGGCCTCCTTGCTGTTCCTTGAATGAGACATTCCATCTGACTCCAGGCATTTTCCCTGACTGGCTACTCCCCCCATTCCCCTACCCCTTGAAATTTTCTTCCTTGTCTCTAACCTCCTTCCTTCCCTGGCTTCTTTCAAGTCCCATCTAAAATCTTATCTTCTACAAGAATCCTTTCCTCATTTTCCTCAGTGTTAGTGCCTTCTCTTTTGATTATTGCCAATCTATTCTGGATATAGCTTGTTAGTATATAGTCATTTCATGTTGTCTCCCCATTGGACTATGATCTCCTTGAGAACAGAAATTATCATTCTTTGTATCCCTAAAGCTTAGCACAATGCTGAGCAGATAGTAGATGCCTAATAAATGCTTATTTAACTGACTGACTAGCTAGTGGATCAAGCAATGAGAAAATGTGCTTCTTTTCTTCACCTCCTTTGCAGAGGTGGTGTAATGCCAAGCAAAGGCAACTTCCCAAGGTTCAAAATACCAGCATAGCTGCTCTCCATTTTATTCAGTGACAAATTAAGAATAGAGAAAATCAAAATATAGCATAATTCAAAATACAGCATTCACCAAGTGTAATTCAATAATTTCCAAGTACTGCTCCACCCCTGGACATTACATTCATTTAGTCAATCACAAAGTCCCTCTTCTTAAATGGAGATTAGTTTCCAATCATAAAAAAGTACATTCATTTGGTCAGTCACAGAGCACAAAAGAGTAAAAAGTTTCCCACCCCTCGATCACAACTGAAAAGGCCATGTACCCCGAGCTACAACAAGCTTACACACAACATTTAATACCCAAAGAGAGGTCTTTTCTTCATCTTGACCCGAGGCAAGTTCTCAGCAATCTTTGTCCCTGGGGAGACAAAGCTTAGCAAGGCCACAAGATACATTGCCAATGTCCTCATTAATTTATTCTCTGTCTGCAGAACAGTCCTAGGACCCCTTAAAACATTAGTAAAACACTGTTCCAGGATTTCTGTAAACATACAACAAGAAAATCCTTCTTCAGGGCTTCTGAACCAACAGCAAAGTTCCAAAACCTCTGCAACAACAGCACTGACCTTCACCAGTGGGCACAATTCACTCTCTGTCTGCAGAACAGTCTCAGGACCCCTGAACCAACAGCAAGGTTCCAGGACCTCTGCAAAAACAGCACTGACCTTCACCAGTGGGCGCAATTCACTCTCTGTCTGCAGAACAGTCTCAGGACCCCTGAACCAACAGCAAGGTTCCAGAACCTCTGCAACAACAGCACTGTCTTTCACCAGTGGATGAATCTGGCAAAACAACATCAAAACAGACAAAGTACCAACATAACAGCCATGTCTCCTCAGTCCTTGGCAGCTCTGGGTGGCAGCTCTCAAAAAGTCCTGGGCAGTTCGAACTGGCCCTCAGCAATCCTCTCCAGCTCTCTGCCCCCACGATGCTGCTTCCAAAAAATTCTTATGCCTCTCTCTCTGCTTGTGCCACACTAAATTCATGTTACCAGCTCCTCCCAGTTCTGCCCTCTCTTTTCATGTCAACAAGTCCATCCCACAAGTGGTATTCACAAGCTCTGGGTTTTAACACAATCAATCCAAAAACCAAGCCAATACAGGGGGATCTTTAAATTCCATTCCTATTACAGATGGTGGCCTATGGGTGTGAGGTGAGACATTCCAAAGACCCAGTTGATATGATAATTCTGCTGAACTTCCTTTTTTCCTCTCTTTTAAAAAATTCTTTGTTACAAGTGAGTCAGTCAATAAATATTTATGCAGCACTCACTATGTGCCAGACACAATGCTAAGCACTGGAGATACAAATAAATAAAAAGGAAGATAGCACTAGCCATCAAGGTGCTTAAAATCTAATGGGAAAAGACTGCCACAAAAGGAAGCTGAAAAGGGAGAAGGGGAGGAAGGAAGATACTTGCTAGGTGGGCAGATATGGTAGAGAAGTCAAAGAAGTCCCAAAGGAGTGCAATCAGATGGGAAATGGGGAGATGGCTGTCCTGAGCCCCCTCCTTTTATGGAGTTTTCAGAGTTATAGCTCCACCCTCCATTCAGGGGGCAGAGGGTATTGATTAGGTATCTGTACCAAGGCTGACTCAAGTCTTGCAGGATGATGAGATTTCCATGTAAAGAGATTCCTGGGGGCATAGTAGAGAGGTCAAAGAAGGAAAGAAAAAGGGAGGAAGAAAAAGGACAGAAGAAGAAAGGAGGAAGAAAGAAATGAAAAGGAAAGAATAAAGGGAAGGGAAACAAGAAGAGAAGGAAGGGAGGAAAGAAGAGGGAAAGGTTGTTTTGTGCAGCTTGGCAGTAATTCTTCTGTGCATAGGGCAAGGGGGAGATACATATTCAGAAATGAAGGTGGTATAAAAATAAAATATTCTAGTAATTTAAAAAATACAAAGTACTAAGTGAATACAGCAGATAGCAAGCTGGGCCATACCTGAAGATACTAAAAAGCTACAATTCTTGTGCAAATCATCACAGGAGGATGGAGGATAGTGTGAGGCAGGGACACTAAGGAGCAATGAACCCTCCATCTCAGAGGAGCCTTTGGAGACTCCTTGGTCCCTGAGGAACAACAGGATCATCTGAGAAGGAAACAGTGCTAGGGCCAGGGTATTTTCATTGCATAAGTGGGATGTAGGGTAGCTTTATAGCACAGTGGATAGAGTGCCAGGCCTGGAGTCAGGAAGACCTGAGTTCAAATCTGACCTCAGGCACTTAATAGCTGTGTGACCCTGGACATGTCCACTTAACCCTGTTTACCTCGATTTCTTCATCTGTAAAAAGAGTTGAAGAAGGTAATGGCAAATTTCTCTAGTATCTTGGCCTAGAAAACCCCAAATGGGGTCATGAGGAATCTAACACAAATAACAACACAACAGAGTGTTCCCAAGAGGTGATTCATGCAATTCATCATTATGATTCTTTTTTTTTTTCCTTTTTTGGAGGGGGGAAGGTAGGGCAATTGGGGTTAAATGACTTGCCCAAGGTCACACAGCTAGTTTTATATTTAAGTGTCTAAGGCTGGATTTGAACTCAGGTCCTCCTGACTCCAGGGCTGGTGTTCTATTTACTAATCATTATGATTCTTAACCCTTTAAGATAGTGGTTCTTGAAATTCACTCTCTCTAAAGGATCTCAGCAATCAAATCAACAATATCACTGTGTAATCTCAGGCTGCAGGCCTCACTGATGGTGGTAGTAAGGAATAAGCCTTGGCAGGGTAGGATGTATATTGAAGCATTAATAAAAGAACTATTCCCTGTATCATTTGTTAAGCAATTTGGTCCCGAGAATCAAATTCACAGCAGGTACTATGAGAACTTCATGGCAGAAATTAAGGAGAAAACATCTTTCATCTGCCCAATAGAATCTTAGCAATTTGGGTATATGCTCCCTGGATACCCTACTACATTTTAGCAACTCAAAAGGTAGAGATGTGAGGTTCTTGAAGGAGTTAATTTATCTGCATGATCTCACTGGAATTAGAAATATGTTGAAAGAGTGTGAGGAAAGACTACTCAGGGTATTAGACTGATGGGTCTAAAGCTTACAAAGGCCAAAAGCAGAAAGGGGAAATCTGGCCTGGACTTCCTTGACATGTTTTGAAGATCTCTGGGAAAAGAAATATGATCAGGCTTTTAAAGTGTTTTGTAACTGTCTCATACATTCACCAATATTGGCTTTTGCAAATCTGGGCAAGACCTTTTGTGTTACATACTGATATATCAGCTAGATGGTCTGGACATAGTTTGTAGCAGGAGAGAAATGACTGCCAAAAACCTACTGTATTTGTCAGAAAGACATTATTATCCCATCCATAAGTTGGATTTCTTGACCTTAAAAGTGTACTGTTCACTGCAAGATGTACAGCTCAATTTAAAATATGAACAGATAATTAAAATACAGCTATATCAGGCATGAAAATACAATTAGTGGTGACCAAAGCCAAACAATCTATGGTTATTAAAAGCCTCTTAAGTGATTTAAGACATCTGGGGTAAGAGATAACTTTGGATCTGGTGGAAATAATCACTTTTTAAGTATCTATTATGTGCCAGGCATTGTGCTGGATGATTTACAAATATCTCATTTGATTCTCACTACTATGGAAAGTAAGTGCTATTATTATCCCCAGTTTTCCAACTGAAGAAATGTAGGCATATAGAAGTGAATTACCCCAGCTGCCACAATGGCCAAAAGAACTGCACATGTACACAAGAAGTATAAGACATTTTCCTGGTGGTATATTCAGTGAAAGATATTACCAATCCTAGATGCTTGCCTGGAGAACATAAGCAAATCTTTGGAGCTGGTGTATATAGACTTCCTATCTTTGGAATGGAATAGGAAACAGAAGCATTCTAGTGGTCATGGCCCACTTGACTCAATACGCACAGGCATACCCAACTAGGAACCAGAGGACTTCCATAGTAGCCAAAGTGTTAGAAGAGAAGTATTCCTTAGTAAGTGGCTTCCCTTATAGGATTCATTCTGATCAGGGTCAAGATTATGAGAAGAATTATTTAAGGAGAGAATTGATGTGACAGGAATCAAGAACTCTACAATAACACCATATTACTTCAAGAAGAATCAGAGGCAGAAAGTTTTAATTGTGTCCTAGTGAATAATCTGCAGATTCAAGGCTACAGAGGAGGCTCGATGGATTCAGGAGGCAGCCTTTCTAGTGTATAGCCATACTGCCACCAGAAATGATGCCACAAACTTTATACATAATGAAATTTGATCAAGAACTGTTTTATTCTTTATACTTACATCCCTCTCAAAAAGCTTAGCCTAGATCCTGGCACAGAGTAGGTACCTCATAAAAATTTGTTTAAATTGGTTGTCAATTTGATTCCAAGATGGGGAACTGAAGATCTAATACCTACCACTGACCAAAGCAAGTTTTGTCTTCCTTATGCCTCTACCCCTACTTTTGGTATCCTTTTAGATCACTTCTCCCCCAGCACAGGGCCTCCTGCTGACCCTTGGCTGCCTACAATTTCACCACTGGAGAAGCTGATCCAGCTTTATATATGTTCTTTCACTCAAAAACCTCTAGGTACAATTCTTCCATAGATAGAGAAGAACGGTAAAGGATTTATCAGAGGAACAAGGAACAAAGATAGGAATAGGGATAGAGATTAGACCCATGACTGCATGGGTAGAGGGAACTCCAGGGTAAGGAAATTTCATTTTCCAATGCATGTAAGCACTTCCCCTGCATCTTATAGTCTTATGAGAGTTGCCTAGAGTACTTAGAGGTTAAGTGATTTGTCCAGGGGTTGCACAGCCAGGGTGTGTCACAAGTGGCACAGGACTGTTAGAACCACCATTTCCTCTACCTGTCTCACTATGCTGTAATAAAAGAATATTTATGTAGCACCTTGTGTTTGATAACACATTTCCCCCACCACCCCCCCCCACATGGTATCTCAAAGGGTTCTATATTTTAATCTACATCCAAAACCTAACTGAAGTCTCACTTCTTCCATGAAGTTCCCTCACCACTCCAGCCCTTAATCTCAGAAGTACTCTAAACATATTGAGTACTACACAGGTGCCTAGCATTTAATTGTTCTCTGTTTCCTGTGTTGTCAGTTATTTTTCCAGTTAGACACCATCTTTCATTTTTGTATATTCCACACAGTACTGGACACATAGCATAAGATGAATTGCTCTAGTTCCCTATGTCCCATGATACTACTACCATGATTTTTCTGAAAAAATTTCTAGGATCAATTGGAATTTTATTAGCCATCCACCACAGCCCCAGGATTAGAGTTAGTTTGGATACATTACCAGGTCCCTTGACTTTAAAAGCAACTTTATGCTTTTAAGGGGCTGCTTTGTCCATTTATAGATTTTTCTCCCCAAAGCTGCTTTTCTACTAGCACTTCTTAAACTGTGGGTTGCAATCCCATATTCTGGCAGCACTTGTCTGTGTTGCATTGTGCAACTTCACTACAACCTTGATTCTGAACACAAAGCATGCACAGTTTACACTGCACATGCCTCAGATCACGGAATGTCAACAAACACTGCTGAAACTGGAAGAGGGGTTGTGAGTAAAAAAAGTTTAAGAAGCCCTGCTCTAAACTGTATTTTTTTCATCCCTAAAATACACTTCTCAGCAGGACTGTCAGGGGCTTGTCTTTCCTTTTGCATCACCAATCAACACAGCACACTTGAGGGCTGCTGCTATGAATAATTTTAAGGGTTTAATTGCAAGGTATAATAAACACTCTATTCAAAATTAAACCCCATTCAAGCACAATTCATTACAATATAACAACTTATTACTAGGCTGATCATATGACTTTAAACAAAACATACCATTCAATATTTAGCATAACACCCAGTATGTAACATGGCACACAGTATACATCATTGCATTCAGTATATAACATAGCATGCCCCAAAATGCTTGTTTATACAATCGTGGGTCCCAGATTAAGGTCTTCCTTAGCACAACACATCCCTAGGGGTAGCAGAAAATACCACACACTACACATTGAGTGGGAGAGGTGAAAACTTCTCAGACTACATTCTAAAATCTAGTAAGGTTTCTTGTGGGAACAGGCCTGAGTTTTGGTTTTTACCTTTCCCCCTCCTTTACTGACACATCAGCATTAAATTTGCTAAATATGGACATATATGTTTGGATTGACTATACCCTGTTTCCTTGTTCTTTGTCTTTTTTGTGCCTAGACTGTAAGCCCACCTCCCAGACAATAGGAATAAGGGATAGTGGCAGGCTTCTTTGTTCTTTGTCATTGGAGAGGATTTTATGCCTAAACTGTAAGCCCCCCTCCCAACCAATGGGAATAAGGGATAGTGGTGGGAGGGAGTTTGTGCTAGGGCATATAACCTCTCTTTGTCTTCTGTAATACACCTCCTTCCACTAGTCCATCCTGGTGGAGGTAATGCCCTCTTCTTGTGAGAACTGAATAAATGCTTCCTGTTCTTACCTCGAGACACCTCTGATTTTTATGAAATTTTGGGGAGGGGATTTTTGGGGTCCCCATACCCCACACACCTAGATCACAATAGGCTTCAATCCCCTCAATCAAAATAGAATGTCCAAATCCTAAAAGTTTTTTGGGGGGTGTGTCCTTTCTATGCTGCCATTGCAAGCTTCCACTAACACTCTCAGGTGTACACATGCTCTAATGAGCCAAAGAGTCCAAGTTTTAACACTGCTCTAGTCTTGCTGCAAAGTTTTCATCTTGACTTGGACTGACTTCGGAGCTACTCTGTGGGCTGACCACTCTGACTCCTGCCTGGATCCTGATGCTGGCAGCTCTCAGCTCCTGCTCATCTCGTCTCACAGGCACAATTTTGGATGGGACTACACCACTTAAACTCTGCCTCCAGACATAGCCTTAGGTTAGAGAAGTTTCAAAGAAACTTCTCCCCTGCTCTTCCCCATTTCCATAAGAGCTTTAGCTACCAAAAGTAATACAATAACTGAGAAACAACTGATAAGTATCCCAGTCTCACTAAACCCCATGGCCATTCAAGCTTCCACTGAAGCCGCAGTTGCCAACTCTCCCAATACTACACACTCATTTTCCTCCTCATGCTAATTTTCTCTTCTTCTTCACACTTTGATGTTCAATGCTCCGTGCTCAATGCTCATTTTGTCTTCTTCTGGATTCACATTCATAGCCTGGAGGGGAGGGGTAGTCTTAACAATAGCTACCCAGAGTCTCATCTAGGACTTCAAGAGTTCTCAGGTGAAGTATTCTTCTCGTGAGTCCCAAGGCAATATCAATCTTATAACTTACACACACACACACACACACACACACACACACACACAGTTTTATTTGGCACCTGATTAGCTTAGTACCCAAAGACATGAAAGCTGTGCCTCAACACCTAATGTGTTACAACTTGTGGATTACCAGGGCTCAAAGGAGATTGATTCTTCAAATGTTTACTATTTAGCCTGAGTCTGGGAAACTGAACAACAAAGAGAAAAAAAAGCAAAAAAATCCCACTTTAGGGGCAGCTGGGTGACACAGTGAATAAAGCACCAGTCCTGAAGTCAGGAGGACCTGAGTTCAAATCCAGCCTCAGACACTTAACACAAAAACTAGCCATGTGACCTTGGGCAAGTCACTTAACCCCAACTGCCCATCAAAAAAAAAATCCCACTTTGCTTGGGCTCACACCTTTCACCCTAATCCTTGTGCGAGTTGGGTAACTCCTCCCTGGGATCCTGGATTCTCCTTTCTAGAGTGGCTTTTCTTTCAAACCAGCCTTGGGAAAACAATAGGAAGATTGAAAGGCCAAGACTCTACTCAGAGCCTTCCTCAGCAAACTGAATGCTGGCTTCTTTATCTAGAAAGATCTGGGTCTGTTTCCCTCTCATCTCTCCAGAAAATGATATGATACTCTCTGTTTTAATATTCACTTATGGTAAGGGGGAAGCATCTTCCTTTCCCCCACTTCATCCCCTCCAGCACCTACAGTAGCTCCACACATGACAGTCAGGCCATGTGCTCATCCAGGTGAGCCTGAGTCAGGATCTCACAGCCCTTTCTGCCTCTTTTGTGTCTCTATTCCTGAGCTTAAGTGACCAAAGATGATTCTGGGACAAACTTTTCTAAACTGGAAGGCAATTCTCCAATTCAGAGATGTTAGGAGCCCCTATGTTCCTCAATTGATATTGGTTACCATTGGGAGATATTATAGGACTTCTTGGAGATGAATGCAGACAGGAGATCTAGCCTGGCTTGTCAAAAGCCAGGAACCTTGAAGGATATGTTTGAAAAGAAGAGAGGTGGGTGAAATGACCCACTAAATGTCTCATGTTTTAAATTACAACTTCTTGGGAAAGCATAATAAAAATTATGGTTTAGTCTTTTGTGTCTTAAGCACTCAGCACAGTGGCTGTTGCTATGTAAGTGCTAATTGTTCATCATTATCATCATTATTATTTTTATTACCATTAAGCATTTCTTTTGTGTGGAGAGAAATAAATAGCTATCCTATACCTGAACTTTTCCACTACCTTTTGGGAGAACCCTAGACATGAGCTAAAAATAAGTTTTAAATTATTTTCCTGGGGCTCCACGGGACATAAAGAGGAATATCCAGTAAGAAAAAAACCTGACCTCTCTCTTTAGAGGACAGATTTCCCCAGGACTAACTCTGGATCTTCCCTAATGAACCAAGAGGTAGGTGACTCTTTGTGGGCAAAGGTAAACAAAGGTAAACATCCCAGCCCCTCAGCGTCTTTATCTTTTCATTTCTCTTCCTTATCTCTGCAATTCTCTTTTCCTACTTTCCCACTTCCATTTCTTTCCTTCACCCTCCCTATTTTTTCATTTTGCTTCCCTACTCCTTTTCCTCTTTCCCTACTCCTTCCTCATTCTCTATGCAAAGACACTGGGTACACAAAATACCCTTCTCTCAATAAACTTAAAATACAATGGGGGTCAAGGCATATACACAACCAATACAAGAAAGGGTAAGATATATACAAAAGAAAAGTTCAGTCAAGGTGCTATGAAAAACTTGAGATAATTTTTACCTGGTGAAGGGGGATCTGTGTCAAAGATGGCTTCACAGATAATGAAGAATCTTAGTAGACAAGAAAAGAAGGAAGAAAGGAACAGAGGGAGGGATTTCTTTTTTTAATTGTATTTAATTTTCATGTCTAAATTCTCTCCCTCCCACCACCACTACCACCTCCAATAAGAAAGCAAGAAAAAATAAAATCTCTTGTTAACATGTATAATCAAACAGAACAAAATTCCCACATTGGTCAAGGGGGAAAAAAACAAAAAACCAAAACCATAAGCCCAAGTCTGCACTCTGAGTTCATCACCTCTCTATTTGGAAGTAGATAGCAAGTTTCATCATGAGTCCTCTGGAATTGTGGTTGGTCATTCTGCTAATCAGAGTTACTAAGTCTTTCAAAGTTTTTTGATTTTATAATATTGTTGTTATTATATAACTTGTTCTCCTCCCCAGACCTCCAGTATTTGTTATTTTCCTTTTTTATGTATCGTTTGCCAAAATGATGTATGTAAAGCGGTACCTCAGATTATTTTAATTTTTATTTCTTTAATTTTTAGTGATTTGGAATATTTAAAAAATTTTGTTGATGATAGGTTGTTGAATTCCTTCCTTTGAAAACTACCTATTCATATCCTTCATCATTTATCAACTAGGGAATGGCTATTATTCTCAAAATTTTTAATCAGTTCCCTTATGTATATCTTGGTAATGAGACCTTTGTTGAAGAAACTTGGTACAAAGATTTTCCCCAGTTCTCTGCTTCTCCTAATTTTAATGGAACCAGTTTTACCTATGTTACAAAATTTTAAATTTTATGCAATCAAAACTGTCCATTTTACCTCCTGTGAACCTCTCTTATCTCTTGTTTGGTCATGAACTCTTCTCCTAGTCATAGACCTGACAGGTAATTTTAATTATGATGTAATTCTCTGTCATCTGAAGCTTGTCTTGGTGTATGGTGTAATATAGCATTCTATACCCAGTTTCTACCAGATTGCTTTCCAGTTTTCTCAAATTTTGTTGAATAGTGAGTTCTTTCCATAATATCCAGTATCTTTAAGTTTATCAAACACTAGGTTATGGCATTCTATACCCAGTTTCTACCAGATTGCTTTCCAGTTTTCTCAAATTTTGTTGAATAGTGAGTTCTTTCCATAATATCCAGTATCTTTAAGTTTATCAAACACTAGGTTACTGTGTTTATTTGCTTCTGTATATTGTTTATCTAATTTGTTCCACTGATCAAACCTCTTTGTTTCCTATCCAGTACCAAATTGTTTTGATGATTGTGGCTTTGTAATATAGTTTGAGATCTGGTACTGCTAGGCCACCTTCTTTCCCACTTTTTTTCATTAATTCCCTTGATATTCTCAATCTTTTGTTCCCCCAGATAAACTTTGTCATTATTTTTTCCTAAAAGTTTCTTAAAACATTCCTTTGGTAGTTTGATTGTATAACATTGAATATACAAATTAATTCAGGCAGTATTATCATTTTTATCATACTAGCTTAGCCTAGCCATAATTGGTTAATATTGCCTCAATTATTTAGAAATGTCTTTATTTGTATAAGGAGTATCTTGTAAATATGCTTACATATAGTTCCTATGTGTATCATGGCAAGTGGATTCCCCAGTATTTTATAATATCTGTAGTTACTTTCAATGGAATTTCTATCTCTTTCTACTGGATTTTATTGGTAATATACAGAAATATTGATAGTTTGTATGGGTTTATTTAATATCCTGCAACTTTGCTGAAGTTATTTGATTCAATTTTTTTTAGTTTACTCTCTATGTTCTCTAAGTAAACTATCATATCATTGGAAAAAAAAAGAAATATGCTAATTTTATTTCTTCTTTGGCTATTCTTATTACCTCAATTTATTTTTTTGTTTCATTACTCTAGGTACAATTCCTTTTCTTTTTGGAGGGGGGAAGGCAGGGCAGTTGGGGTTAAGTGACTTGCCCAAGGTCATATGGCTAGTAAGTGTCTGAGATGGAATTTGAACCTAGATCTTCTTGACTCCAAGTCTAGTAACCTGTCCACTGCAGAACCGGAAGGGACCTAAGAGATCCTCTAGTATGACTCCTTCATTTTACAGATGGTTAAACTCTGGAAACAGGAGAGCTTAGGTTTAAGTTTAGTTTTAGTTTCCTCATCTGTAAAATTAAAGGATTGAACTGAATTCTTTAAGATCCCTTCTTTTAATCTATGAGCCTATGATGCCCCACCTGTCATTTCTGCCTAATCTTCTTTCACCTCAACCCCTCACCCCCAAATCCAGATGTAGATTGGTTTCACTGGAACCATGACCTTGGGCTGCATGCTCCAGATAACCCAGAGAACAATAGCAAAGGAACTTTATTTACTCCGTGTCTTTGGTTCTCAGACAGGAAACTGCCCATCCGCTTGAGCTATAGAACAGGCTGTCTCTGATCCACCCTCCTATTCATGTCACAACTATTTCACAAATCTTTTGTTCCTCTGAGCTCTGAACAAGAATCTATACCTTACACAAGTTATTTCACTCTTCTGTGCATCAATTAAAGTAAGAAAGTTGGGATGATCCCAAAGGGTTCTTTTGGATCTAATATTCTATCATAAATCCTTGGCAAAATTATGGAAAGGGAAGTGACAGGGGTGGGGGAGGTTAAAAAAAAAGACATTCAAAACAGAAACATTTGAAGGGTTGTGTCCCTCTAGGAAACTCTGGACTTAGTATATACTAACTTGTATGGTACCTCTAATTATCTAACCTATAAATAGCTTGTATCCTTGTAGTAAAGAGTACAAACTACTTCCAGCTTAGGTATTTAGGTTCACATAATAAAATAACACCTTCATTTTACAATTATGAAGCCCTTTTGACTTTTAAAAGCCCTTTCTCTTCTATTACCACATGTTATATATGTGTCTTCATGTGTCATATATGATTATCTTTGGTATTCCTACTCTCCCCTTTCAGCATTGTTTTTTCCTATCTCCTCTTAATCTCTATGCTGTCCAGGTTTTGTTCCCACTTGTGTTACATTTCCAATGGCCTTGCTCTCAGCTAGCTGTCATACAACCCCTACAAGAGGTACTTAAGTTTTAATGGTAGCCACTGAACCTAAAGTGTTCAGGATTCTAAGAAATGAATTAATAATGTGAGAGTGAAATAGGCAGTAGAGGACTTTATCAGGGCCCCAGTAAATCATACCACGTAAATGACGGCTTAGTCTGTCCAAATATGTAGTTAACTACAGGAGGGAAGTGGGAGAATCAGGAGAAAGGCAGTTAGCATGGTAGGCTGTCTAATACTTTTTCCTCTCCTCTTTCAAACAATTTCTCTTGACTCTGAAGTTAAAACCTTCTCTCACAATTCCCTTTCCTTCCTCTCTCTTCACCTCCCCTTCTCCTCAAGTGATGTGAATCAATAAAATGATTTGAAATCACTGCTCTTCTCACCACTCCTAGAATTACTAGAAAATCTGTCCAAGAAATTAGACTGGGAAGAAACTTCTGAGTACCAGTTGTGTTGAGAGCAAGAAGTTATGTAGAAATGAATGAATGAAAAATTACTTATTGATCTCTATGTGGCTAAGCACAGTTAAGAACTTAAACAGAAAGATGATAGCAATGGAAGTCTTTGTCTTCCAGAGTTCAACTCATTGAGTTGGAAATCAGGAGACAGTTCTTCGCTTTGGAAAAGTCACACAGATCATCTCTCTGGGCCTCAGTTTCCTCTGAGGTAAAATGAAAGACTTGCACTAGATCACCTCCAAAGTGCCTTCTAGCTCTAAACCTCTATGCTTCAAGCTCTAATGTCTTTTCCCTTCAATGGGATATTCCTTAAATTGCCCTTGCCCCCAAACTATCTCCTCCTTGGCCTGCACTATACCCCAAATTTCTACTTTTAGTCTAAAGTCTCCTATTAAAATCCAATTCTATCATCCTTGTGGATAGGATGGGGAATACATTTTAATTTAATCCAATTTAATTTAATCCAATTCCTCAACTTAACAAATAATTATTGAGTTCCTACTGATTGTTTACTTTACTCTGCATAAGTTCAGCTCTGTTTTCTCTCAAATACTTCATTTCCTTATTTCTTATGGTATAATAAAATTCTATTATATTCACATACCTTAATTTGTTTATCCATTTCCCTAATAGATGGGTACCGGCTTAGTTTCCAATTTTTTGCTACTACAAAACTGCTAAAATATTTTTTTCATATACTGATTTTTTTCTTCTTTCTTTGATCTTTTTGAGGATAGTCCCAATAGTGGCATCACTGGGTCAAGAGGTATGTGGTTTAGTGACTTTGAGAGCTTAGTTCCAAATTGCTTCCCAGAATGGCTGGACCAGTTCAGCTTCCTCAAATATATATATTGATGTGCCTGTTTTCCCACAGCTCCTCCAACATTTATCACTTTCCTTTTTTTCTCATCTTTTATGTAGTACTTTTAGAGAACAAACAAATCTCTACTAATTTTCAATATTGAGCATTTAGTAAAAACATTTGATTGAGAAAGCACCAATCATCTTCTCTCTGGGAGTCTAGGAGAGATATTTTGCAGGAGTGGGTAGGAATAGAATAATTTTTTTTTGAGTGGTTCCATGAACTGAGTTGGCAATGGTGCTGCAATTTTTAAAAACTATTAGTGGGTAACCAAACTCTCTAAGTAAAAAATCTCCAAATTATAAAAGTTAAATATTGAACAAAGTTTATCTGCCATATTTTAATGATATGGATGCTTATTATTGTGCTTCAGAGTAATTAAGTATGAATGGTAAGCAGGGCACATTCATGGCTATAATTTGTAATCTTCTGATACAACCTTACTGGGTTGAACACTCTCCTCTTTGGGCTTGCTTCCTTATCTGTAAAATGGAGGGATTAGGCTAAATCTACTGTACTCTATCTATGATTCCTAAGGTCCCTTTCAATGCTAACAGTCTATAAATCTTTAAGTTTCTTTATTCCGATACTACAATGGATCTGAGATCTCATAAATATGGACATTCCCTCCAAAGATGTAGATAGCAACCAATACATACCTGCCCACTTTCATCCATGAGCTCCCATAAAGCCAATATAGACAGTTCACCCAATAGACCAGGTGCCTTTCTCACTTCTTGCTATTGTGTGGTCATCAATGAGTTATGTGGGCTGTCCATCAGTTAGCCCTTTGTCACTCAAACATTTCTTTGATAATATCTTTTCCATGGCTTGAATTTAATAATTTTTCATTTGTAATATATTGCCAACTGCTTACACTCATCATGATCCTCCCTACTACCTTTTGGGTGTTCCTCAATTTTGATTCTCTTGAGACCTAGTGTTCTATGAATCAAAGCCATACAACAACTTGGGAAGAATACTGTTATTTTAAAAGTTGTCTATTTCAGGAAAAAGATGGAGTCATTAAGGCACCTTTGCTACTTCCTAAAAACAATCCAGTCCCTCTTCAATTCTGGACCCAGTTTACTGTCCATTTGCAATGTCTTTATCAAATATATGTGATCTGTCCATCTTGCTGCATATAATCTGGGTGAAAAGCAATCTTCATCTACTTGGTTTTTCGCATATGGACATTATACCAAACTCTTCCAGCAATTGTGGACCCCATTTAGAAAGACTTGATGTAATCAACACAATGTCCTCCTCAAATGGGAGCATCTAGAGAACCACATGATCTATTGAATATCTTTTCAACATAGACCAGTTCTTAACCTGGAGTCTGTGAACTTTTAAAATATTATGACAATCACATTTAAATATAATTGGTTCCCTTTGCAATCCTACATATTGTATTTTAAGCATTTAAAAACATTCTGAGAAGGGATCCATAGTATTCACCAGAATGTCAAAGAGGTTTATGACATACAAAAAGGTTAAGAACTCCTGTTCTACAAGTTGTGGTACATGAATGTAATAGAATATTATTGTTCTATAAGAAATTATAATATGAACTGATACTGAGTGAAGTGAGCAGGACCAGGAGAACACTGTATACAGTATATAATGACCAACTTTGATAGACTTAGCTCTTCTCAGCAATGCAATGATCTAAGACAATCCCAAAAGACTAATGATGGAAAATGCTGTTCACATCTAGAGAAAGAACTATGGAGTCTTGTGGGCAGATTGAAGCATACAATTTTCTTTTGCTGTTGCTTTTTCTTTCTCGTGTTTTTTTCCCTTTTGTTCTGATTCTTCTTTTATAACATGACTGATGTGGAAATGTTTAATGATTGTACATGTATAATATATATTGGATTGCATGCTGTCTTGAGGAAGGGGTAGGGGAGGGAAGGAGAAAAAAATTTGAAACTCAAGACCTTATAAAAGTGAATGTTGAAAAGAAAGAAAGAACTCCTGTTCTAGACTCTGCACTGGGTTTCTTCATCTGAGAATGGCGAACACCTTTAGCAACTATATCTTTTCCTCTTCTATGCTTTTCTTGTTACTAATAATTAAAGGATCATCACACAAAATTACCTTACTATATCTTTCAAAGAATCTTATATAACTGTACATTTACATGAGAGAAAATTTGCCAGATAAATGCCAGAAAAGTAGTAACTTGCTTTACTAAATCAGATGCTTTTTTGTAATCAACAAACAGTAAACATTGTGGGAGATTTTACTCCTTCAGTGTATTGCATGATGAAAAAGATATAGTATAATATGGAATACTGATTACAGTAGCTTGCCTGTTCCCTTCTATTATCCCCACCTATGATGTCTTTCATATGATGTATGTATATTAATATTGTGACTTTTATGTAGATCAGAAAATAGATATATGGTTTGGTAGTTATTGATAATCTTTTAGTTATGTTGGGCAGAGGAGAAGGGAGACAACAAAGTCAGCCTTTTTCTCTATAAATTTGCTATGTTTCCATCCTTCAAATATTTTAAGGATCAATACCTACCTACCAGTGAGTCACAACTTTTTTGTGTCATGAACCCCTTTCACAGTCTGATGAAATCTATGGACATAAATACATGTGTTTAAATGCATAAAATACATAGGGTTGCAAAGGAAACCAATTGCATTGAAATATTATCAAAATATATATTAAAAAAAAGTTTACAAACCCCAGGTTAGGAACTCTTGTCATAGATAGTGAGGTCCCCCAGATGCTCCTTTTTTATGCATGATATTGTATTAATTGAGTTAAGTCTTGGAACATTTCAACGTCATCAGAATTGTGTCACTTCTAGCACACACCTCCTTTTCGTATACTACAATTTGTTCAGCTACTTCTTCTATATGTTTTCTTCAGCGCAATTTTTACTTCCCAAGAAACATATCTGGGACTATGATGTTAGAGCCCAAATATGTAATACCACTTCCTTGACCATGAAAAGTTTGTTATAAAAATTCATCTTTTCTTTGCTTATCCCCCTTCCAGTTTTGTCCTTAAATAGCCTTAGGCTAACTTGGCTCAGCTGGGTGCCTCATCAAAGCTTTCTTTAAACAACTTCTGCATTCTCACCTCCACTTGTTTTATGAAGAGCTGCTGCTCAAAATCTTCCACTTTCTTCTTTGCACATTTTTTAATAAACATTATTATATTCTAAACTGTTGATTCTTTTACCTACCATATTTTTCTACTTGGTGAGTCAAATGTTTGCTGTCTAATGGTTTTAAGGCCCTTTTGATATCTTCCTTGTGATAAGTGATTTAGATTTTTATAGAAAATTGTTATAATGACAATATATCTTTCTTAACTGGTTAAACTTCCATAGAAAAAAATTTTTATGAACATTTCCTATATGTTAGTCTTAATAATTTTCTTAAATAGGTACGGTTGGAGTTGTTTTCATTGGAATACATACCACTTCTCATGTTTATGCTTTCTTCTAGTTTTATATTAATTTAGGTTTTTGCTCTAAGAAGTCAGTGGTCTAACTGTATGCTGACAACTGATTTCAGAATAATTCCTACATCAGTAATCAGTCATTTGCGGCCCACTAAAACATAATCATTTTCATTTCTTCTGTTGTTTGATGTTTTACCATATCCAGTGACTCCCAATTTTTTTGTTTTAAATAGATTTTTATTGGTATTTTTGGATCATCATAGTTTCCCCCAGTATTCCTCCCCATCCCAGGGAGCAATTCCTTATAATAAATAGTACGTTTTTTAAAGACAAAAAAAAAACAAAGGAAAACAAGAAAAAATCATCATATAATGTGCAGTATATCTTGTAGACCTCCCATCTCTGCAAAGAGGTGGGTTGGAGGTGTCTTCTCCTGTCTCTCCTTTTGATCCATGCTTATTACTTATAACTTTTGCAACATTCATTTTTTATTTTTGTTTGTGTGTAGTTGATCTTTCCATTTCCATTATTTTAATTATGGTGTATAGTTTTCTTGACTGTTTACTTCACTCTGAATCAGTTTTCCATGCTTCTCTGTATTCATTATATTCATCACTTCTTAAAGCACAGTATTATATCTTTTCATTCATGTACAACAATCTGTTTAGCCATTTCCCAACCAATGGGTATCTACTTGGTTTCCAATTCTTTTCTCAAAGAAGGTATTCATGATATATGGGGATGAGGCTTCTTTGTAGTCTGCAAGTCTTTTGCCTCTCTCATTTTGGTACTAATCATATTTTTCTTTTTTAATATTTAAAAAGTTGATTACTTATTTTAAACATTCTTTTCTTTTTAAATTTTGAGGTCCAAATTCTATCTCTCCCTTTTACCTTCTCCCACAACCAGGGAGAAGGCAATCAATGTATCAATTATACATTTGAAATAATGCAAAACATATTTTGATTTTAGCCATATTTCTAAAAGAAGCAAGAAAAAGAGAAAATTATACTCCAATTTGCACTCAGAGTTCATCAGTTCTTTCTCTGAAGATGGATAGCATTTTTTTTTATCATGAGTCTTTTGGAATCATTTTGGATAATTGTATTGATCAGAGCAGTCAAGTCTTTCACTGCTGATTGTTATTACAACATTGCTATTACTGTGCAGAATGATCTCCTCACTTCACTTTGCATCAATTTATATAGATCTTGCCATGTTTTTTCTGAAACCATCCCCCAGGTCATTTCTTATAGCACAATAGGACGCTATTACAATCATATGCTACAACTTGTTTAGTCATTCCTCAATTGATGAGCATTCTCTCAATTTCTAATTCTTTACCACTACAAAAAGAGTTGCTATTATTTTGCACATATAGGTCCTTTTCCTTTGATCTCTTTGGGATCCAAACCTAGTAGTAGTATTGCTGTGTCAAATGGTATGCACAGTTTGATAGACTTCTGGGTCTAGCTCCAATTGTTTTCCAGAATGATTTGACCAGTTCACTATTCCATCAGCAGTTCGTTAGTACACCTATTTTCCCCCTCATCCCCTCTAGCATTTGTCATTTCCAATAAGTGTGAGGTGGTATTTCTGAGTTGTTTTAATTTACCTTTCTCTAATAAGTAGTGATTTAGAGTATTTTTTAATGACTATAGATAGCTTTGATTTCTTCTTCTGAAAGTTACCAACTTATTTCCTTTGACTATTTGGGGAATGGTTCTTATAGCTCTTATTTTTTATAAATTTGACTCAGTCCTATTCTCAGTATATATTTGAGAAATGAGGCCTTTATCAAAGAAACTTGCTATAAATTTTTTTGATATTACTTTATTGTCATTGGTACCTTTTAGTAAAATGTAATTTCCCCTGATTATCACTTTTAATTAGGTCTATTTTTGCTTTGTCTGAATTTGTAATTCCTACCCCTGCTTTTTTTTAAGTTCAACTGAAACATAGATTATGTTCCAGCCTTTATTTTAACTCTGTGTGTCTTTCAATTTAAAATGTGTCTCTTGTAAACAAGATATTGTTGGATTCTGGTTTCTATCAATTCTGCTATCTGCTTCTGTTTTATGAGTGAACTTATTATGCTAGTCACATTTATAGTTATGATTTCTGTGTATCCATCCCATTTTCTTCTGTTTCTTCTTTTCTTTTCATCCTCTTCTTCCTTAAAAGTCTATTCTGCTTCTATAACTGCTTCCCTTAATCTGTTCCCCCTTTTATCATCCCCTCACCCTTTCTCTTTATACGCTTCCCCTCCTATTTTCCTATTGTGAAAGATAGATTTCTATACACAACTGAGTGTGTGTATGTGTGTGTGTGTGTATATTCTTCCATTTTAAAAACAATTCTGATGGAGTGTTTAAGCACTGCCTACCACCACTCCATTTCCTCCTCCACTATAAAAGCTCTTCTTTGCACTTTTTTTATGAGAAATTTTCTCCTATTCTACTTCTCCCTTCCCCCTTCTCCTAGTGCACCCCTCTTTCTTACCCCTTCATTTTTTTGAGATCATTTCATCATATTTGACTCATACTCATGCCCTCTGTCTATGCATACTCCTTTTAACTGCCCTAATGATGATAAAATTCTTAGGAGTTACATGTATCATCTTTCCATATAAGAATGTAAATAGTTTGACTTTATTGAGATCCTTATTATTACTTTCATGTTTACCTTTTTATACTTTTCTGTCATATTTCCCATTCAATTCTGGTCTTTTCATCAGGAGTGCTTAAAAGTCCTCTATTTCATTAAATATCTATTTTTTCCCCTGAAGGTTTATGCTCAGTAGGTTATTCTTGATTGTAATCTTATCTCCTCTGTCTTTCAGCATATCATATTCCAAGCCTTTTGCTCCTTTAATGTGCAAGTTGTTAAATCTTGTGTGATTCTGTGGATCCACAATATTTGAATTATTTCTAAATGCTTCAAGTATTTTTTCTTTGACCTATTAGCTTTGTCATTTAGATATAATTTTCTGGGAGATTTCCTTTTGGGATATCTTTCAGGAGGTGATTGGTGGATTATTTCAATTTCTATTTTACCTTCTGGATCTAAGATACTGGGGTGGTTTTCCTTGATAATTTCTTGAAATATGTCTAGTTTATTTCTTTGATCAAGACTTTCAGGTAGTCCAATAATTCTTAAATTGTCTCTCTTTGATCCCAGGTCAGTCTCTTTTTTAATATTTCATTTTTTTTCTACTAATTTTCCCCCATTCTTTTGACTTTGTTCTTGATGTCTCATGGAGTCATTAGCTTCCACTTGCCCAATTCAAATTTTTAAAAATCATTTTCTTTAATGAGATTTTGTATTTCTTTTTCCATTTGGCCAATTTTGTTTTTTAAGGAGTTATCTTCAATAATTTTTGTATCTCCTTTTCCATTTGATCTATTTCTGCTTTTTAAGGAGTTCTTCTTTTCAATGGATTTTTGTGCCTTTTTCCATTAGACCAATTCTGTTTTTTAGGGTATTATTTTCTTTAGTGGTGTGTGTGTGTGTGTGTGTGCACGTGGACACACGCATGCTTCTTTTACCAACCTGTTAATTCCTTTTTCATAATTTTGTTGCATCACTCTAATTTTCTTTTCCAATTTTTCCTCTACTACTCTTTTCCTAACATTTTCAGAAATTCTTGTTGGACTTGTGTCCAATTAACATTTCTCTTTGAGGCTTTTTTCTGGTGGCTGTCTTCACATTGTTGTCTTCTCAGTTTATGTCTTAGTCTTCCCTGTTACCATAATAGCTTTTTATGGTAAAATTCTTTTGTTGTTGTGGTGGTAGTTGTTTGCTAAATTTTATATCCTATTTCTTGACTTTGAACTTTATGTTATAGTTGGACTCTGCTCACCTGGGGGTGGGGAGGTACTTTCCCAGGCTTTAGGCTTTTTTTGCTGCTGTTTTCAGAGTTAGTTCTGGGGTATCTGCAAGTTTTTTGTACTTCCAAAGTGTTGTTATCCTGGGAGAAGTTGCTTTCCTGGCCTACTCTTTAGTCTTTACCCAGGAAGGGCCCCTGATCTCCTGTAGTCACAAGTACTAGCACTCTCTTTGCCTTGAAACTGAGACCAGGCCCTCTCCCTTGTGACCAACCCCCAGAATTCCTCTCCTTCTTGGAACTGCAACCCAGAACTAAATATGAGCAATAGAGTTGCCAGATGTACTTAGTGCCAGAAAAGGTTACCCTCTAATCTCTTTCTGATCAGTTGTCATACTCCCTCGCCATCTCTGGGCTGAGAACTCTAGAAGTCGCTGCTGTTGCTGCTGCTACTGCTGTGTGGGTTCTAGATAGCCTTCCATTCCAGTGTTACAAACTTCTTCTGCCAACCTCTTAAGTTCTTAGGCCAGAAAAATGTCTCGCCCTGACCTTTTATTGTCTCTGCCACCCCAAAATTTGATTTGAAGTATTATTTTAAAGTAGTTTGAAAATAAATATTAAAAGACTTCAGCTGGATTGCCTCTGTTCTACCATTTTGGCTCTGTCTCTACTTGAACCATATTTTCCAATATGCTTTCCTTTATACTCATCTATGCGTACTTCTGAATTGATGTCAAGGAGTATCAAAGGGAATGTTGGTTTAATTTGAGGATTTTTATCTAGTTTTAGTAGATGCTGGTGCATAAACTATAATTATTTTTCACAGCAGTCTTTTTGCAAATACTTATCATGAGCACTATAATGTTGCATGACCAAATATAGGATGAAATAATGTTTCTTGTCATGATAAAAACCAATTCTTTTCTTTGTATCTCTAAGGAGAAACTTGAAGCTATTCTTACAAAGCTTTTGCTTTGTTTTGCCTCCTTGTTTTAATGGATGTCAAGAATGGCTATTCAGTTTCTCCAATGCCACCTGATGGTTCCTTAACAAAGATCTTACATTTAGAGTACCAACCATTAAAAATGTTTATAGATGGTCTAAAAACTTTGATTCTTAGATTCCTCTGTCTCCCTTTCTGCTACTCTGCCACCAGAATGTAGGAATGGAAAGGTCATTTTGCATTTTTTGTTTGATTGGTTACCACATCAAAAAAAAATCCCTCAAACTGATGTTGAACTTCTCTGTATTTAACTAGATTGGTGCTCAGAAAACATACATAATTTGGAAAGCCTTTCCAGTACAGTATAACTCTATGAGATGCTGGTATTACTTTTATATAGTTAAATCGAACATTTCTAGGGTCAGCTAGGGTTATTTAGTTGGAATAGACTATGCTGAAGTCACTTGGATTCATTACCCCCACAGACCCCAGTATACATTCTCCTTTCTCTAGCAGGGGTGGTCAGGATTTGGCTCAGGATTTTGCAAGTCAAGATAAGGTTTGACACCAGCATTCTCTAAGTCAAACTTAGTTTAGGACTGGGAGTATGCTCCTGGCTATAGTGGGAACATCCTCTTTCATTGTACAAAGAAGATCAGATGAGCACCACAAATCTCACTTTCCACAAAGGAATCTTAGAGGAAAGGAGAAAGGAATAAGAACAAGAAACAAGTTTCCTCTCCAAAAGGTAAAGGATCTCAGGATGAGAATTTTTTTTTTCTGCCCCCACCCTCACAGGACTGTCTTTCTGTTGTGGAATGTGATGTTAATGGGAATGCTGATACACTCCCTATATTTATCCAATTTTCTCTATGTAGAACAGAATTCTTATATCATATTTTACAAATCATCTGGCTGGGAAGTCTCACATACTCTCATCTAAACTTCAATATAGTAGTGTCTATAGCTGTCTTCTCATTTTTCCCCCATTCTCAGAAGGAAAATGCATTTTCTCTCAAAAGAAAACCTGGCATCTAGATCCTAGACTCAGATAAATGGAATTTATTATTTCATTCAGGATTTTCTTTCCACAATTACCTTCCTCTAACATCTTCAAAAATTACTTTTTACAGGCTCCTATGATGTTCAGTCAAGCTTCCTAAACTGTGCTATACAATCCAGCTACAATTTAAATTCTTTTCTGTCATTCACCTTGAGAGATTTCACAGACATGTGGTCCACATCTACTATCTCCATTTCCTATCTATGTTTTTATTCTTTAACATTCTAAAGTCTGATTTTTACTCCACTACTCTAGCAAAAAAAATTTTCTCAAAAGTCAATAAGTAATTATCTCTAAGGTCCCATACATCTCTAGAACTCTAAGAATCTCCTAGCTAAATCCAAAGTTTATTTTCAATTCTTTCTCCTGTATCTCTCTATGCCATTCAACATCTCCAAAACTTAGCTTCCTCATCTGTAAAATGGGGCTACAATTTGCATTCTGTACTTCATGACATTATGAGAAGAAAGTTTTATCAATTACAAGGCACCTTACAGCTGGAAGTTATTATGGCACTGATATTTTCTGAATTCTTTCCTATTACTTCTCTCTCATCTTTTTCCTTTAGTGGTTTTTCTTCCTCCTGTTCTCAGTGTAGGTGACCCCAAGAGCTCCTTTGAAAGGCATGGTTTCCAGTTAGGTCCCCCTCCATCCTGACTACCCTTCTCTAAAGATAGCCTGTTTTGTTAATGACCTCCCTATACTTTGGCAAAATTCATTTTCATTTCTCTACTCAGTCCCCTATACATGGCCTGAGGAGCTACTCCACACCCATGACTTTTAACTAGCACTTCTATGCAAATAACACACAAATCTCTACCTTCAGTCCCCATCTTTCTCCAAAGCTCGAATATCATTTTTACAACTGCCTTTCCCAACCGTTGAGGCTGCGGTGAGCTAATGAGATAAAGGCCCATACTTTAGCCTTGTGTGTTGGGGGCCTGGGTAGTAAAGATAAGGATAAGAATTGGCCCAGTAATTTCATTGGTACTGGCACTCGAATCAGGAAATTTCCTTTACATATGCAGGCTAGCATATTCTCCCAAATTTATAGTCTTAAAGTGTTGCCTAGAGCACTGAAAGCTTAATAAACCTGTTCAAAGTCACAGCCAATATATGTCAAAGGTAGAACTCGAATTCAGGTCTTCTTGGCTTCAAAAACAGCTCTCTATCCAATAGACGATACTTTTTCTGAGGGAGGTATAGAAATCATGGCTGTAGTCACTTCAACATGTTCAGAACTGAACTTGTCATCCTTTCTTTAAACCAGCAGTAGCACCATATTTCTAATCTACTCAGAAACTCTGTAGAACATATCCACTCAGTCATCAAATCTTGTTTTTTTCTTCAAAATTTCTACTATCTACCCCTTTCTTTCAATTGCCATTGCAATTGCTGTTGTCTTTAGAGCTCACATATATGTAATACTCTACAGTTTCTAAGCACTTACCTCACATCCCTGAGAGTAAAATAGTAAAAATATTATTTCCTCCATTTTACAAATGAGGAAAATAAGGCTCAGAGATTAACTTACTTCTCTTAGGCCATAAGTAAATGGTACAACTAGGACTCGAATCCAGGGAAAGAAATGAGATTTCATGAAGAGAAATACATTTAGAATCAAAATGACTTGGTTCAAATCCTGGCTTTGCTAATTACTACCTGTATGAACTTGGACAAGTCACTTAGCCTTAGTTTTCTCATCTATCAAATAGGAAGAATGGATTAGATATTAAATTCCTTCTAGTTCTAAATCCTCTAATCCTATGACTCTCATTACCCTTCCATTATACCACCCTATCTTTATCACTTCCTATCTGGATCATTGCAACAACACTCTAGTCAATCAGAACTAGTTTGGAATGGGTATACAGGCAGGATTGGATTGGTGAAGAGGAGTCCAATTGGAAAAGTGGCAAGTATCCCTTTGGGCATTTCTCTTTTTTCTCCTCCCTTCCCTTCCATTTCCTTATGTAACTGCCTAAAATGCCCTCCTAATCTTTTTCCTCTGTCCCTATCAAAATGAGCTTTCTGATAATTATCCACTCAAAAGGATCTGATAAATTCATTCTCATCATAATTTAATGTCTTAGTCCTTCCAATGTGGCCTTTGGCAAGTCCCAACATCTATGGACAATAGTTTCCTCATTTATAATATGAGGGGATTGGATTAGATTATATCTGTACAGTCCTTGCCAGATATAATATCCAACGTTTTTAATGCTATTTATTTATCCAAATAAATGAAGCTCTAATGTCTCTGTGGTGGGATTTCAGGCAGTAGTGGGGAAGGTATTTTGAGGAAGGCCTTTCAAAGCATCCTTCAAATCACAGGTGGCTGCTCTTCCACTATAGGTAAAGTGAGTTCTGGCTATAGGAGGGGCAACAAAAGGGCTCTGAATGCCTTGGGTAGAGGACAATGTGGAAAGAGAGGTGGGGTGAATAGGCTGAAGAGTTACAGAAACGGCAAGTGAGAAGACAAAGATAACAAATCTCAGTTCCTTCATAATTTTGCCACTAAACTTATTGCTCACAAAAGGACCAATTACAATTACAACATCCTTGGGTCAGCCAGAAATATAGGAGAGCCCAAAGCTTCCAAATATTTCAAGGAACTAAAGCTGATGACTTCCCCTTTCCTCCTTCACTCACTATGCAAATTAAGGCCCACGGTCTTATACCCCAGCGTGAGGTATAGCATATAACTAATGTGATGTGGAGAAAAAGAACATTCGTTTTTCCTGTATGATGAAAGCTGATTCCCCTCTGTAGCCTAGGAGCTGTGCCAGCTGGGTCTGGTGTCCAGTGTGGCAGATGGGTCAGCAAGGACACAGGATAAGCACATAGCAGTCCAACTTTTTCTCTGCCAGCCACCTCAAAAGCACACTTATAAAAGGTACCTCTTCATCTCCTTCCACTACTTGAGTTCTTTATTTCAGTTCTTACTTAAAAACTGAGCTCTCATCCGGGCTCTGATACTTAGCATCATACCCAGAAATATCTGGCCATGTAACCTTGAGCAAGTTACTTAACCCCAATTGCTTAAAAAAAACAAAACAAAAACTGAGCTCTCCCTCCCAATAAGAACACATTTATGTTGTGCTTTAAGGTTTATTAAATATTCATACTAACCCTAAGAGCCAGTGGAAATGCTTATTATCATCATTTTACAGATGAGGAAACAGAGGTTCAGAAAGGTTAAGGGACTTTCCATAGTTGCAAAGGCAGACACTAAGTGGTAAGGTATCATCTGAACACTTAAAGCATTTCATATCTTTACCATGTAAAGAATCAAAATGATGGAACTAGAAAGGGCATTTGAAATTACTTAGTTGGGGTGGCTAGGTGGCATAGTGAATACAGCATTGGCCCTGGAGTCAGGAAGACCTGAGTTCAAATCCTGCCTCAGACACTTAACACTGTGTGACCTTGGACAAGTCACTTAACCCCAATTGCCCTGCCTTCCCCCCTCCAAAAAAAAAAAAAGAAATTACTTAGTTCAACTCCCTCATTTTATAGATGAGAAAGCTGAGGCCAAGAAAAGAAAAGTGACTTGCCCAAGGTCATAAAACTAAAGTCAGGACTAGAATTTAGGCCTCATAACTTCCAGTCCAGTGCTCTTTCCACCTCACCACTCATGTCACATTTTCTATATACTGCCCTCTATTGTTGTCTTTACAAGTGATCATCTTGCCTACTCCACTAGCTTTATCTTCTGTTTGTCTAGGATCAATTAATCAATCCACAATATCTGTTAAGCACCTGCTTTTGACCCAAGCACTATGCTAAGCACTATGGAAACAAAGACAAAATGAAATATCCCAACAACAGAGCTTTAGCCAAGTGTTGTTTGTCCTTCCTATTCAAAGAGGACCAATGACATCACCATGTTGGGGTCAGGGTGGGGTGTGTTTGGTTGTGGCTGATCATTCCAATATGAGTTTGGAAGGCTCTACTACAGGTCAGGCACAAATAATTCATCAGAACATTTAGGATGGCGATGTCTCTGGATTTGGGCAGCTCACATTTCCTTTGTTCTACTGTGATTCTGCTTTGCTCATAGAGTAGACACCCTCTTTGATGTGGGCACAGCATGCTGGGCAGTCCTATATCAGCGTCTCCCATGTCTCACAACACCCTGAGTGTCCTTATACTGCTTCCTCTAACCTATGTGTGAGTGTTTGCCCTGTGCAAGTTCTCTGTAAAATAATCTTTTAGGTATGATAAATACATCTCCCTCCATACTACTTCCCTTGGCGATCTCATCAACTCCCATAAATTTAATTACTATCTCTATGCAAATGATTCTCAGATCTACCTCTCCTACTCCAATCTCTCTGCTGATTTCCAAGCTCACATCTCCAACTGTCTTTCAGATATCTCAAAATGGATGTCCAGTCAACATCTTAAACTCACCATGCCCAAACCCTCCTACTTTCCTTATTATTATAGAGGACAACATCATCCTTTCAGACCCTCAGGCTCACAACCTAAGAGTCATCCTGGATTCCTCACTATCTCACCCCCCACATCCAAGCTGTGGCCAAAGCTCGTCGATTTCACCTTTGCACCATCTCTTGAATGTGCCCTCTTCTCTCCTCTGACACTGCTACCACTCAGGTGCAGGCCCTCATGCCTGGACTGTAGTAACTGCCTGGTGGTGAGTCTACCTACCTCGAATCTCTCCTCATTCCAATCCATTTTCCATTCCCTCACTCAAGTGATTTTCCTAAAGCTCAAGTCTAATTACTCCTCCTACTCAGTAACACCACAAGCTCCCTACTGCCTCCAGGAGCAAATACAAAATGCTGTTTGGTAAAGCCCTTCATAACCCAACCCCCTCATACCTTCCTAGTCTTTTTATATCTTAACTTCCCAATATGTAGTCTTCAGTCCAGTGACACGGGCCTCCTGGCTATTCCATGAACAAGATGTTACAGGAATCTTCTCTGGCTGTCCCACATACCTGGAACACTCCACCTCTGCCTGACTACTGACCTCCCTGGCTTCCTTTAAGTTCCAAGTAAATTCCACCTTCTAAAGGAAGTATGCCCTGGCTAAGAGTAATACAGCACAGACATACTCTGTGTCATATTATTTTGGCCTGCTTGTCCAATACAAGCATCACAAATATTTAGGCTCCTTAAGAACTTACCCATTATGATAAATCTTTAATAACTTTGCAAACTTTAAGGGGGTGGAGCCAAGATGGCAGAGTGGAAGCAGGAAACTCCATGACCTCCCCCCACAACCACCTCAAATACCTATAAAAAATGACTTTAAACAAATTTTTGAGCTACATAACCCACAAAGTGACAGAGAGAAACAAAATCTCCCACTGAAGGCAAACTGGCAAACAAGAAGGGTTCATTGTAGCACGCTGGGAGCCGAGCCCAATCCCAAGAGAGGTGTGTGGTTTTGGCCCCAGAAAAGAAGCGGCAGCCAGAACAGACTTCAGGAGAGTGAATCACCAGCAGCTGTGGAGGTTTCCAGACTTTCCAACCCATAAATGCCAAAAAGAAAGTAAAAGGTCAGTCAGTAACTCTGTTGGAAAGGAAAGGCACAGTCCAGCCCCCTGCACCTGGGGTGAAAGGTGGCAGAGACATGGCAGCTGTGGCTGCATCAGGAGCTGCTGGCCTACAGATCATAGCCCAGGGACCAAGCAACCATTCAGAGGGTAATGCCTCTTGCTTTGACCTGCTTGGATCTGGGTCACTTTCTTGGGCAGTGGTCCTGGGGTGAGAAATGCCAGTTTGCCAGTGTGGTGTCTGAAGAGAGGGTGCCCTCCTCAGACCTCTGACAACATTTGTGAAAACCCCAGTGATTTGTGACAAAGCTCTCCTCTCTGGAAGCAGAGTTCTACTGTGGCAAAAAGCTCAAAAGTCAAGTGACTGACTGGCAATATGAGCAAGCAGAGGAAGCACAAACAGACCATAGATTCCTTTTTGGGGGACAAAAAGGATCAAAGCATGGAATGGGAGGAAGACAATGAAGTCAGAACTCCTGCATCAAAACCTTTCAAGAAAAATATGAACTAGTTATAGGTCATAGAAGAGCTCAAGAAGATTTTAAAAATCAAGTAAGAGAAGTAGAGGAAAAACTAGGAAGAGAAATGAGAATGATGCAAGAAAATCATGAAAAGAGAGTCAACAACCTAACTGAAGAAAATAACACCTTAAAAATAGACTAACTCATTTAAATGGCAAAAGAGTCCCAAAAAGCCAATGAGGAGAAGAATGCCTTAAAAAGCCAAATTGCCTAGGTGGAAAAGGAATTTCAAAAACTCACTGAAGAGAATAATTCCCTCAAAATTAGATTGGAGCAAATGGAAGCTAATGATTTTATGAGAAATAAAGATACTATAAAACAGATCCAAACAAATGAAAAAATAGAAGGCAATGTGAAATATCTCATTGGAAAAAACACTGACCTGGGAAATAGATCCAGGAGAGCTCATTTAAAAATTATTGCACTACCTGAAAGCCATGATCAAAAAAAGAGGCTATCCTTCAAGAAATTCTCAAGGAAAATTGCCCTGATATTCTAGAACCACAGGGTAAAATAGAGGTTAAAAGAATTCACCAATCGCCTCTTGAAAAAGATCCCCAAAAGAAAACTCCTAGGAATATCACAACCAAATTCCAGAGTTCCCAGGTCAAGGAGAAAATATTACAAGCAGCCAGGAAGAAACAATTTAAGTACTGTGGAAACCCAATCGGGATAACACAAGATCTAGCAGCTTCTACATTAAGGGATGGAAGGGCTTGGAATATGATATTCTGGAGGTCAAAGGAGCTAGGATTAAAACCAAGAATTACCTACCCAGCAAAACTGAGTATAACGCTTAAGGGGAAAATATGGTCATTCAATGAAATAGAGGATTTTCAAGTATTCTTGATGAAAAAACCAGAGCTGAACAAAAAATTTGACTTTTAAATACAAGAAGCAAGAGAAACATGAGACGGTAAACAGGAAAAAGAAATCATAAGGAACTTATCAAAGTTAAACTATTTACATTCCTACATGACAAAGCTATAATTGTAATTCATGAGACTTTTATCAGTATGAGGATAGTTGAAGGGAATATATATATATATATATATATATATAAATGTTTAGTAGGGTGTATGTGTATATAAATGCATATGTGTGTATATGTGCACACATGTACACATAGATGGTACAGGATCATTTGAATAGGAAGGGATGATATCTAAAAAATAAAACTAAGAGGTGAGAGATGAATATAATGAGAGGAGAAAAGGAGAATAGGGTAAATTATCTCATATAAAAGAGGCAAGAGAAAACTGTTACAATGGAGAAGAGAAGGTGAAAGGGAATAGGTCAACCTTACTCTTATTGAATTTGGCTTAAGAGGGGTAGCTAGGTGGTGCAGTGAATAGAGCACTGGCCCTGGAGTCAGAAGGACCTGAGTTCAAATCCAGTCTCAGACATTTAAAACAAAAAAAACTAGCCGTGACCTTGGGCAAGTCACTTGACCCCAATTGCCCTAATTTCCCCCCTCCAAACAGCAAAAAAATAAAAAATAAAAGAATTTGGCTTAAGGAGGGAATAATATACACACTCATTTGGTTATCTTACCCTACAGGAAAGTAGGGGGGAAGGGGATAAGAGGGGGAATGATAGAAGGGAGGGCAGATTGGGGAAGAGGGTAGTTAGAAGCACATACATTTGAAAAGTGATAGGGTCAAAGTAGAAAACAGAGTAAGTGGTGGGGGCAGGATAGGATGAAGGGAAATATAGTTAGTCTTTCACAATATAACTACTATGGAAAAGATTTGGGTAACTACATATGTACAACATATATTGAACTGCTTATCTTCCCAGTGGAGGTGGGTGAGGAGGGAAGAAGAGAAAGAATCTGGAAATCAAAGTTTTAAAAACAAATGTTAAAAAAATTGTTTTTTACATACAACTGGGAAATAAGATATACAGGCACTAGGGTTTAAAATCCATCTTGCCCTACTAGAAAGTCAGTGTGTGTGAGAGTTTGTTGGAGACATAAGAGCATGACAGTCAATAGGAGTGGTTGGGTGGGGGGGTGGGGTAGGGGAAAGACAGGGAGAAAATTTGTAACTCAAAATCTTGTGGAAATGAATGTTGAAAACTAAAAATAAACAAATTAAACCAAGGAAGTGTGCCCTAACCCTTCTTAATTCCAATACTTTCCCTCTTCTAATTATATCCTATTTATTCTGTAGGTAGCTTGCTTTTTACGTTTGCATGTTGTCTTTCCCATTAGATTATAAGCTTATTGAAGGGAAGGACTGTATTTTTTTTTGTATCCCCTAGCACTTAGCACACTGCTTGGCACATAGCAAGCACTTAAATGTTTCTTGAATAATTGATAGATTTCTTGGTTCTGTTAACCACCCTTTGAGGGAAGAAATGGTTTCATTTTTTTGTCTTTCCTTGGGCCTTTAGGTCCTCATTCTCCATAAAACTAAGTTAGTTGGATAAACCAGTATAGGCCTTTCAGTCAATGATTCCACTTAAATGATTCCAACTGGGTTAGTAAGTTTATGGAACCTAGAATTGCAAATGTAATAAACATAATAAGGAGGTTCATGATGGGTTAAATCTAATATGATTAAATTTAATTAGAATAAATATGATGTCCTAAATTTGGGTTCCAAAAATATACTATACAAAATAGGATGAAGGGGTGAACTTGGCTAGGTAACAGTTCACAAGAAAAGGATTTAGGAGCTTAAATGGGCTGCAAGTTCAACATTAAATCAACAGTGCCATATGGTAGCCACAAAAGCTAGTATGACCTTAGGTTGCACTAATACAGGCATTGTGTCCAGGACAAAGGAAATTCCAGTTAAGAGATTCAGTCTTGGTCTTGATCTAACTAAGCAACACAGGGCTTTGAAGAAATTCAAATTTCATCTTTCCCCTAAAAGGATCACATTATACTTTCTTCTATAACCTCAAACCTAAATCAGAGCTGGACACAAAGGCAATAAATAAATATTTTGATAGGAGTAATCCAACTAAGGCTTTCACCTTCCAGGGTGGATGCTGTCAAATTGAACCCACCTATCTGCCTGAATTTGTCTTCTCTGGGGTGTAGGAGTTCTGGGATTGGGTTGGGATGGCTTCCAGAGCCCATGGCGGAAACTTTAGCAGCAGGAACCACCATCAACTTTACTTGGTTATTTAACTCACCCTGACAGCTCAAGAAATAGACTTTCTGCTTCCCTCCTAACAAAAGGACAGGGAATTAAGAATCTATTAAAATGGTAACTATTCTGAACTTACCATTTCTGATTTCATCTGCAACTTATAGTCTAAGCCTCATAAATTAGCTCATTTTATAGTCTTATTTTTATTTAAACTCATTTCATGTGTTAGATCTCACTATACCACAAGTTCCTTGAAGACAAGGAATTCTGTGTGTTGGGGGAGGGAGGTTCCCTCTTGCACAACCTTGACAACAGCCCATACACAGTAGATACCTCTCATTGACTTCTTATCTAGGTAAACCCTAGCTGTCAACTGTCTTCCCCAGTCCCATCCAACTGTAAGAGCAGTTTCTCAGTGGCCAGCAGCCCCAGCCACTTGCACACTTGTGATGGCTAAAGATATGGCTGGTTTAGGACCCTAACTGAACTTAAGGAACCAAACCTGTCTGCAGGTAAAATATTACCCTTAAGATCCTACTTCAAAATCCATGTGCCCTTTAGAAATATTATCCTCTCCTATTTTTCCTTTCAAAACTGAATTTTCCCTCTTTCTGTATGTATACACACACATTAAAGCTTAAAATTATATGTTTGTAATTTACACCCTGTATTTTACATATGTTACAACATGCAAATCTGAGAGTAAGGATCAAGGATAGAAGAGATCAAATAATTTTGTTATGGTTCATGTTCCCTGGAGATGACCTTGCAAAGAGATATATGGAAGCCAGACAATTGAATAGTATTTCAAGATACAAGATCTTGGTTCAAATTCAAGCTATGCTACTTACTACTCCAGTGACTCTGGGAAAATGACCACCTCTAGGCCTCAATTTCCTCATCTGTACACTGGACTATATAGATTATTACCAACATTCTTTTTAACCTTGGATTCTATAATTTTTAAAATATGGTTGCCCTCTGGTGGCTAGAAAAAGTTATAAATTCTTATGATTTCCAAACACGTGATACAAATCAATTGCATTGTAGAAAAGATGCTGTAAAGGGGCGGCCAGGTAGTACAGCGAGTAAGAGCACCAGCCCCAGAGTTGGGATGACCTGGGATCGAATCCAGGCTCAGACACTTAGCACCCACCCAGAAACACCTGGCCGTGTAACCCTGACCAAGTTACTTAACCCCAATTGCTTAGGGGTGGCCAGGTGGCGCAGTGAGTAAGAGCACCAGCCCCACAGTTGGGATGACCTGGGATCGAATCTGGGCTCTGATATTTAGCACCACACCCAGAAATAACTGGCCGTGTAACCTTGAGCAAGTTACTTAACCCCAATTGCTTAAAAAAAAAAAAAAGATGCTGTATTAAGTTATCAGAGCTTTATCTGCGAGTGTGACCTATCTCATAACCTCTGCCAAGATGGCTGGCATGTGAACCAATCATTCCTTTTAAATGTAGCTAAATGACCAACCCATGAAAAAACTGATACAAATTTTTTTTCAGCTTATTATTCAGCGATTCTTGTGGCTCTCAGTAAGTCCATGCCATTGAAAAGGATTTTTTTTAAACCTTTTTAACTTATCTGTTCACCAACAGCCTGATTTTGTAGAGTGGGAACTGACTTTATGGCTCCCTAGATGCTCAACCCTGGTATTTGGTACAAAGACACAGTCACTGGAAGATGTCTATTAGCTCTCACAAATCCAGTAATCTTCCTTAGAAATAAATCTCACTGTGGACAGACCTGTGACCCATATAACAAGCTTTTGTGGCTTGTACTTACCTTGGGAATTTCTATGTATAAGGAGCTTAGGTTATGCTACAATAATATCCTACTCTTCCACCTTCCTCTCACAGAACATATACTCTCTGAGGGCAAAGATGGTTGTTTTTATCTTTGCATATAGTGAGTCTACAACACTGGCTTGCACATAACAGGTGTTTAAGAAACGTAAGTTGAACTGAATAAGGCCTCCTTCATCAAGGATGAAACTGATTATCTGTGTGCTCTCCCTCATAAGTCAATTGGTACTGAACACATTCAAAACCTAATTGTACCTACTAGGCACTTAATAAATCTCTGCAACATTTCTCATATCCATCACCTTCTTCCTACTCATATAGCTACTACCCTAGTTCAAGTCCTTATCACTACTTGCCTGGCATCTTTTACAATTACTTACCTCTTAATTGGTCTCCCTTGTTTCCAGGATCTGTCTTCTCTAGTTGTTTACACCAGTGGTGTGAAACTCAAATATAAACAGGGGGCCACAAAACCATTAATAAGGATCCCTGTGGGCTGCATATTGATCTACCTGTTAACAAACATTATCTTTTTAAATCATATTTTTGTTCTGTCAAATGTTTCCCAATTACATTTTAATCTGGGTCTAGCCACACTTGAGAGTGTTGTGGGCTGTTTGACACTTCTGATCTATATAGCTATTAAAACAATCTTATTAAGACATGGATGTGTTCATGTCATTATCCTGGTCAAAAACTATCACTGTCTTTGCCCCTAGGATAATAAAATATAAACAGCTCATTCTGGACCCACATGTACAAAAATATTTATAGAGGCTCTTTCTGTGGTGGCAAAGAATTGGAAACTGAAGGGATGTCCATCAATTAGGGAATGGCTGAACAAGTTGTGGTATATGAATGTAATGGAATACTATTGTGCTATAAGAAATCATGAGCAGGCAGACTTCAGAAAAACCTATATGAACTGATGACGAGCAAAATGAACAGAACCAGAACACTGTATACAGTAACAGCCACACTGTGCAATGACTGACCTTGAAAGACTTAGAACCTTGCATTGCTAAGAAGAGCTAAGACAAAATCAAAAGACTCAAAATTGAAAATACTATCCATATCCAGAGAAAAAACTATGGAGGCTGAATACAGAGCAAAGCATACTATTTGCTCTCCTTTTCTTTTGTTGTTTTGTTTCTTCTTTCTTGTGGTTCCTCCCATTAGTTCTAATTTTTCTTTACATCATGATTAATGTGAAAATGTTTAGTAGGAATGTATAAGTAGAGACTATATCGGATTGCATGCCATCTTGTGGAGGGGGGAGCAGATGGTGGGGAGATTCAAAACTCAAAATCTTATGGAAGTGAATGTTGAAAACTAAAAATAAATAAATTGTATAAAATTTTTAAAAAGAAAACAAGATACAATAAAAAAATATGGTTAATGCATGACTAAGGGCTGTGAGCAAAGAGTCTTATAAATCTTGAAAAACTATGTAAATGTAAGTCACTATGAAATGACTTCTGGCATGCTTTACATTGATTAGCTCATTATATCCTCACAACATCCCTGTGTAGGTAATACTACTATTACCGTCTTCCTTTCAGAGATGAGAAAATGTAAGTTCAGGAAGGTTAAATGTCTGAAGTCACTAAGAAACAACCAATACTTAAATCCAAGTTGTCTTACTCCAAGTTCCACACTCTTTCCACTAAATCATAATGGACACATAGGCAATGGGGGTAAGAAGTAAACCTTAAACAGGGCTAGATATGACATCCAAAAGCAGAAATTCTGGATACCTTCCCAAAAAACAAACGTATCAAGAGAGACAGAGAAGACAAAAGCCAAGAAATAAAGTTTAATGAAGGAACAGAAAAGGGGCTAAAAACCATTACCTTGACCCAGGAATGAAAGTAGAGTGGAGCATTTTGAGATTTGCAATGGCCTGTGGCTAAAAGCATTACAACTGTAACTTGAACTTATTTGTGTTTGCATTAAAGTGTTGTTGTGTACCTAAAATCATAGAAAAAACTTTAAATGTCAACTCTTTCATATCATGCCAAGGATTTGATTTAACACTTTGAAGATCAACCCTAGCTATATGGAATTTCCCTCTGAAGAACAACTTCTCTTTTGTTACTCAGTCTGTCTTCATTTAGGATGGCCTCAAGTCCTCTGTCCAATATCTGAATGTCTTGTAGGATTTGTAAGCTATGTGATCCAGTCAGAGCCTCTCCACAGCCCTACACCCAAACCTCTTAGGGGCAGACAATCTGCACTGGCCTGGCCCAACAAAGCTGCAGGAAAACAAGTAAAATCTCAGCTGGGTACTGTAGAAAAAAATCTAAAAATAGATTACTGAGCAATATGAGAGGACTCAGTAGAGAACAGAGGGAATACCACATAGCATAGTACTAAATAAAGCTCTCAAATCAGCTTCTGTGGGATAGTGTTCCCATCAAGCCCATGACTACCACAAGCCAGGCAGGAGGACCATTTGCAGCCCTGGCTCAATGAACCATCTGTCACCTGCTCCCAAGACCAGAAGAAAAACTCCAGCTGGCAACTGAACAGACTCCAGGAAAGTGGAATGCCCTCATTACACTCATTTTTTGTCTTTATTACTCAAACCAGCAGCCTTTTTCCCCTGTCTTCAACAGAAATGGCAATAGCTAAAATAGCTTTATATAAATTCCCCAGAGGAACATCCATTCATTTATGTTGTGCTTATTATGTAATATTCAGCATGCCCAACCATGTGCAAAAGTTGCCATTGCTAATTATATCATGCATTCATCTCTGGCTCCAGCCTGGTTCAGGGCATCAGAAATGAGATACACAGCCACCTCATTCCAAGATTATTGGTACGACTCCAGTCTGCAAGTGGCAAAGTGACATTACCATATGATGCTGGCTTACAAGTGTGTGAGAAGAGTTACACACTTCAGTTTAGCTTCAAGTAAGCACATGTCCATAAATCATAGAAAGTCTTACTACCTTGGATTTTAGAGGATTATACTTTTATTCTGAGCCTTGAGATCCTTTATCCAAAGTCCCCAAATTGGCAAATTAAAGCTAACTATTCATCTAGTGTCAGACTAAACCCTTTGTTAACAGTCTAAGGGATTATCTGCTTTCAGATTTGAGGCATGCGGCCTTTTTAGAGAACCAGAACTAAGGAATAATTTGGAGAGAGACAGCATCCTTTCTGAATCACCAGTTTGTTTGGGGTTCCCAAAACAGACATGCAAGCCCAGCTCAACCAGAGCTGCCTTTCCTGAGTGACACTCTATACTTAAAGTGCAAGTGGCCTCTCCCATTACCAATGCCTCCAAAATCATTTTTTAAATTACCCATTTTATGACTCATTTTCCTGGGCCCTTACTAAGGAAAGGATATTCATGGTGCACCAATGAGTGATAATTTTTCCACCCTCCCAAATAACAAATTTGCCATAACAAAAATGAGTGACTAAGGTAAGAATTTCAGGCATCACAGCAAGTCGTTGTAGGACATATTTTTGGTAGTGTAAAATAGCAGAACTGTCCCTAGGATACAGAAAATCATAGTGATCAACCCCAGTGCCAAAATTTTGGGTTTGTTGTAGTTCTTATTGTTTTAAACAATAAGAGAACTGAGGGAACTAAGTGACTAGTCCTGGTTCCACTGGGCAAATGGGTGAACTTGAATAAATCACTTAATCTTTGACATCAATTTCTTTATCTTTTCTGAAAAACAGATATTTCAACATCTAACAATTTAGATGGATGTTTAAGGAATAAATGAAATGTGTGAAAACACTAAAAATTATAAAGTGTTCTACAAACATAGAATATTAATATTATCACTACCCATTATCACAGGTTTAAAGAATCTAATAAGTTAAATGTACAAAGGATTTGGGAAAATAAAAGCACCATGCAAACTATTCGGTTATTATTTTTTGATAGTCGAGACTTGTGAAATTATAAATCCACCTAAGCCCTGCATCTAGAAATTATGTTCAGGCACTATGTAGAAGAACCAATAACAAAGGCCATCAGTACCTGCCTTTAAGATAATTATGTTCAAGGGATGGCCAGGTGGCTCGGCAAGTAAGAGCACCGGCCCCAGTGTCGGGATGACCTGGGGATCGAATCCCGGGCTCAGATACTTAGCACCACACTCAGAAATAACTGGCTGTGTAACCTTGAGCAAGTCACTTAACCCCAATTGCTTAAAAAAAAAAAAAGATAATTATTTTCAATAATCAGCAAGGACATAGAACAAAAATGAGACAAATATGCATCAGTATAAAACACAAAGAGTCAGAAACATAAAGCAGAAGAAATCAAATTAATCTAATAATTACTAAATTAGTAGCTTATAGAATTAATAACCAAATGTATTAAGTATAATTAGTTATGTTTAAAGAGTGTCCTGAATGATATAGTTCCTTAGAATTCAGCTAGAGTCTAGGCTTGGGTCTCTTCACTGTTTCTTCTCTCCACAAAGTACAGCATATTTATGTTCTCCTCCCTCTGACTAGAATATTTAAGCCCACCCAAATTTTCATCTACCTTTAAAGCTCAAGTCCTACCTTCCCGCATGGAAGCCTTCCCTTGCCACGGTATTATCTACAATGATATCTCATTTCTCAGAACTTGCACAGAACTTCTAACTTATCGCCTATAAGTTAGTATACTTTGTCATAATTATTCTCTAGTAGTGTCTCCAGTGTATACTTTATTACTTTTCTCAAGATTACAGATTCTTTGCAGGTTCCCAGGAACCTTGCATAGCAAGGCCACTTGCACTGGAAGCATAGATAATCTTGTATCCTCCCATCACATCTATCTAGATAACTCTTGGTTTTCATTTTTGTTGAATCAATTTATTTAAGAGGAAAGATGATAGCTCCCATAATATTTACCTAGTGGATGAAATAAAGGATACCAAACTTCCGAACTGTTAAGCATATCAGCATATAAAACTGACAACCAAGATAACAGTTTATTTTCAGTTTAAAGAAATATGTATTTGGATACAAAAAGGCAATACATATGGGATTTTTTTTTTTTATAAATAAGGACACTATCATTTCATGCAAAGAACACGTGAGTAAGGGATTAGGGAATGTGGACAAAAAGTACACTCAAAAAATTTAAGTCCTTTTCCATTCACTTTACTCTTTAGGTAAATCGACGCTGACTTTGATCGGGTAACAATTCCATCATGTCCACCTTCTTTGTGAGCTCAGCATCCATGGAATTCTAAAGGAAGAAAGTATGTTAGTACATAGGATTCATGAATATGTTTTAATTTCCTATCTTTACTCCTCCCTAATTATTTTAAACCAAAGGAGGTTAAGAAAAAAAAGTACATTAAGTTCTGGTAAACAAATAACATGAATATTTTCAGACATTTCCTGATCTGTCCCTCAAAAGCTTTAGAATGTATATAGGATGTCAGAAAGTTAACAATAATATGAACAGTAATTAAGACATTTCCCATCATTAATATGTTCCTTCAACTAACCCCTTGCTTCCCTCATTCCTATTAGAAGCTATGAATACACAACTCTAGTTCTGCTCCCTCTTCACTAGTTTCATTCCTACCTTCCTTAGCCATCTGCTCTCCAGACCCACTCCAACTCTGTTTACCTTCCTAATGTACTGGTCCCTTCTACTGTTTCCAAAGGATCACTCACTTTATTGTAAGCTATGTATCCTTGATATTTTTTTTTGTCTTTTTGGAAGGGGGAAGGAAGGGCAATTGGGGTTAAGTGACTTGCCCAAGGTCACACAGTTAGTGTTCAGTGTCTGAGGCCAGATTTGAACTTAGATCCTCTTGACTCCAGGGCCGGTGCTCTATTCACTACGCCACCTAGCTGCCTCTATCCTTAAATTTTTTTTTTGGCCTTTTGGAGGGCAATTGGGGTTAAGCAACCTGCCCAAGGTTACACGGCTATTTTGTTTGTGTGTGTGGGTTTTAAGTGTCTGAGGCCAGACCCGAACATGGGTCCTCCTGACTCTGGGGCTGGCACTTTACTCACTGCACTACCTAGCCGCCCTATCCTTAATATTTTTAACAGGCACTTGTTTCACCTCCTAGTTTTCATTGAAAACTACCTTTTCTATGGTGAAACCACATTTCCCTTGTAAACCTCCCACGGGGGATGTTTTTTCTTTTATTCGTAACCTCCTAAGAGGAATTCATATAACCCATTTTTCATTGCTATTTCCAGACCACAGATGCGCTACCATTCCTTAATATTATCTTGAAATTCATACCATCTATTTATACCACCTCTTCCCATCCTTACTGTTGTCATCTGAACAACCAAGTCACATTCCCACCTTCCTTAATGATCAGCATCTGTCTCAGAGTCTATGCCTTCCCTCCCATTGTCTTCATTCTCTAAGAACAGCAATGGGGCAGCTAGGTGGCAGCAGAATGAATAGAGAACCAGCCCTGAAGTCAGGAGGACCTGGGTTCAAATCTGACCTCAGACACTTACTAGCTGTGTGTCCCTTAGCAAGTCACTTAACATGGATTGCCTCACCCCCAAAAAAAGAGCAGCATTCCAAAGAAAAGGAAAACCCGTTATACTATGTGTGGGAAAAAAAAGGAAAACACGTTATACTATGTTATAACACACGTTATACCATGTGTGACTAACGGCAAGTAGGCCAGTTTGACTGGACCATAGCAAAGTGTGAAGAATAATAATTAATATAAAAGAATTCTTAAAGGCAGATTGGAGCCAGATTAATGGCTTTAAATCACAATCAGAGAAGTTTGTGTTCTATTCTAAAAGCAACAGGGAACTATCTTGGGGAGCCTTTTGAACAGTGGACTGACATAATCAGATCTGTGCTTTAGGAATCTTACTTTGGCAACTGTGTAGAAGATGGATTAGAAAAGGAAAAATTTGAGGCAGGGAGATCAGTTAGGGAGGAGATAATAGTGATGATAGCTGCCATTTATATAGCACCTACTGTGTGCCAGTCACTGTACTAAGCACTTCATAAATATTATCTCATTTGGTTCTCAAAACCAAACTGTGGGAGACAGGGGCTATTATTATCCCCAGTTTTACAGGTGAGGAAACTTGAGGCAAACAAGGTTAGGTGACCTGCCCAGGGTCACACAGCTAGTGTCTGAGTTGGGACATGAGCTCAGAATTTCCTGACTCCAGGCCTGGTGCTCTCCCAGCTGGGCCACCAATACAATGAAGAACAGGTTAGTCCAAGTGAGAGATGATAAAGGCCTGAACCATAGCAACCACTGAATAAAGAGAAGGGAAAAGAGGTTGTGGACTAGGAAAGGAGTAATGAAAGAAGAAATAAGATAACCTGATAATGACTGGCTATAGGTCATGAGGGAGAATGAGGAGTAAGGAGGGGACAATCTAATCCTATACCACATTCAAGGTAAACTGAATTGCATTTTTCCTATCTCTGGCTTTAGCTCCTTCCATTCCCTATGCCTTGGATACCTTTCCTCTTCTTTCCCTATCTTCACCTATTAAAAATCACATATATCCTTCAATGATTAGCTCAAATGCTACTTCCTCCATTAAGTCTTGTCTGATGTTCTCAATGAGAAGTAAGCTGGCTTTCTTTCTTTGGAACGAACGGTACTTTCAGAGGATAAAATAATTATGGGTTTAGAGTTAGCAGGGGCCTTAGAGACCATTTAATTTAAATCCTTCATTTTATAGATGAAGAAACTAATTTGCTAGAATATACGTTTAAGTGACTGGTCTCCAGGGTCACACAGCTAGTGCATATCTGAGGCAGGATGTGAACCCACGTCTTCCTGACCCCAAGTCCAGCCTCCTAACCAGTATACCTCCAATTCCTATAGCTAACCTACCTACAATTTACTCATGTCCTGTATCATAGTTAAGCATATCTTACCTTCCCCATTAGATTATAAGCTTCTTGAAGGCAACATGGCATAATGGATAGGGACACTAGAGTTAGTGTAGGAGTTAGGGAGATATAGATTCAAATCCTTTCTCAAATACATATTAGCTATATGACCTTAACCAAGTCTTTTCCCCTGTCTGTGCCTTAGTTTCATATCAGTAAAATGAGGAAGTTGGACTTGATGACCTCTAAGGCCCCTTCTAGCTCTAAATCTACAAACCATTCATCTTATAATCATCCTTGCATCTTCCTTAGCACCAAGTACAGTGACCTGTACATAGTTATTAGTTGCTCAAAAAATGTTTGTTGAATAACAAAAGAATATGTGTGTGGGGGAAATACTTAGATGGAACTTTAGTGAACACCACGGTGCCACAATTAGAGACTGAATTAAGTTACATACCAGTTCTCGCTTTGCTTCTTCTATTTTCACTTGAGCAAGAGAAGGATTCTTTTAAAGAGGGGGAAAAAAAGGTACACATTAAATAAAAGGGAATTTCTCAAGATATGATAAATCTTAACATAGTCTCTTTAAACAAGTAAAAATGAGGGAATTTTTTTTAGTTTTATGAATCTTCTTCAAAGGAAACTTAGTGAGTATACTCAGAAAACATACCAAGTTAAGAAACAACAGTGGTTTAGCCAAATGGGAAACACCTGTACTTCCCCATTAGAAGATTCTGGTAGTGAAACTAAACTCCCAGATATATGCCCATTATTTCCAAGACATGAAACTTTGGGACATGAAATATTTTTTAAGGTCGTAACACACTGTAATAAATACCGGCATTAAATCTAAATAGGATTCCAATTTCTTCTTCAAAGGTGCAGTCTGTTGTTTTAGCTCAGCCAGTTTCTAAGGAAATAACAGAAGCAAATTACCAAAGAGCAACAGACTGATAAAGAGATTTAAAGCTCAAAAAAGACACAGCTAATATAACCAAGCTTTAAAATTAACTGGAAAGAAAAACTATCAATGAAAACAGCAATTTTGCAAATAGTTTAAAAGAGGAAACTTATACATCCAACATCAAAAGAGAATAGTAGTCACACATGGGCTACATAATCTGAAAAAGGAGTGTAATGAGGGAAACAGTCAAAATCCCAACTGTATGATATCTAGGAAATATGAACTTCAGTGCCAAGTAAGTAAAATGACAAAGAAAAGGACAGCTAAGGTTCAGAAGAACTACAAGACACATATATACAACACTGAGAGAGAGGGAGGAGGAGAGGAAGACAGAGAGAGAGAGAGAGAGAGAGAGAGAGAAAGTTAGCCTTTAGAGTTGGAAATGTAAACTAAGCCTAGCCAAAAAAGTGAAAATGAAGTACATGTCCATCACTTGTGGGAAGAACTAATATAATGGAATATTATTGCACTGTAAGAAAAGGAGAGTATGAAGAATAAAGAAAAATTTGCATAAACTGATGCAGATTAAAGAGAGCAAAACAAAGAGAACATACACAATGACTGCCATAATGTAAAGGACAACACTGAGATATATCAGAACTATGATCAATGCAATGACAAATCTTGACTCCAGATCAGCATGAATAGGTACAGAATGTGGGACACATTACCAGGCATGGCGAATGTGTTGGTTTACTTCATTTAATTATAGTTCTTTGTTATGAAGGAGGGTTGCATGGGGATTGAGAGAGATTGGGAAGCAACAGTGGTGACTTTAAAAGCATCAATAAAAGGAAGTAAAAGCAGGACCTCCACTGGGCTACGGCTTCCATCTTCCCCAATCCATGTATAAGGGGACTCTAAACAAACTTTGGAGCTGCAGAAGCCACATAATGACACAGAGAAGCTAACCTCTCGCTGAGGACAGCCCGGCAGGAATCCAGCACAGCGCTCTGGGAGCCCGAGCCCAGCCCCACACGGAGGCTTTAGCCCCAGGGCAGGCCTGACCAGCTGCTGGCCTGAGGGACTCCAGATCAGCAGCAGCTGTGGCCATTTCCAGATTTATCAACACACATGCGAAGGACAAAGTGAGAGGTCAGTGCAGTCTGGACTTTGGGACCCAGTAAGTGGGAGTGCGTGGCTTTTGCCCCCAGGGAGAGAAGCCACTGAGACTCTGGCACAGCCAGCCAGCGCCATGTGGCAGCTTCAGCTCCTGGCCTGCAGAGTGTAGGGAGACCAAGCACCAGTCTGAGGGGTAATCACTCTTGCTTTAACCTGCTTGGATCTGAATTGCAGTCTAGGGTGGAGGTCCTAGGGTGTGTTTCCAGCTTGCCAGAGTGTGTGGAGACTTCAGAGAGGGCACCCATCTAATACCTACGGCAGCTGAGAAAACCCCAGTGTTTGGGATGAAAGCTCCCCTCTCTGGTGGCAGAGTCCTACTGTAGCAAAAAAACCCAGGGGTCAGGTGACTGAGCGGCGACATGACCAGGCAAAGGAAACAAAGCAGAAAGAAGATTCCAACATTACACTCCTATTTTGGGGAAAAAAAGGAGCAAAGGGGAACAGGAGGAAGACAGTGAAGTCAGAATTCCTGCACCAAAAGCTTCTAAGGAAAATACGAGCTGATTACAGGCCACAGAGGACCTTAAGAAGCAGATAAGAGAAGTGGAGGAAAAATTGGGAAGAGAAATGAGAACAATGCAAGAAAATTACAAAATGAGAGTCAACAGCCTGACTGAGGAAAATACTACCTTAAAAAATAGACTAACTCAAATGGCAAAAAAGGCTCAAAAAGGCAATGATGAGAATGCCTTAAAAAGCCAAATTTGCCAGATGGAAAAAGAATCTCAAAAGCTCCATGAGGAGAATCATTGCTTCAGAATTAGATTGGAGCAAATGGAAGCTAATGATTTTATGAGAAATCAAGATGCTGTTAAACAGATCCAAACAAATGAAAGAATAGAAGGCAACGTGAAATATCTCATGGGACAAAACCACTGACCTGGAAATTAGATCCAGGAGAGATAATTTAAAAATTATTGGACTACCTGAAAGCCATGATCAAAGTAAGAACCTAGAAATCATCCTCCAGGAAGTTCTCAAAGAAAACTGCCCTGATGTTTTAGAACCAGAGGGCAAAATCGAGGTTGAAAGAATCCACCAATCACCCCCTGAAAAAGATCCCAAAAACAAAACTCCTAGGAATAATACAGCCAGTTTCCAGAATTCCCAGATTAAGGAGAGAATATTACAAGCAGCCAGGAAGAAACAATTTGAATACTGTGGAAACACAATCAGGATAACCCAGGATCTGGCAGCTTCTACACTGAGGGCCCGAAGGGCTTGGAATATGATGTTCTGGAGGTCAAGAAGCTGGGATTAAAACCAAGAGTCACCTACCCAGCAAAACTGAGTATCCTGTTTCAGGGGAAAATATTGCCATTCAGTGGAATAGAGGACTTTCAAGCATTCTTGCTGAAAAACCATAGTTGAATAGAAAATTTGACATTCACATACAAGAAGCAAGAGAAGGATGAGAAGGTAAACAGGGAAAAAAAAAATCATAAGGAACTTATCAAAGTTGAACTATTAACATTCCTACATGGAAAAACAACAATTGTAACTGATGAAACTTTTTTCAGTAGTTGAAGGGAATAGAAATATATATATGTCTATATATGAGGGTATGAGGGCATATGAATACATATGTGAATGTGTATATATATGTTTATAGGTATACATAGATAGAGGGCACAGGACCAATTTAACAGGAAGGGATGATACTTAAAAGGTAAAATTAAAGGTGAGAGAGGAATATAATGAGGAGATGGGGAGAGACAAAATGGGGTAAACTATCTCATATAGAAGAGGCAAGGGAAAATGGTTAAAATGGAAGGGAAGAATAGGAAGGCAAAAGGGAATGGGTCAACCTTATTCCCACTGAATTTGGCTTGAGGAGGGAATGAAATACACACTAAATAGGGTACCTCACCCTCCAGGAGAGTAGGGGGGGAAGGGGATGAGAGGAGAATGATGGAAGGGAGGGCAGGCTGGGGGCGGAGGGAAGTTGGAAGCATCCACTTTTGAAAAGGGATGGGATCAAAGTAGAGAATAGAACAAGTGGGAGGTGGGATAGGAGGGAGGGAAATATAGTCAGTCTTTTACAATATATCTACTATGTTATTGTTTTGCATTAGCCACACAAGTACAACCTATACTGAAATGCTTATCTTTCCAATAAGGGTTGGAGACAAGGGAGGAAGGGAATGAATCTGGAATTCAAAGTTTTCAAATCAAATATTCAAATATATATATATATATATATATACTATTATTAATACTATTTTACATGTAATTGGGAAATAAGATATATAGGCACTGGGGCATAGAGATCCACTGGAAAAGTCGAAAGGGGTGTGGGAGAAAATATGGGAGAGAGCAGATTGGAGGAGGGGATATATACTGCAGGACTGCTATTTTGGGACAGTGGATAGGGGAAAAACAGGGAGAAAATTTGTAACTCAAAATCTGGTAGAAATGAATGATGTAAAATCAGAAGTTAATAAAGCATTTGAAAAAAAAGCATCAATAAAACCTTTTTAAAAATAACAATAAATAGGGGTGGCCAGGTAGCACAGAGAGTAAGAGCACCCGCCCCAGTGTCGGGATGACCTGGGGATCAAATCATACTTAGCACCATGCCCAGAAATCACTGGCCTTGTAACCTTGAGCAAGTTACTTAACCCCAATTGCTTTAAAAAAAAACCAATAAATAAATAAAATGAATCCCAGTCGATTAAGAGCAAAACAAATAGTAAAGAATTATACAATATAAGTGGAACTACAAAGAAGAAATAAAGAAAATAGGAAAACTATTGACAAGTTAATAAACATTCAAAGATGATTTCATCAAAAAGACACACTGTAAAGAATAAACAAAAATAGCACTAGCAAAAAGTTATCCTAAAAGCATACAGGTAAACAGATACAAAGTGAACCAAAGATTTCAGATATAGTTCACATTCTTCCACTCAAAAACAAGAAGACTACCCTAAAAAAATGAGATGTGGAGAATCACAAGACTCGATTCCAAAACAGCTGGATGCAACAAAGGCAGCTAGGTGGTACAGTACATAAAGCACTGGGCCTGAAGTGTGGAAGGCTTTGAGTTCAAATACAGCTTCAAACTTATTAGCTGTGTGACCCTGAGCAAGTTATTTAATGCTCTCTTTGCCTCACTTCCCTCAAATGTAAAAGGGAGATAATAAAAGTACCTCCCCCTCATAGAGCTGTTGGGAAGATCAAATTAGACAGTATTTGTAAAATGCTTATGTAGCACAAGGCCTAGCTCATAGTAGGTGCTAGATAAATGGCTTTTTTTTCCCTTTCTTTCCCCTCTTCCACCTCTAGATCCTTTTATCTGGAATGGTCTTGGGACATTTGGTAATGAAAATTCTAGCTCTCCTCCATGCTGAGAGGCAGGGACTCCAAGGACTTTACTGCCAAATTAGACATGGTCAAAAAATTTTTTTGTGTTATTGAGAACTTGTAGAATATCAAAAAAAATCAGCATTTCCATGTATAAAAACTATTAATTATTGTGAAGGATAAACAAAAGAAATCAAAACTTTAAAAAAATACTACAGAAAAAGTACTTATTTTTATAATAGTTAGAAGCAACATTTTCTTTTTAAAATTTATATTTATACCTCTTGTTTTCATATCCCCTTCATTTCCAAATATAACCCCACTACCCACCCAAGTGAGATATCTCTTATTTATAACAAACAATAAAAAGAGCTGAAACTTCTGAAGAGTTCAATAAAACTAACCAACATTTCCATGGAGTCTGACAGTAAATATAATGTTTCCATAGTCTCGCACCTCTGTAAAGAAGGGAGAGGAGTGCATTTTTTCATCTCTTCTTCAGAGTTAATGAAGGACATTATAACAGAATTAAGTTTCAGGAATAAAACTTATTAAAACAAAAATAGGAAGACAAAGTGGCTATATGAACTGTATAAAATTCTTTCCCTTCTGGCTATAGTTTAAAATATAAAGTTCAACTCATTTTTTAAAATAAAAAAATCACAACTACCTTTTTAAAAAGTTTAAAAGTTCCTTTTATTTTTTTTTTTACATCCATTGCACTTTTATTACTTTTCATTTTTCTTTGATCTTTTGGGGGACCTAGCAGTGGTATCACTGGGCTGAACAAGGGTATGTACAATAACTTTTGGCGTATAGTTTCAAATTTTTTTCCAGAATGGTTGTACCCCTTCAAAGCTCCACCAAAAAATAGGGTGGAACCTCAGAGTAGCTTTAATTTGCCTATCTCTAATTATTAGTGACTTAGAACATTTTTTTTCATGATTACAGGTAGATTGGATTTCTTCCCTTGAGAACTGTCAAGACACTATTTAGAGAGACAGAGAGAAGGCATTAATCTGTACAACCTAAGAAGAAGAAAAGGCTTTAGGATACAGAGCTGAGAGTCCTAAGCATAGAAATAAGAATATATTCTCTAGGGACAGTCCCATTAGGAACATAGGGGATGGGGGACAACCCAATCTAAATTCTTCCAGAGTTCCCAACAGTCATGATCTTTGAGAAGCACTAGCCTAAATAAGTACGGAAAGAGGCTTAGTATTTTCATACACAGACAATGTTTATTTGTTTTGTTTGAATATACTTATTTCTTACAAGAGACAATACCATTAGGTATCTGGGGAAAGTCATTCAGAAGTAACAGTTATATATCCTTTTTTAAAGTCTTACTAAATTTTTTTTGGGGGGAGCGGCTAGGTGGCATAGTGAACGGAGCACCACCCTGGAGTCAGGAGGACCCGAGTTCAAATCCAGCCTCAGACACAGCACAAAAACTAAACGTGTGACCTTCAGCAAGTCACTTAACCCCAATCGCCCTCCAAAAAGCAAAGCTTTTTTTAAGCGACTTGCCCAAGATCACATGGCTAGTTTCTGTGTTGTGTCTGAGGCCGGATTATTAAACATTTTTAAAAGAAGGCAAAAATAAACAGCATTTTAAAAGGAATCAAGTTTCATTCAAATCAAGTAACATGCTTTAAAGAGCCATGTTAAATCCTCAGATTATTCAAGAAACAGAAGATTCAGTTAGGTGAAAAGCAGCTCACCTCTGAAAGTGACATTAGTGACTGATGAGACAGAGAAGCATCCATCCCTCGAGCTGAAAGTTGCTCCTATAAAAAAAAAACAAAGAATATAAAATTCATAACAATTATTTTTCAACTGAAGATGCTGCTATAAATTTTAGTAGTATAAGCTTTAGTGAATCTAAGCCATAAGCCAGAGACAAAAGTACTATCCTATTCATATACTCAACTACCTTTATCTATTCATTAATAATACATACCCTAACATATAGGATACAGCATTTGCCAACATAAAGATGAACAGCTCCTGTTATATTTTGTTCCATAAAGGAAATTTAGTGACAATGAAAATCCCACTGCTTTAAGGAAACTATCAGAGAAACATAATTATAAAGATGCACCTCATGGCTCAAATCCATTAATGAAAAACAATGCCCAGAAGGACTCCCCTACTAAGAAGCCAATAAGATTTTCTTTGATACCTAGCAGATAAGTAGTGATCCCATCCTATGGACTAATAAAAGCAAGTGTCCTAAATGAAAATAGTAAGACTACTGAGAAAGTAAACTTTGAAAAGTCATGAGCATGAAAAACAGGGCTCTGAATAAAGAAAATCTGGAAATAACTATTAATCTGATTAATCCCTAAGGGTAACCAGTGAGTCTATTATATGGTCACACTGATTTAAAAATAATTCACTAAGTAAGCAGGACAAGTGAACTAAGGAACATTTAAAGACCAATGGAGCAGAACAAGAAAATTAAGTCTTTTCCATTTCAATTATCTACACTTAGGATGGTCTGCCTGCTCTTCTTATATCATATTTATTAATCTCATGGGCTGAACCAAATATAAAACCTCACAAACACCAAATACAATAGTTAATTTGGAGGAGTCAAAGAATCTATGAAAAAGTTCACCACTCACTTCTGAGAAGTCTGTTTCTTTTCAGGGTTTGGTGGGGCCTACCAAAGTTAGTTCATAATAAGTCAATAGATTAATTCAAAACCAAGAAAAGGCAGTCTTCAACACAAGCAGATCATTTAAGTATCAATAATGAGAAAAAGGCTGAGCCATCATTGCATTCATTTATGATTTAAAATAAATGAAAAACCTTGAAAAGAGAGATATTTAAGATTCTTATATCAAAACTTCCACATTAAAACAAGAGTAGAAATGGGAACTATACATTTGTATAATATTAGCAAAAACTGCATTGGAGGAATTTGAAGAACATCACCTTTTCTCTATTTTTGATAGGTCAAAGAATTAATTTGTTAATGTTAGTACTTGGCTATACTTTCCCTTCCTTGTAGCTCTGATTATTAATAGTTCGATCTAGTCTTGAATTCCTTTCTGCCCTTTCCTATTATTGTACACTTCAAACCCAGGAATATTCACTCTACTCACTTCCTCTGGTCCTTAAATGATGCTTTTTGTTCAGTCACGTTCAACTCTTTGTGACTCCATTATGGGGTTTTCCAGGCAAAGATACTGGAATGGTTTGCCATTTCCTTCTCCAGTTGATTAAGGCAAACACACATTAAGTAATCTGTCCAGGGCCACATAGCTAGTAAGTGTCTGAGGCCACATCTGAATTCAGGTCTTTCTGACTCCAGGCCCAATGCTCTATCCACTGAGTCATCCAGCTCCCTAAATGCTGCTTTACAGAGTCTGAGTTAACTGGATCCCCTATTAATTTATTTTACCCGATCTCAATCTGGCCCTCACTACAGCAAGGCAAGTCCTTATCTTCTTTCCAAAAAATGTTTACTTCAAAACCTATTCTTTTATTCTCATTCTTCCCTCACCCCCTTTCTTAGTTGAGGATCTGTTCTTACTTTTCTAAGCAAAAAAGTCATTCGCTATGAGTTCCCTTTTCTCTCCTTCTGTGCATCTCATCACCCCTTAAAATTATCCCCCATTCTCTCCTATATTACTACCTTATCTGACTGTAAGGTAGCTGTTCTCTTTAACAAGGTCAATACCAATCCATATGCCTTTGATCCCATCCCCTCCCATCTTTTCCAGCAGATTGCCTCCACTATTATCTCCTCTTTCACTAACTATGAATCTTCCCCTAGCCGCTGGTTCCTTTCCTGCTGCCTATAAACACATCCAAGTCCTTGTCATATTTACAACACATTCGCTAGACCTGATTATCCCTTTTATCAAATATCTGTGCCTCCAGTTCCTTTCCTCTTTTCTAAACTCTTAGGAGCAATTTAGCTTAATTTCATCTTACATCAGACAGATGATCATGATACCCCCCAGCTCAATAACCTCCAATGGCTCCCTATTACCACTAAGGCCAAATATAGGCGCTTTTTGGCATTTCAAGTACTGTACATGTTGTTTGGCCCCTCCACATTCTCTGACCTAACCACACTGGCTGCTCCCATGCTTAGAATGCTTCTGCTTTTTAGAATCCCTGGTTTTTTTCAAGACTCAGCTCAAAAACTACTTTCTACAGACCTGTATCTTCCCTCTCAGGTTACCTCACATTTACTCTGAATATAATTTTGGTAGATGCACATCTCATATATTAGAATGTAAGCTTCTTCAAGACAAGAACTGTTCTTGCCTCTATTTTTTTTAAGTCTGTAGCATTTGCCAGAGTGCTTGGGACAGAGTACACATGTAGGAAATCTTTGACTGGAATTAGTCAAACAAATAATAAATCACTGCCTGACTGGAAGATATGTGCCTCAGTAGAGTGCCTCAAGAATCTGTTCTTGGCCCTCAGACGTTTAATATTTTTATCAATGATTTGGATAAAGGTAAAAGTAGAATGTATATCAAATCTACAGATGACATACAGTTAGGAACAAACACTGAATGAATGACAGAGATGTGATCCAAAAATAACAGTCTGATATTATAGGCTTATCTAATAAGATGTAATTTAACAGGGATATAAATATTGTCTTGCACTTGGATTCAAAAAAATCAATTTCAAATCAAGATGTTCTGAAGAGTATGAGATAAGAGAACCATGGTTAGCTAGTGAACCTGAAAAAGTTCTGGGGATTTTAGTGGACTGCAATCTGAAATGGAAACCAAAAATTGTAATACAATCTTCGGTTGGACTGAAGGACATACTATGAAGATTAAGAGTCAACGGTTCAGCTATACTTTGCTCTGGTCAGGTCCCATTCAGAGTACTATTTTTATTTCTGGGTTCCACATTTTAGGAAGCAAACTGATACGCTTATGAGCATCTAAAAGGCAATCAAGATGGTGAAGGGTCTTGAGATCATGCCATGTAAGGATCAGTTGGAGGAACTGCAGAATTAAGAAAAAGACTTAGGAGGGACATGATAGCAGTCTTCAAGCATCTGAAGATTTGTCATATTGAAGAGGTATTAAACTTTTTCTGGTTGGCCTCAGAAAATAAGGAGCAATGAATGGGATGTCACAGCAGGGTATATTAGTTTTGACGGCAACAATAACTTCCTAACAGAGCTATCCCAAAGTGAAATGGCCTGCCTCTTCAAGCAAATGCTAGATGACCACTTGGGTATGTTAAAGAGGGCATGATGAATATATGAGTTAGTTAGACAGCTTCTGAGGCCCCTAGATTTTATTACCTTAGGCAAGATGCTTAACCTTTCTGTGCCTCAGTTTTCTCACCTTTAAAATAGGGGTGAGAGGTATAAATGATAGAGTCAGCCCCAATTGAGTTCATGTCCTGCCTCTAACACATATTAACTGGAAATTTGACCCCGGACACATCACAACCTCAGGCACCCCTAAGATTGTAAGTTACAGAGCAGGTGCCAACCTTCACTGGGTACAGAGTTCACTCACTGGGAGTTCCCTTTACCAATAAAATTACAGATCCAGTATTCCTTTCCCCCCACTGCCTCCCAAGGAGTTACCCCCTATCTCACAGGGTTGTTGTGAGGAAAGTCCTATATAAACTTTAAAGTACAATGTTAAGAGTGAATTTTAAAAAAAATTATTTTCTTCTGAGCAGAAATCCTCAGACTCTTAGTACCCCACTACCCTCAAGTCTAAAATTCTCAAAGAAATGAAATCATGGCAGAAAACTGATTAGATTGAGTCCTTTATACAAACCTCTGCAGCTTTGATTCTTAACCTGAGGTCATCAGATTTGGCCTTTAGAAAATCTATATTCGAAATTCGACGGTCAACTTTGGCTTTTTCCATGGAAAGATGCAGTTCTTCTTTCTTGAGGTCCCTTTAAAAGGTAAAGTTTCCTTCGTTTGAATGCAGTGTATTTTTTTAAAAGCACTGAACAGCAATACCAGCTTTTATATTCAACTTTCTATTATCCATTTGTAGAATACCTATTTTGTTAACTATATGCAGTAATTTTAGATCCCAAGCTGGCTTTCTCTAGCCACCCAATATACTCTTGGTTACCTCCCCCACATTGCCAGTTGGTGTTTTGCTCAGACAATGTAAATTAAGGTTAATATCACGTCAAACATTACTTAGGAAAGTAAATCTGCTATCCCCTAAAAGTCAGGAAATACATTCCATAGCTACTTCAAAATTAATTTTTAATGCACCCTATTGTGGATTATATTTCTCGAGTATCATGACAACAAATTGGAAAAATTTGGAAAATTGGAAAGGGAGATCCTGAAACAACTGTTTTTTTATTTATTTTTGGAAATAGCGACACTATTTTATTAGTGTTTCATTTCTTTTATTATCAAAATTAATAAATCCCACTGTTATCAGTTGAATGAATTAATGGACTGCGTTAGATAAAACTGTTTTTCAAACAAGAAAACAATTCTGAATACTAGAATATTTGATATGTAGACTATTTAAGATTACAATAGATTCCTGTTCTAGTATAGTTCATAAGGATGCGAAAGAATGACAATATTAAATTATCACATATATAAAAATAAGGATCTCTATATTCTTTAGATAAGTATATAATGAAGTTTCAGTCTATTTTTAATTGTCAATCAACTATTAAATGTGTACTATATACAAGACATTGTGAATGATTTTCTAAATTTCCCTCAACTTTTAATGTGTATTTTGCATATGCAAAATGTCTGTCTCTCTCTGTCTCTGTGTCTCTCACCATCTCCCTGCCTTTGTACAAAGAGAAAAAGATTCAAAGATATTGCCACAAATTTGCTATGTGACTGAACAAACTGCTTTCCCTCTCCAGGCCCATTTTCTCTCCTATAAAAAGGAGAATACTAAATTCAATGATCTCCAAGGTTTTTTCCAACTCTAAAAATTACATGAATCTATCATACTGACAGGGCCAGGAGGTACTCTATAAGTATATATCCAGATAGAATAAAGCACATACGCCTCCACAGATACCAAAGTATTTACTGTAGCAGTTTTTGTGAAAATAAAGAACTGGAAATAAAGTAAATGCTTATCAATTTAGGAATGGCTAAACAAACTGTAGTACATGAATATAATGGAATATTACTGTGCTGTAAGAAATAACAAATGTGGGGCAGCTAGGTGGCGCAGTGAATAGAGCACCGGTCCTGGAGTCAGGAGGACCCAAGTTCAAATCCATCTGGCCTCAGACATTTAACACTTACTAGCCATGTGACCTTGGGCAAGTCCATTAACCCCAAATGCCCTGCCTTCTCTCCTCCAAAAAGCAAAACAAAAACAAAACAAAAAAAAATATGATAAAAACAAAAAAATATGGCAACATCTACATGAACTGAGGCAGAGTAAAGTAAGCAGTCAAGAAAACAATATATGCAATGGCTACAATAGTATAAATAGAACAAACCATCAAATAAATCAGAAGTTAATGCTAAAAAAATTATAAAAAAACAAGTACTGCTCAAAAAAAGATATATGAAAAGATACTCTTATTCTACAGCTTTGCAAAGGTGGGCATTTCTCAAACATTGTATATTGACATATTTCAGACTTTTTCCAATGTACTAATCTGTTATGCTGATTTTTCCCTTTTTCTTTTTTTTGGTCTTTAAAAAATACTATTTGTTATATGGGATGGCTCTCTGGGAAGAAAAGAGAAAGGAAGACTGGTAGAAATTAATTAAAAAAAACCTAAAGCCGAAAAACATAAATACTATTTTTTAAAAAGCACATGTTCACCAAAATACTATTGTACGTGTAAATTCTCTGTCCCTTTATGCCCCAAGTCCCTAAGTCCACCAATAAGGGTTTAAAAGAAAATGCATGTTAACAAGGAGAGAAATGGGCAAACATATACTAGAAAATGGCAGCTCTAAATCATATAAACTTGGCCCAAATTAGTGATTGCACAGTATTCCATTCTGCCTTTACTAATTAAGACAGCCAATACTTCCCCTCATATACTCACTCTCTTAGACATTTTTCTAGTATCAGAGTTGCAGTTAGATTTTTTCCCAGTTTGTTCAATTCAACCTCCATTTCTTCATTTCTGGCTTTGTTTCGAAAAAAATCAGCAGCCAAACTATTCACTGCAGGGATAAAACTAAAGACAAAAATCTGATCACATAACTGGAGAACTGATGCTCCCCAGAGACCAAGAATCACACAATTATTTATTTCTAAAAATCTCTTTTGGCCTACTTCTCTGAATAAAAAGAACAAATGTTGGCATACAGCATATCTTACACCACATACCAAAATAAAGTCTATATGGGTTAATGATCTAAAAATAAAGGCTGATACTGTAAACAATCTGGGAGAGCAAGGAATAGTTTACCTGTCAGATTTACAGAGAAGGGAAGAGTTTATGACCAAACAAGAGATAGAGAGCATTATGAAATGCAAAACAGATAATTTTGATTACATTAAATTGAAAAGTTTTTGTACAAACAAAGCCAATGTAACCAAGATTAGGAGGGAAGCAGAAAATTGGGAAAGAATTTTTACAACCAGTATCTCTGATAAAGGCATTTCTAAAATATAAAGAGAATTGAGTCAAACATAGAATACAAGTCATTCCCCAATTGATAAATGGTCAAAGAATACGAACAGGCAGTTTTAACAGGAAGAAATTAAAGATAATCTATAATCATATAAAAAAAATGCTCTAAATCACTACTGATTAGAGAAATGCAAATCAAAACAACTCTGAGGTACCACATCTCATAGCTAACATGACAAAACAGGAAAATTATAAATGCTGGAGAAAATGTGGGAAAATCAGAACACTTATGCATTGTTGGTGGAGTTGTGAACTGATCCAACCTTTCTAGAGAGCAATTTGGAACTATGCACAAAAGGTTATAAAAATGTGCATACCCTTTGACCCAGCAATACTACTTCTAGGGCTATATCTCAAAGAGATCATACAAGTGGGAAAAGGACCCATACGTACAAAAATATTTATAGCAGCTCTTTTTGTGGTGGCAAAGAATTGGAAATCGATTGTCCTTCATTCTCAAAGTGCACCATGACCTCAGGGAAATAATGACAAGGCTTGCAGTTGACTTTGAGTGAGGGAGGGCTGTGCAAGGTCACCAGTCTCACTTTCTCTTCCAGAGCCATCTGGGTCCAGCGGCCAGATATTCTATTCATCAGGATAATTGCTTCCTTCTTTCCTTCCATCCTTATTTCTCTACCATCTATTTCTCATCATACTCACTTTTCTCATTTTTTTCTCTGAAGTTACCAAGTATCAAATATAAAGTGATTAAATTCAAAGAGTCTTGCCTAGTTCTTCATAGAATTATTCTCCCTCTTCATGCTCAACAACTGATACTGGTCTATAAGGTGTAATTATTTTCAGGTAGTCTTGTCTCAGGTAGCTATGTGGCACAGTGGATAGAATGCCAGACATGGAGTCAGGAAGACCTAAGTTCAAATGCAGCCTCAGACACCTATTAAATGTGTGACCCTGGGCAAGTCACTTAATCCCATTTCTTCCATTTCCTCATCTATAAAATGAACTTGAGAAGGAAATGACAAACCATTCCAGTATCTTTGCCAGAAAAAATAAACAACTCAAAAACAAAAAATCAACAATCCCAGAGTCATGAAGAGTTGGACACAACTGAAATGACTGAATATCAAGTCTTCTTGCAAATATTTATCATCAGTACTGCAATACAAGATGAGATCTCATAAAACGAAACTTTCTTGCTGCCTTTGGTGTACAATAAAAAAAATCTGGAAATCAAGGGGATGCCCATCAATTGGGGAATGGCTAAACAAGCTGTGGTATATGAATGTAATGGAATACTACTGTGCTATAAGAAATGAAGAGCAGACAGACTTCATAATAACCTGGAAAGACATATAAACTGATGCTAAGTGAGAGAAGCAGAACCAGGAGAACACTGTACATAATTACAGACATATCATATCTGTGATGACTAACTGGGCTTCTCTCAGCAATGAAAGACTATAAGACAACTCCAAAAGACTCATGATGGAAAGGGCTATCCACATCCAGAGAAAGAATTACAGAATCTGAATGCAGGCTGAAGCAAACTACTTGCTCTCCCTCTTTTTTGTTTTGTTTCTTCTTTTCTTGTTGTTCATTCCATTGGTTATAATCCTTCTTTACAACTTGACAGTCTGCATGCTGCCATGGAGGGGAGGAAGGAGAAGAGGGAAGGGAGAAAACTTCAAACTCAAAAAGCTTGTGGAACTGAATGTTGTAAACTAAAAGTATGTAATAAATTAAATTTACAAAGAAAGAACATGTTTTCAAGTCAACAGACCTGAGTACCAGTTAATATGCTGTATGACACTGGTCAGATCACCTAACCCCCCTGACCTTCACTTTTCTTTAATAAACTTTAAAGTACTCCATAAATGTGTTATTATGTTAACTATCAACCATCTACCTGTGAAATACTCATTCCGAAAATTAACTGTGTATGGATTCTTATAATCTGAACACACACACACACATGACCCTCTAGGTGCTCAGGCATGCACACATGCTTACTGGATGAAGTGTGCAGCCCCCTCCCACTTGAAGAATAACAGAGGAAGGACAGCTTAGAGGCCAAGAACCTTTCAACCATGGATCCAGGGTCATCTAATCTGCTGTTTTTCTTACTGTTTTTAGGTAACAATGCTAGTATTCCATAATCTCCCACAACCTTCCAAATAATAAGACATGAAAGTCATCCAAATTTTTGCTTAAATTAAATGAAATGAACAGGGCTAAAATAAAAAATGATGTCTGGTCCTGGGAGAGAAAAAAGTTTACTATTTAATTTATGGATCAACTAATGCCCTATATTAATGTGAACTAACATACCCTTTCATTAGTTCACAGAAAATAAATATTTGACCAAACTCATTTTTTAGCCTGTACCACTATTGTTCTAAACCGAATACTTCTCAGAATGAAAAAGTCACTAAATCAACACCTTCTGGGGCAATTCATCAGCAGATATTACAACTGACTTACCTAGCTAGGGAGGTATCCTTTGTTTCAAGAACCAGTGCACTGTCAACTAAAGCATTAAGATAGCTGCTTCCAATACTAGAGAGACTAGTGAAAGACAGATTGACACTTTCCATGAGAAGATCTTGGAGATACCTGGCTGAAAGATTAAAAAAAAAAATCTCATAATGAATAGCACAACTATTGAAAGTCATAAATCTAAATCAACTCTTAATTGATTATTCCTGCATTTCTACCATCCCTTTTAAGTACTTCAGGTACATTCTGACAGTAACCCTTAAGATTTTCATAGGTAGCAAATATTGAACATTTATAATATAGAACCTACTATGTGTTATGTACTGTACTAAGCATTTTGTATATATTATATAATACTGACACTAACCCTAGGAGTTAGGTACTATTATTATCCTCAGAGGAAACAAAGGTTAAGTGATTTGCCCAGAGTCATAGAGTTAATAAATATGTGAGGCCAAATATGAACTCAAGTCTTCCGGATGTCAGGCCTGGTATTCTATCTACTTGTACTACCTAGTTGCCTCTAGATATAATGAAAAAAACTGATATATGGACATGGGACATACTTAACATTTTAACTAATCAAATCAGTCAAATACTATTTTTTCCCAGTAAAGTTTGAATCAGTTGATTGTTTTGTTGTTAACAGTAACATTTCCTTGACCAGAGAAGTTAATTCTCTCAGTGAGTGAAAATTAAACTTAAGTCTCTAAAATCTGCAGTTTTTGCTCCCTATATCAAACTTTCCTATTAATCCCTTCTCCAAAAAGAAAAGAAAAAGCATTATCTGTGGACTTTGGAGTTATTTTTATGCTACATTACCCCAATCACAGAAAATGAGACATTGACCATGTTAATGCTATCATGTGCATTATTAGAGCCACACTGCCTTCCTTTGAGTTTAGAAAATTAAGGTTACCCTAGTGATCTACAAGCTAAGAATTCTGGCCTACTTTAGTCCCAGCTTTGAGGGACTAGCTTTATTGCTTGAGCTAGGTAAGAAGAGGTGGTTTACTCTTAAATATTAAAAAGTTTATAGATTCCAAAGTGTAATGTTAATGCAAGTTGAAGATCTTCCCCGTCCATTAATAGGCCTCACGTGGAGCTCAACAAGGGAAGGTTGGCTAAAGGAGGCTTGTTTTTCAGGAAAGTCCACACCTTTAGGTAGTGGGTCATTCACCAGGGTTGTGATGCCCTCTGATTCTGAAGAAATTTATATATACTCTCAAGTTAGCATTTTGCTTTGGGGTTTACTTATGGGAAGAATGTTCGAGTGATGTAGCCAGATCAGACTCTGGGTAACCACTAAGGAGTCCCCTGGCTTTGAAAACCCAGATGTCGGTGCTTCTCTCTCTGGTAACTGTATGTATAGCTTTGGTCAGAGAACTAGAAGCCCTCTCTGTTGATTTGTGTTATTTTCTCTGTATTATTTCTGCCTGTAATGTTTGCATTTCTTTGAAGTTAAGGGTGCTGACTTTTTCACCTGACCTAAGTGAATTACATATGTATGTAATTAAAGTAAGATTGTTGACCCCTTTAAAATTGCTTTCCTTTAGAAAAGCAGAAGAAAGAACCTGTGCTAGTAGCCATCCTGGGTATGTTAGGGTGCTTGCTGTTGTTACACAAAGATCTATACAATTATTATTAGACAGTCTGGCAGTTAATATCCTAACTGGCCTCTGATATTCACAAAACACTGTGCTAGGTTATGTGGGTGATACCAAGAATAAGACATGGTCTCTGCCCCCAAGAAGCTTCCTATCTAATCAGGGAGATGACATATATACAACTAATAATGTAAAATAGTATAAGTCAAATAGTATATGAAGGAAGTTTAAAATGCCATGAGAATTCTGTTAAGGGAGAGATCATGTGCAGTCAAAAGGATCAAGAGGCATTTTTGGAAGAGACTGCCATTTGAACTGGGTTTTGAAGTATAGATAACTTCTACAACGTCTATAGGGTGAAGAGAAATGGTACACTGGAAAGACTAAAACTTTGGAGTCAGAAATGCTAGGCTCAAATTCAAGTTCTATCGTTACTCTAAATGATCCTGAGTAAATCATCTTATCATTCTTGACCTCAGTTTCCTCATCTATAAAATAAGGATTTTGGACTAGATGACTTCTAATATCTATTCTAATTTCCTATGATTTAATTCCTCTGCATCTTACACAAAAATAAAGCTTATTTAGTTTTACAAAAATCAGTGAAGATTCCAGAGTTAAACTCACCTTCTGATTCATATTCTCTTGCCTTCTGTTTCAAGTCTTCTATTACCAAGGAGATATCCCTGTCTCGTGCTCTGTTACATTCTGAAAGGTGATATAAGATATCTGTGGTCCGTGAATTCACCTCATATTTCGGAATGGGCTGATCACCAAAAATCTTTTTCAACCATGAGGCAATCTGATTATTGAAAGGAATACCCACATTATAAACATTTAAATAGTTAACATTTATATAGTACTTGAGCTTTGCAAAGTACTTTTTAATCATTTAGTCATCACATACTTACACTTCATATTTGATCCTCACAACCTTGTGAGGTCAGCACTGTTATAACCCTCATTTTACAAACAAAGAAACTGAGAATGAGAGATCAAGTAAACTGTCCAGGGTTACAGCTAATAAGTGACCGAGGCAGGTTTCCAACTCAGGTTCTTGACTCAAGTTCATCCTTATTTAACTACAGAGCAACCAGGATATCAATAAAAGACAAGGGAAAAGGTGACTAATAGCCACCTACTTATCTCTAGAGGTGCTATAGGTTTTTATTAATGCATAACAGGCATTCATTTCAGTAATCAAATATCCAATAATAATCTGGAAATGAACAACATACCAACACAAAACTCCAAGAATATGGTCTACTCCATAACAAAGCTATTTCGTTAAAATGTTTTAAAGGGCTCCGTATCAAGCATTCAGCTCATTTGAGCAAATGAAATAACCTTCCTACCTTACTTTGAAAACCATTAAGTCCTATTAAATACAATTGTAATATTTTTCTTTATGTGAGGTTTGAGTGAAGAGGCTGCAAATACTCCACAACTGTGTAACTCTTAGACAAAAGTAACGGGGGAAAAGGAGAGGGAAGGGAAAGGGGACAGTATCATGATACAGTGAAAAGAATTCGGCATCCAGACTCAGAGCACCTGAGTTCAAATCCTGGTTCTGCTTGTCACTTTACCACCTGTGCGCAATTGGGCAAATCAACTGTTGGCTTTTCTCCTTACACTTTATGATCCAGCTATGGTGGGTCCTTAAATAAGACACCCCATCTCCAAGCCTTCGTACTACTGGCTGTCCCCCGAGCCCTTGCCTGGAATGCTTAACCCATTCATTCACACTTAGACGTCTCCGTTTTCAGGACTTTCTTCAAGCCTCGGCTCAAAAACGACCTTTGGCAGGAGGCCTTTTCTAGTCCCCCCAGCCCACATTCTCTTCCGTCTTCTCTTTACATATTTTGTACTTACCTAATTATTTACACAGTAAATTAAATGTAGAATGAATGGATGCCTTAACTTCTGAATAGCTGAATGAGCAGATAAATCTTGGAGCCCATTTCCAAAATCCTAGCAATTTACCCCCGTTACATTAACCCTGCAGGCCGAGGGGACTTCTAAAAGGCTTTCCAGCTGGGAAGGGGGGGAAGGGAGAGAGAGGAAAAGGAGAGGAAGAGGGAGGGGGAGAAAAAGCGGGATAATGGGAAGAAGCGGAGGAGGAAAGGAGGGCTGTGGGCCATACAAGCTTCCAAATCTCCTTGCCCCAGCCTCCCGGGTCATAATCGATTAATCTGAAAATAAACATTTATTTATGAGCGCCTACTGTGTGCCAGGCACTGTGCTAAAAGAAAAAAGGTCGAATGCATTTCCAATCTGGAGGGAGATAGGCGTGGTTGCGGCGGAAGGGGGAAGGTCTTCACAGGAGGGGAGAAGCGCAGAGAAGACGCTCGCAAATCTCGGATTAGAGGAGGTGGGGAAGGACGGTACATGTCTGGGGACTGGGGAGGCCTGTAGGAAGGGTCGCGCAGCCCCCACTCACGGTCACCTTCTCAGCCTTTTCCTCCTCTTCCAGGCCCTCCATAGCCTCTGCCTAAGGATAAGCGGCTCCCGCCACAACCCGTGATGCTCCGCGCCACTCGCTCCTCATCCAACTAGCCAACTTCCAGTTAAGCAAAAGGGGGCGCTCGCGCCTGGGAGGGGGGGAGGGGCCGCTGCGACTTTTCCGGCGGAGTGCCCCTCCTCCGCCCGCCTTTCTGGGAGTTGTAGTTCTTTGGTGGGCCACCGGAAATCGTTATGGCTTTCAAGCCCCGCCTACCTCCTTTGCGCTGCCCTTCCCTTGTTGGCCCTGAAGGTTTATCCGCAAAGCCCTAATCTGCACTGACCTTGTTCTCTTTAATTTTTTTTATTTACTTTCCTTCCCGTTTATTTTTCAGCTAGAATCCTTTTCTCCTAAGAATGTAAGAATGCGTGCATTTCATATCGGTGCATACTCTTTTCACTTTGTTTTTCTTGCGTTTTTGTGTAGGTGTGGGTTTTTTTGTTTTGTTTGCAACCTGGCTAATATGGACTTATGTTTTCATGGACTAAAGATGTACAATTGATGTATTTCTTGCCTTCTCAAGTGTGTAAGAAGGGCGACAGAATTTGGATCTCAAAAACTTTAAAGATAAATGTTAAAAAAAAGTAATTGGGAAATATTTAACGAAATAAAAATGTAATAGGGAAAGAAAGAATGCACTTTTTGTCCTCTGTTTAGCAAATGAGATTTTGGTGAAAATCCATTGTAAAAAGTGGAAGTAGAAAATCCAGTTAAAACAAAACCTATACTGCTTCCTGCTCCTGATGATCTTTAAACTTGGGCAAATCACTTAATTCTCCTAGTCTCATTTCTTCATTGATAAAAGGAGGTGGATTATGAAGAGGTTACCCATAAAAAGGGTTAGGGTTGCTCTGGAGACCCCAAAATAACAACATGCCACGTCCTGCCTAATGATTTTGACTCAAGTTTTCTCTCAGCCAAAGAAAAGTTTATTAAAAGTTCGCTTGTATTGGACACAGAGCAAGCCTGTGCTAGGTCATTCTATGGCGTTCTCACAGTCATGGAGACAAGATGGGATCTTTTATACAGAAGGTTGTGGGAGGAATCTAGGGCTGGTCTAGAGAAGGAGTTTGGGGAGGGTCAATGAGTGATTAAGGGTGGGAAGTTGCAGGAGGCTACCTGGAGACTACAAATGGTGGGCTAGGCCAGTTCAAGGGTGAGAAGTCTAGTAACTGAGGTTTGGGCCCAGCCACAATTGTAAGGCTTATGGCCTCATGCAAATGCCTCATCAAATAGGAAAATTTAATCAGAGTTCAAGGAGGGTTCCCAGAGCCTATACCTCAAAGATTCAAGGGGATTCCCAGAGCCTGTACTTCATCATTCCCCTCTCAAACAAATGTGACCCAAATTCCTTTGGGGTAAAGGGGAAAGGTCTCAGCTTCTGAAAGTGCTTCCAGCTATCAAGGGGCATAGAGCTGTTTCTGCCTCTCTGGGTCCCGTTCAAGGGGGTCAGACTTCACATTCAAGGGGTCAGACTCTGGAATGTGGATGATGCCAGGTCCAATAGGCTGGAGAACTTGGATTCAGTCAGAAATTTGCAAAGCCTTAGTGGTCATCCAGAGGTTGATGGCTTGAACCCTGAAGGAGACAAACCTGGCAAGGAGGTTAAGCAAACAAAGACCAAACAAGCACAAAAAAAGAAAAATAGAGAAAAGACAATTTCCCTGGTATAAAGGACAATTTTCCTGGTTGGAATTAAAGATGACTATGTCAAGGCCAAATGCTATCAGATATCCCTTTCCTTTCCAAATTGCTCCATGGACATGTAGCACATGTAAAGCAATAGCAGTCACAGAATCTAATAGTTTTCAAAAACAGGCAGTAACTCCGAAAGCCATTCTCTCCTTCCATTATCATAGAGAGTGAAAGGTTTTTCCTAGATTGGGTAAAGCTGGAGTGTTGGTCAATTTAGTTTTCAAACTCTCAAAAGCTTTCACCTGGTGATCTGGGCCCCACTCTAGACGGAATGAGTCAGGGCCTTGAGTAGCAATTAATGGTTGCAGTCCCTTCCAGGCCTTGGGGTTTAATTGGATATAGACCACTCTGGGGGAACACTTTAGGATCTAGGAATCAAAAACAAATGCTGGGATGGCAGAAATAGCTCATCCAGGAATTTCCTGAGAATTGAAGACCTCACCTCTCCACAAATGCACTCTGCCTCTAATGCAGGGCAGACCATTCATCTGCACCAATAAGGAGAGAATTCCATACCAATGGGTTTTGGGATAGGTTTTTTTTTTCTTATACATACATATATACACACATATACATATATGTAATGGTATACTTCTGTGCTATAAGAAATGACAAAGGGGATGGTTTTAGAAAAATCTGAGGAAATTTGTATGAACTGATGCAAAGTGAAAGATCCAGAGAACAATTTAGCAAATCTGATCCACAAAACAGAACCAACCACAATTCCAGAGGATTCAGGATGAAACATTCTATCTACCTCCTCATTGAGCAGGCTTGCACAAAGGCCTGACAAAGGATTTCCTCTACATACAAAGGATGTTTTCCTCCACATTTTTCACTGGTCACCCAAAATCCTTTGGCCTGCCACAAGCAACCAGAGCTATAAGTGGCCGGTAAGCAGCCCACAGGCTGCAGGTTATATAGGCCTGACATAGAGAAATGACAAACTCATAGTGCTGATTGAAACACTTTTTTGGATGTGGCTAATAGGAGTAGTTTGGGTTTTTGCTTGACTATACATATTTGTAATGAGTTTTGTTTTTCTTGCTTTCTCAGTGGGTGAGGAAGGAGAAAGTGGAAGGGAGAAAATTCAAAATTGAAAATAAAATTGAATTTTAAAATGTACTATGAGGAGGTTGAATGTCTTGTTTAAAAGACAAGAAGGAATCTAAGGTCACTAGATTGGAGAGGTAGAAGGGAATAAGGTATAAGAAGAATGGAAAGGTAGGAAGGGGCCTCATTATGAAGGGATTTAAAAGCCAAAAATTTTTATTTTTATCTTTGTGGTAATAGGGAGCCACTAGAGTTTACTGAATGGAGGATGAACTGAAGTAGGTTAAGGTTTGGAGCTGGGAGGCCAGGTAGCCCAGGTCTGAAGTGATAAGGAGCTCTACCAGAGTGGTGATAGTGTAAGAAGGGAGAGGGTATATAGGAAAACTGTTTGGAATGTAGAATCTACAGGACTTGACAGTACATTGGATATGGAAGGTGAGAGAGAGTAGGAAGTCCTAGGATGACACCTAGCTTGTGAGCCTGTATTACTGGAAGGATGTTGTTGTCCTCAGCGGTAACAGGGAAGCTTGCAAGAAGGGAGGGTTTTTGGGAAAAGATAATGAGATGAAGATTTAACTTCATATTATTTGTATTCAGCTGCTTTTTGTTCAGTAAACACTTATTGTGTTTCAAGTCTTTTATCACCAAGAAAGCCCTTTTATCTCATTCTTAGTTTCATTTTGAAAGGTAGTGAAGTATGAGTAAGGTCTAGGAAACTGACCCTCCAGTACAATGCATTCACTGCATACTGTGAGATGGGCTGATTGCCAAATATCTTTTAAAGCTATATACATAGCTTCCTTTGCTTGAACCCTCCCATCTAAAGGAACTTCAAGCAGATTTCTTTTTTCAAGGCTCCAGTCTTCAGATAAGGAGGATGGAGGAGGAAGAGAGAGAGTAACATTAGAACCTTTCCTCTGCTATCACCTTTGCATCTTTTTTGGTGACATGCCATTCAGTTTCCATGAATTGTTTAATTCTCTTTTTGTCAAATCAGCTTTAAGATTTTCATTAAATTACATTAGGTGGCCTAAAATCAGAGAACATAAATAATTTCTAGAGTTAGGGTTCAAGTTAGTGAAATTCATAAAGCATTTATTAAAGGTCCTTTATCAAAGTGCTGAGTTATTGATCATAAAAATATGAAATGTAACACAAGTAAGTATAATGTTTCTTTAAAAGAGCCTTGATTGCAAAGACCAATCATAGATGCAGAGGACCAATGATTAAACACACTTTGCTTCCCTGGGTTTAGAGGTGGTAGACTATAGGTTCAGATTAGCTCATGCTATCTAAGGCAACTGTATGGTTTAACAGATTTTCTCTGTTACGAGGAAGTTTTATTAAGGGTGAGGAAACTTTACTGAAAAAGAATAGTGGCATAACAGCAAAAAGTGTCAATAAAACACTTTTATGCGTCATTTCTACTGTTGAGGGTGCTGATTAGCCTCTGTGATTTGCATTAGCTCCTTTGGTCCAAAAGATTTATTAGCCTGATTGTTCATCTGCCAAGTGAAGGAATTTGGCTGTCATGTAGGAAGTAATGAATGTTATTAAAGTTTTCTGAGCAAAGGGGGATATAGATTTGCATGGTGAAAAGAGCACTGGATTAAGAGTCTAAGAGGTTTGGAAGAAGTTGGGACCAGGTAGGTCAGGTTTGCTGTTCTGTTGTTTCAGTTGTGTCAGACTCCTCATTACCCCATTTAGGATCTTCTTTGCAAACATACTGGAGGGGTTTGCCATTTCCTTCTCCAGTTCATTTGACAGATGAGGAAACTGAGTCAAGCCAGGTGAAGTGACTTGCCCAGTGTCACACAGCTAAGTATCTGAGGTCAGATTTGAAGTCATGAAGACATCTTCCTGACCCTGGACTGGCAGGCCTTCCACTGCGCCACCTAGCTGTAGGATTTAGCAACTAATTGGATCTGTCCAGAGAGGGCGTCAGAAATGACAGGGTACACGGGATTGTATAAAGATTTAGAGCTGGAAAGGACCTTGGAGGTCATCTAAAATCCAGCCACTTTTTTTTTACTAGTGAGGGAACTAAAGCCCAAAGAGGTTGTGACCTGACCAAGGTCACACAGGGGTAGGGCGCAGAAGTGGGCTTGGAACGCAGGTCCTCTGACTCCAAACAATATTCTTTCCACCCTTGCACGCTGCAAGCCTGTCAGTTGTTCACGACCCTTAAGCACACTTCCCGTTCTGTTTGCAATGTTTATAAGAATTCGTTGTCATCACTGTCTCCCCCCTCCCTACTCCCTGGGTGCATGGGGCGGGGGGAGACGCAGCTGAACGCCTCCTCGTGGGCTTCACCGACTTGCTCTGAATAAACCCCACTGCAGGCCCGGGTCAGCGGCTCGGGCTCGGCCCGACCTCAGGTTAGTGTTCTACGCAGCGGCGCCCAAGGTCACCCCCAGCCCGCGTGCGCATCCTGGCCAACGCCCCGCAGAGGTCGCCTGGAAAAACGGAACGGCTATTTTGCGAACCGCTAGGTTGAAGGTGCGGAAGGAAGGAAGATGGACGAAAGATATCGTCATCAGGGGGCGGGAGAGAAAAGATCCTGAAGGACAGAGATAAAATTAGGAGAGGTTGAGGAGACCTGGGGAGAGGGAGGGAGGATCGGGAGGAGCACTTCCGGGTCAGGTGGGCGAGCCGATTTGACCTTCGCCGGCGCTGCCGCCATTTTGTCCCAGTCAGTCCGAGGCAGTGGCTGCACAGGAACCCCGACAAGGAGTTGCAAGGATGCTGTCTGTACGCGTCGCCGCTGCCTTGGCCCGCGCCCTCCCCCGCCAAGCAGGGCTGGTAAGCACCTTGCAGAGCCAGGCGAGGGAGGGAAGGAGGCAGGGATCGGGGCTCCTCCGCTGCAGCAGCTGCAGACTCGGCGCGAGACGAGGCAGGTCGGGCGCCGCCATCTTGCAGCCGTGGCCGGCGGAGCCTGGGGAAGCCCCCGGCCGGGCGGGCATTCGCGGCTTCGGGCCGTCTGAGGACCCGGATGAGTCCTCGGGCAGCGGGAGCTACCTAGGCCCGCGTGAAGGTCAGGCCTCCTCGGGCGCTCAGGAATTGCGCAGCTCTGCATCCGCGCGCCGGGGCTCGTCCTGGGCTCGCCTCCTCTGCAAGGTCAGGCGCCCGGCGCGCTGCTAGGGCTGACCGCAGGCCGGCTCTTCTGGTGGCGGTCGTGGGTCTGAAGGGCAGCGGAGTCCACGTTTGCCCCCTGGCTCGAGCATGCCCGCAGGCTTAGGAACAAGCAGAAGGGATTTCTCACTTTGAGTGTGAGAGTAAGCAGATTTTGGCCGATTCCCTTCCCCCGCCCCATAGGTAATGATATTGCAGGATTAAGGTGCTGCATGGAGCAAGCAGACCTTCCTTGAGGGGTTACATGCAATTTTGCGATTTCACCTGTGTGGCCAGAAATTTTGTTAATTAGCATAATGAAAACTTTGAAAATTTGATGTGTTTTTTTTTTTAATTGCAAGGTGTTGGAGGTGGGTAGGGACTACCCTGGTGTAGTGATAAGGGCTGGGAATTTATTGTTGGGACATAAATTCAAATCCCAGTTGTGTCATTTAGTACTTGTGTGACCTTGAGCAAGTCACTTAACTGTTCATCTGTAAAATACGAGGAAATTGGATTAGATCCTTTAAGCCCTTTTAAACCATAAATCTGATAATTCGTGGTCTTGGAGAGTGAGTTTTCTTTGCTATGACACTGAAAAGGACTTCTAAAGGTCATTATGGTTCAGTCCCCTGAAGTTTATCAATTAAATTCCTTCCTTAGAAGTAGGAAATAACTGAGTTTAGACTTTTCCCGGAAGAGGAAACTGCTACCTTCATTTATGCAATATTATTTGACTGGAAGGATGGGCAATTCTTTTGAACTGCTGCCCCATACATGTTCTAACTTACCTTCTCTGTTTGATCACCATTTTAGGTGATAACACCTAACATATCACCAAACAGTATTATGATATTGTTTTCATTTCACAAAAGAGAAATATAGGGGCAGCTAGTGGCTCAGTGAATGGAGCACCGGCCCTGGAGTCAAAAGGACCTGAGTTCAAATGCCGCCTCAGACACTTGACACGCTTATTAGCCATGTGACTTTGGGCAAATCATTTAACCCCAACTGCCCTCCAAAAAAAAAAAAAAATAGAAATACATGTGGTCACAGAGCTAATAAGTGTTGAATGCAGGGTTTGGAACCCTGATCTTCCTGACTCCCAGGTCCAGCACCTTCTCCATGACACTAGGCTGACAAGAAAATCTGTGAAGTACCTATCTTTGTTCCTTTTATGGAGCAAAATAGAATTTGGTGATTAGTCTTTCTGGGCAATAAATCCCACTAGTGATTTCATTGTAACATGAGAAAGATAAATTGAGATTTGTCTTTACCTTTTATTAAATACAAAATAAGTCTGTTCAAATGATGTTAACATCCAAATGAGACTGGAGATATGCACATGCACTGAAGTATTGGCTACCTTTAAATTAAGGCAAATATTGATACTTAACGCATCTTTTCATGGAAATGAAATTATTGTTTTCTTTTGGGCCCAGGTGTCTCGAAATGCCTTGGGGGCGGCCTTTGTTGCAACCAGGAATCTCCGTTCCTCTAACAGCTGCCTTCAGAAGTCTGGTATGTTCAAATTTATATTCTTATGGCCAGTATAAAGACTATCTTAAAACCATTTCAGGAAAGATAAGCATTGATTTAATTTGAGAGGTTTTTAAAAAATCTATTTTGTTGAGCATTTTTTGAGAAAGCTGTGTTCTAGGCTGCTTTATTGTCTCATTTCCATGCCTTTGCACAATTTTCTCCCCATGATTGCAATTTATTTTTTCCTCACCTCCTCTTACTACAATATCTGGCTTTCTTTAGAGCCCAACTTAACTGCCACCTTCTATAAATAGAGACCTTTTTTGATTTCCCCCTCCCAGAAACCCACAAAATTTTTCTTATATTTGTTTTGTATATACATTTAAGTATTTGTTGATTGCCCTGGATTAAATGTAAGTCTCTGAAAGTAGGAATTGGTTCATTTTTGGTACATAGTAGGTATTTAATAAATATTTGTTTGATTTTTGACTGATTGTTATCTCCCCTCTGGCCCTTTAAAAAAATTTAGCAGAGGTTTCATAAATGGTCGAATGCATCAGAAAAGGTAGTACTTGAATTTTGCAGTTGGTTTTTAACCTTTTGTATCCCGTGTGCTTAACATAGTGCCTGACACTTAGTAATAGCTTAATATGTGCTTATTGACTGACTATTGCATTACCTTGTTAAAATTTTAAAATTTTGAATCAAATTAGTACCATATTTTTACCACGTGGTAAAAAACTGATAACTAATAGGTTTTTTGATTACTTTGTCACAACTACCCTGTAAAGTAGTAGAAGAGTTTGTTTTTATTTTATTGGTGAGGTAACATGCATGGGTAATGTCTTCCTCAAGGTGGCATGAGTCAGGGCTTCTTAAATTCAAGACCCCATCAGTATTTCTTAAACTTAAACCCCCAACATGGGATCACAACCCAAACTTTAAGAAGCATTGGATGATGATTTAGATGTTAATTCAGTTTGTGATTTTTCTAATTTGCTAATTGAGCCTTCTGATTACTGCTGCAACTGGCTTATATTCTAAGTTAATGCAAGCTTCTTTGATTTGTATATTTCATGGTATTCTTCTTGGATTCTAATATAATCTGACTTCTGTGATATTCTACCATTTGACATTCCCTTGGGATTTCGGGCTTCTCTAATGCAATGAAGTATTTCGGTTTTAGAAATGTAGGATCACAGAACTGAACTCTTTGTTTTACAGATAACAGTACTCTTTGTTTTACAGATAAAATTGAGACCTAGAGAATTTAAGGAACTTACCTAAACAAAGGTCAATGATATAGGTAGCTAATGAAAGTCTTCCTGTTAGAATGACAAAAATAATCTTTTTATGTAGACTGAGCATAAGTCTTAAGCTAGGAACTAGCATGACTTTAATACATATATTGTGCCAAAAGAATAAGAAAATAAAAGGAACTTGAAAGATCAACTAGTTTGCTTTATGAGACTTCATACTTATAGAGTTGTCACCATTGAGGATCTATTTGTGTATAATGATTCATTGTTAGTCTTTTTAATAAATCTAAATTGTAAATGCTGCAGCTTTAACTAACAGTAATATCTAGCACTTTATTCTAACATATTTCCTCTCATTTGAGCCTTACTGACTTGTTTTTTTTGGAGGTGGCAGGCAGCCTTCTGTGTAATAATTTTAAATAAGTGTAAATTCTTAATCAGTTCTTTAACTAAATGATTTAATTTGGCTTTCAAAGCTTATTTTCAGTCACTTCTATGGAGAAGTGTGTAGAAGTTTTGGAAAGGGGGCAGGTAGGTGGCAAAATGAATAGAGCACGAGCCCTGGAGTCAGGAGGATCTGAGTTCAAATTTGATCTCAGACACTTAACACTCACTTACTAGCTGTGTGAACTTGGGCAAGTCATTTAACCCCGATTACCCTGCCTTCCCCCCTCCAAAAAATACCCCAAAAAAGTTTTGGAAAGGTGGCATCATTTGTATAAAAATGGCATTTGAAAACAGTTAAACCATTAAACCATATGTTGCTTCTACCATGTTTTTCTAATTCTATTCTGATTGGTGAACTGAGAACACAATTTCTGGCAAAATTTAACTTTGTGCTTCCACTAAAGATGTTGATTCCCATAATAACCAAGCATACAAAGAAGAGAAGAAGGAAAGTATATTTAATTTCTTGAAGGACTGTTTGATTTTCTTGTTTCTTCACTTGATATACATTGACTTTGTTCTCAGTGTTGATCCAGGTCATTCTAAACTGAAGCTTATTTTCGTAGTTGACATGCTACTTGTTGAATGGAGATTTTATCTTTTAGATTTAGGTGTATGTCTTGAATATTGTCATGTGTATACATTAAATGAATTTCATATAGTGCAAGTATTTTCCTATTAAGAAGCCAAAAATGAATGTGTAATGTTATTGTACTTTCTCAATAGGTACTGCCGAGGTGTCCTCTATTCTGGAAGAACGTATTTTGGGAGCTGATACCTCTGTTGACCTTGAAGAAACTGGGCGAGTCCTGTCTATTGGTGATGGTATTGCTCGTGTTCATGGGCTAAGAAATGTTCAGGCAGAAGAAATGGTGGAATTTTCTTCAGGCCTTAAGGTAATTTACTTTTCTTTGTAGCAGTATGCTGTGTTTTCAAGTACTTAGTTATCACTTCATAACTCTGCCAGGATACTTTATAGCAGAGGTGTCAGACCAGATTAAAATGTAATTGGGAATGTTTAACAAAAAAATAAAAATTTAGTAAAACAAACATAATGTTAATTTGTGGCTTTCTAAGTTAATATGTGGCAGTAGGGATTAATTTCTATTTGAGTTGGACATGACTACCTTAGAGAAGACCTGCCCAACTTGTAAACTACTTTCAGCAGCAGATAGGTTAGATTAGAGAAAAGCTGATGATGGTTGGTTTCTATAGGTCATGTGACAAACAAGATAGTATGCCCATATTGTGCAGGCCTGCCTTAGAGGGGAGGGCACTTCTGTTGGGGGCACTGTGGAGGAATTCCAGGCTTGTGATTTCATATTATGGGAAACTTTCTGTGTCAAAACTCCTTTCATCAATGTAGGCAACTCTTCCTCTAACTTACAGTTTCAAGACATTGAGGAATTAAGCTCTTGTTCATGGTCACAGTGGCTATTTTATTAAGTATCTTTTTAGGCTGCTGGGGGTTTGAGGTTTTGTTTTTTCTTTTTACCATCATCCATTGTATGAAATATAAAGTAAATGTCAAAGCCCATTAAATGAATTGTAGCTGGAATATACCTAAGAAGTCACTAATTTCTGACTCAGAAATTCAATATATACAAGTCCCATCCTAATTGCAAATGGTTTTGATTTATTCTAGTTACTGATAGCTTTTAGAGTCTAGATGAACTTTGTTAAAAATATCAACAAAAGTTATTTCTGTGGGTTGTTTTGGTTCCCTTTTTATTTGATATCATACTTTTACTATTATTCAGATATACTTGAAGTTTATGGGTAAGTTAAAATATTTGTTCTCAGTCATGCACTTGAGACTAGAATGTTAAAGCATCATTATTTCCTAAGTTGGGTTCCCCTGGACTGGGACAATATGGTATTTTGGAAATAGCAGCTATCAGAAGTGTAGGATAAGGAAAGGGTGACCCTGTGGTAGGTGTCTAGTTTGAGACAAGAACAGGAATTATTTCAATATAGACTTTTTATAAAATTGTATTCATCTTTACTGTTATGCCCAAGGTTTGCCTTATGTTCTAGTTATGTCTAGTATAATCTTTTCTGTTCTGAAAGTGATTGAGGAGCCAATCCATTCACTCTATTAGATGGTAACAGTGAATTAGGGCTTAGTTAGTACTTAGAGAATTCAGCTGTTAATTACTTTTTTCCTCTTAGCTTGAGAATTCTAGTTTCCTGTAATAAAATTACTAAATTCAAGGTCTGTCAAAAAATTGCATAAAATACTGTGATGGAGTTTTCATTAGCTGAGGTATTCCTCAGTTGACTACAAACTCAAGCCTCTACAAAGATTTTTTTTCTACTACCTTTAAAAAAAATTCCCTGGTTACCTCGATAGAAAATAACAGGCATGCAGACATGCCGGTAGTCACATATTCATATCACCTATGAATGGATTGTATTATTTCTCCTTGGATTCTTTTAGGATAAATTATTTTATTTTGCATAATCAATCTACAAATTGTTTTTTTTTTTTTTAATTTTTTTTAAATGCTTTATTAACTTCTGATTTACATCGTTCGTTTCCGCCAGATTTTGAGTTACAAATTTTCTCCCCGTTTTTCCCCCACCCATCCCCCCAAAACAGCAGTCCCACAGGATATCCCCACCTCTGATCTGCTCTCTCCCATATTTTCTCCCATACCCGTTTCAACTTTTCCAGTAGGGCATGGTGGATCTCTATATTTCCCAATTACATGTGAAACAATATTGATAATAGTATGTATATATTTAAACATTTGATTTTAAAACTTTGAATTCCAGATTCATTCCCTTCCTCCCTTATCACCCACCCTTACTGGGGAGATAAGCAGTTCAGTATAGGTTGTACATGTGTGGCTAATGCAAAACAATAACATAGCAGATATATTGTAAAAGACTGACTATATTTCCCTCCCTCCTATCCCACATCCCACTTGTTCTATTCTCTACTTTGATCCTGTCCCTTTTCAAAAGTGGGTGCTTCCAACTTCCCTCCCCCCCAGCCTGCCCTCCCTTCCATCATCCCCCCTCACATCCTCCCCCCCCCATTCTCCTGGAGGGTGAGATCCCCTATTTAGTGTGTATTTCCCTCTCTCCTCAAGCCAGATTCAATAGGAATAAGGTTGACCCATTCCCTTTTGCCTTCCTATTCTTCCCCTCCATTGTAACCATTTTCCCTTGCCTCTTCTGTATGAGATAGTTGCCCCACTCTGTCTCTCCCCATCTCCTCTCATTATATCCCTCTCACCTCTTAATTTCACCTTTTAAGTATCATCCCTTCCTGTTAAATTGGTCCCGTGCCCTCTATCTATGTATACCTGTAAACATATATACACACATTCACATATGTATTCATATGCCTGCATACCCTCATATAAAGACATATATATATAATATATATATATTTCTAATCCCTTCAACTACTGAGAAAAGTTTCATAAGTTACAATTATTGTTTTTCCATGTAGGAATGTTAATAGTTCAACTTTGGCCAAGTGGCTCAGCAAGCAAGAGCACCGGCCTCAGTGCCGGGACGACCCGGATCAAATCCGGGCCCAGACACCCAGCACCACACCCAGAAACAACTGGCCGTGCAACCCCGAGCAAGCCACTCAACCCCAATTGCTTAAAAAAAAAATAGTTCAACTTTGATAAGTTCCTTATGATTTCTTTTCCCTGTTTACCTTCTCATGCTTCTCTTGCTTCTTGTATCTGAATGTCAAATTTTCTATTCAGCTCTGGTTTTTTCAGCAAGAATGCTTGAAAGTCCTCTATTCCACTGAATGACCATATTTTCCCCTGAAACAGGATACTCAGTTTTGCTGGGTAGGTGACTCTTGGTTTTAATCCCAGCTCCCTTGACCTCCGGAATATCACATTCCAGGCCCTTCGATCCCTCAGTGTAGAAGCTGCCAGATCCTGGGTTATCCTGATTGTGTTTCCACAATATTCAAATTGTTTCTTCCTGGCTGCTTGTAATATTCTCTCCTTAATCTGGGAATTCTGGAACCTGGCTATAATATTCCTAGGAGTTTTCTTTTTGGGATCTTTTTCAGGAGGTGATCGGTGGATTCTTTCAACCTCTATTTTGCCCTCTCGTTCTAAAACATCAAGGCAGTTTTCTTTGAGAACTTCCTGGAGGATGCTTTCCAGGCTCTTACTTTGGTCATGGCTCTCAGGCAGTCCAATAATTTTTAAATTATCTCTCCTGGATCTATTTTCCAGGTCAATGGTTTTTGCCATGAGATATTTCACATTGCCTTCTATTCTTTCATTTGTTTGGATCTGTTTGACAGCATCTTGATTTCTCATAAAGTCATTAGCTTCCATTTGCTCCAATCTAATTCTGAAGCAATGATTCTCCTCAGTGAGCTTTTGAGATTCTTTTTCCATCTGGCAAATTTGACTTTTTAAGGCATTCTTCTCCTCCTTGCCTTTTTGAGCCTCCTTTGCCATTTGAGTCAGTCTGTTTTTTAAGGTATTATTTTCTTCAGTCAGGCTGTTGACTCTCATTTCATAATTTTCTTGCATTGTTCTCATTTCTCTTCCCAATTTTTCCTCCACTTCTCTTATCTGCTTCTTAAGATCCTCTATGGCCTGTAACCAGCTTGTATTTTCCTTTGAAGCTTTTGGTGCAGGAGTTCTGACTTCACTGATTTCCTCCTGTTCCATGCCTTGCTCCTTCTCATCCCCAAAATAGGAGTGTAATGTTGGAATCTTCTGTCTGCTTTGTTTCTTTTGCCTGCTCATTTTGCCACTCAATGATTTGACTTTTGGGCTTTTTGCCACAGTAGGACTCTGCCACCAGACAGGGGAGTTTTCGTCCCAAACACTGGGGTTTTCTCAGCTGCCGGAGGTATTAGATGGGTGCCCTCTCTGAGGTCTCCACACGCTCTGGCAAGCTGGACACACACCCCAGGACCTCCACCCTAGACTGCAATCCAGATCCAAGCAGGTTAAAGCAAGAGCGATGACCCCTCAGACTGGTGCTTGGTCCCCCTACACTCTGCAGGCCAGGAGCTGAAGCCGCCAAGTGGCGCTGGCAGGCTGTGCTGGCGTCTCAGCGGTTTCTCGCCCCGGGGGTAAAAGCCACGCACTCCCACTTACTGGGTCCCAAAGTCCAGAATGCACTGGCCTCTCACCTTGTCCTTCGCATCTATGTGTTGATAAATCTGGAAACGGCCACAGCTGCTGCTGATCTGGAGTCCCTCTGGCTGGCGGCTGGTCAGGCCCGCCCTGGGGCTAAAGCCTCAGCGTGGGGCTGGGCTCGGCTCCCAGAGCGCTGCGGCCTGCCGGGCTGTTCTCAGCGGGAGGTTAGCTTCTCTGTGTCATTATGTGGGTTCTGCAGCTCCAAAGTTTGTTTAGAGTCCCCTTTTTACATGGATTGGGGAGGGTGGAAGCCGGAGCTGCGGGAGGGTCGTGCTTCTACTCCGCCATCTTGGCTCCACCCCCCCAATCTACAAATTGTTGTGGGTTAAGGAGTACTTTTTAAAATCCCTAAAGTATTTATTGGACTTTCAGTTATGCTATTTCTTTTAGGGTATGTCTCTGAACTTGGAACCTGACAATGTTGGTGTTGTCGTGTTTGGTAATGACAAACTGATTAAAGAAGGAGATATTGTGAAGAGAACAGGAGCCATTGTGGATGTTCCTGTTGGTGAGGAGCTATTGGGCCGTGTTGTAGATGCCTTGGGCAATGCCATTGATGGAAAGGTAGGTACAGAATTAATTTTAAAGGACTGGGTTGGTGGGAAAGATGTCAGAGTAATGCTTAGTAATAACTCTTTTCTCTTAAAGGGTCCAATTGGTTCCAAAACTCGTCGAAGAGTTGGTCTGAAGGCCCCTGGAATCATTCCCAGAATTTCTGTGCGTGAGCCCATGCAGACTGGCATTAAGGCTGTGGATAGCTTGGTACCAATTGGCCGTGGTCAGCGTGAGCTGATTATTGGTGACAGACAGACTGGGTAAAGATTCGATGATATGTTAAATATTACTGTTTTCTTCTCCAAAAGGAGAAGATTCCTTATATAATTCAACTTTAAAAGAATTCTGGAAGTAGAGAATTTTAATAGATGTATTCATGTTTTAATCAGTTGGTGGCTAGTAGAAAGTAGACCTTTTCTGACTGTTTAACTTAAATCTGTTTCAGCAAAACATCGATTGCTATTGATACAATCATTAATCAGAAACGCTTTAATGATGGAACTGATGAAAAGAAGAAATTGTACTGTATTTATGTTGCCATTGGTCAGAAGAGATCCACTGTTGCTCAGCTGGTGAAGAGGCTTACAGATGCAGGTATTAATGGACATCAATGCTGAACACTTTTGTTTAATATTACTAAAAATTGCAGTTAATATTTATTTGTGGGTTTTTTTTTAATTGTTCAGAGATGACTAAGGGAAGTTTTAATTATCCTCTAAAAGAGAAGTAACCATTTCTACTAAGCTACTAGAAGCACTTGATCTTAGTTTTACTTAAGATATTATAAAATAAATTCTTTGACATTTAATTTGACAAATTCCGAGTTACAGATCTCTTAAAGTTGATGTCTTCTGGTTATTTTCACAATTTGGGGGACATGGTTTTTAAACTATAATGATTTGAAATATGAAACTACTTTTTCTCTTCAGATGCCATGAAATACACCATTGTGGTTTCAGCCACTGCATCTGATGCTGCCCCACTTCAGTACTTGGCTCCTTATTCTGGCTGCTCCATGGGAGAATATTTCCGAGATAATGGCAAACATGCTCTAATTATCTATGATGACTTGTCCAAACAGGTTGAGTGAATTTAAGTTCTAAACTGGGGGATATTGAAAGGGTGGTGTTAAATATTTGCTAATTTTTTAACCTGATTTCAAAGAACATATCAGTCTTTTTAAACACTATTTTCTATGTATACTAGGCTGTTGCCTACCGCCAGATGTCTCTGTTGCTTCGTCGCCCCCCTGGTCGTGAGGCTTATCCTGGTGATGTGTTCTACCTGCACTCCCGTCTGCTGGAGAGAGCAGCCAAAATGAATGACACTTTTGGAGGTGGCTCTTTGACTGCCCTTCCAGTCATTGAAACACAAGCTGGTGATGTGTCAGCTTACATTCCAACAAATGTTATCTCCATCACTGATGGACAGGTATTTGTTAACCACAGTAAATAGTTTGATAGAAAATAGTTGATTCTAAGCCAGTAATTCTCATGTTTTAAAAAAGGTCTTTATTATAGGCTAGTGTTTGTTGTCTTTTCCACCTTTCTGTTAGTATATTGTGATTTTTGCCTTTTTTGTAGGGAGGAGGAATATATTGTGATTTTTGTCTGGGTAGTAGGTTATAAGATAGGGAAAGAAACTGTCCCACCCAGCCTCCTTATTGTATATGAGGAAACAAATTCAAGAGGTTGTCATGACCCAGATGATAGTATGGTGGAAAGAGGTCTGACTCTGATGCTTATTCCTGTGTGACCTTGAGCATATCTTCTTAATGATTCTGGCTCTATGATCTGAGAGATCCTAAGACCTTTTAGAAATACCCAGTTTTAAGTTTTTAAAGGTTAAATTCTCAAAACACTTAAGTTTTTTGTTATTTGTCATGAGAGATAATTTAATCTTTCTCATTATAGATTTTCTTGGAAACAGAATTGTTCTACAAAGGTATCCGCCCTGCCATTAATGTTGGTCTGTCTGTGTCCCGGGTTGGATCAGCTGCTCAAACCAGGGCCATGAAGCAGGTAATTAGATGTCACACTTGTAAAGTTAACAAGGTATAAAAATGTTTAAATTAGTAACTGTGAATAAAGAATTCAGTACCCATGTTTATCTTCTGCACTCTAGGTGGCAGGTACCATGAAGTTGGAGTTGGCTCAGTATCGTGAAGTGGCAGCTTTTGCTCAGTTTGGTTCTGATCTAGATGCTGCTACTCAGCAACTGCTGAGTCGTGGTGTGCGTCTGACTGAGTTGCTGAAACAAGGACAGTATTGTGAGTTGTGCCTCTTGTTTTTGTTGTCACTTAGATTAGGATCTAAGAGCCAGTAGAGGCCAGAGTAGTTGTCTTATCCATGCACTTAATTTTTTACAGAGGATAAAACTGAGGCCCAGAGAGGTTAAGTAACTTACTCAAGGACAAACAGGTTGTAGCAGTTAAACCCAGATTTCAATCCCAAATCTAGGCCTTTTACTAATATGCCATATTTATTTGATTTAAACACATAACAGTCTAATAGTTAAAGAAAAGTAGCTTATTGCAATGTGTCAGATTATAAATAATCTTATAAATTAGCTCATGGATCCAATGGTGATTTTCATGGGTTACTTGTGATAAAAGCTTAATTTTCAGAAAGGAAATCAAGTGTTAGTAGAGGCTTTCAGGTAGTTGGAAAAAGAATAGGTGATAGTAATACATGTAAGACTACTTTATAACCAAAGACAGCAAAGAATTTCCTAGGTTTTGGCAGTGATGTGGTATCTGGAGTCCAAATAGCCAGGTGTTGAATTTCTTTTTAGCTCCCATGGCAATTGAAGAACAGGTGGCAGTCATCTATGCTGGTGTACGAGGGTATCTGGACAAACTGGAGCCCAGCAAAATCACCAAGTTTGAGAGTGCTTTCTTAGCTCATGTCATCAGCCAACACCAGTCCCTCTTGGGTAATATCAGGTATGGGAAAATGACAATTCTTTTGACAAGAGGAGAAAGTTTTTATAATTTATTTTTCTTTTTTGTAATAAAATGGAGAAGTTTTATCTAGGTTGAAAATTACAATGGTGTTTTTTGTTTTGTTTTGTATACAGGACTGATGGAAAGATCTCAGAACAGTCAGATGCAAAGCTGAAGGAAATTGTCACAAACTTCTTGGCTGGATTTGAACCTTAAACTCCCATGGATTTTATCATATGCCAGTTTGGTTTTGTCGATGTTTCTTCTAGTGATTCAGTTCCATTCATTATCGGACTTTAATAATGCACTCTTGCGCCTAATGTACAGAAATTCCATTATGAATAAAAGGGTTCCATGTTAATGTCTTCTTGTTGTCATTGAAGAGAATGAACCTATTTGCCTGATTTAAACTACAATTAGAATTTTTGGAACTGGTTTTTAATATGGCTTCATATTTTGTAATGGAAGCTAAATTGGGTTCTGGTTAGTAGGGTAATTGGGGGACAGGATTGTAAAGATCATCTGGTCCTGAGGTTCTTAACCTCTTAAAGTTTTTTTTCTTTTAATTATCCCCATTTTTTAAAATTAAATTTTATGATTATTTTTTGGTTTATGTCATTCATTTCCACAAGATTTTGGGTTACAAATTTTCTCCCTGTCTTACCCCTACCCAGCACCCCAAAACAGCGATCCCACTGTATACCCCCTCCCCCAATTTGCTATCTTCTATATCCTCCCCCATACCCTAGTAGGTCAAGGTGGATCTCTATACTCCAGTGCCTGTATATCTTATTTCCCAGTTGTATGTAAAAAATAATAAAACTAATATATTTTAAACATTTGATTTTAAAACTTTGAATCCCAGATTCTTTCCCTTCCTATTTTGTCACCTACCCTTAGTGGGAAGATAGGCAATTCAATATAGGTTGTACTTGTGTAGTTATGCAAAACATTTCCATAGTGGACATATTGTGAAAGACTGACTATATTTCCCTCCATCCTATCCCACCCCCCACTTGTTCTATTCTCTACTTTGACCCTGTCCCTTTCCAAAAGTGTATGCTTCTAACTTCCCTCCCCCCCAATCTGCCCTCCCTTCTATCATCCCCCCTCTCATCCCTTTCCCCCTTACTCTTCTGTAGGGTGAGATACCATATTTAGTGTGTATGTCATTCCCTCCTTAAGCCAAATTCAATGATAGTAAGGTTGACCCATTCCCTTTTGCCTTCCTGTTCTTCCCCTCCATTGTAACAGTTTTCCTTTGCCTCTTCTATATGAGATAATTTACCCCATTCTGTCTCCCTATCTCCTCTCATTATATTCCTCTCTCACTTCTCAATTCTATTCAATTGGTCCTGTGCCCTCTATGTATACCTGTGCACATATATACACACACTCACATATGTATTTATATGCCCATATACCCTCCTATATAGATACATATGTATGCATACATACATATACACACACACATTTATAGTCCCTTCAACTATTCTCATACTGAGAAAAGTATAAGTTGCAATTACTGTTTTTCTATGTAGAAATGTAAATAGTTTGATAAGTTCCTTATGATTTCTTTTCCCTGTTTAGCTTCTCATGCTTCTTGTATCTCAATGTCAAATTTTCTGCTCAACTCTGGTGTTTTCATCAAGAATGCTTGAAAGTCCTTTATTTCATTGAATTATCATATTTCCCCCTGAAACATGATACTCAGTTTTGCTGGGTAGGTGATTCTTGGTTTTAATGCCAGCTCCTTTGATGTGCAGAATATCATATTCCAAGCCCTTAAGTCCCTCAGTGTAGAAGCTGCCAGATCCTGTGTTATCCTGATTGTGTTTCCACAATATTCAAATTGTTTCTTCTTGGCTGCTTGTAATATTTTCTCCTTGATCTGGGAACTCTGGAACCTGGCTATAATATTCCTAGGAATTTTCTTTTTGGGATCTTTTTGAAGAGGTGATGGGTGGATTCTTTCAACCTCTATTTTGCCCTCTGATTGTAAAATATCAGGACAATTTTCCTTGAGAATTTCTTGAAGGATGATTTCTAGGTTCTTTTTTTGATCATGGCTTTCAGGTAGTCCAATAATTTTTAAGTTATCTCTCCTGGATCTGTTTTCCAGGTCAGTGGTTTTTCCAATGAGATATTTCACATTGCCTTGTATTTTTTAATTTGTTTGTATCTATTTAATAGTATTTTGATTTCTCATAAAGTCACTAGCTTCCATTTGCTCCAGTCTAATTCTGAAGGAATGATTCTCTTCAGTGGGCTTTTGAGTTTGTTTTTCCATCTGACAAATTCAGTTTTTTAAGGCATTCTTCTCATTGACTTATTGAGCCTCTTTTGCAATTAGAGTTAGTCTATTTTTTTTAAGGTGTTAACTTTCTTCAGTCAGGTTGTTGACTCTTTTCATGATTTTTCTGCATCATTCTCATTTCTCTTCCCAAGTTTTCTTCCACTTCTCTTATTTGGTTTTCAAAATCCTTCTTAAGCTCTCTATGGCCTGTAACCAATTCGTATTTTTCTTGGAAACTTTTGGTGCATTACTTTTGACTTTGTTGTCTTCCTGCCTTTCCATTCTTTGATCCTTTTTGTCCCCAAAATAGGAGTGTAAAGTTGGATTGCTGAGCTTGCTTTGCTTGCTCATGTTGCCACTCAATTACTTGACTTTTAAGCTTTTTGCTACCGTGTTTCCCCGATAATAAGACCTACCCCGAAAATAAGCCCTCCCCTTACTGTGTAAGATTCCTCTAAAATAAGCCCTCCCCCGAAAATAAGCCCTATTGAGATTGCTACTGTAGTGAAGGTGATCCCCTGCTCTACACGCTACATTACGGTACCCTCTGTATGCACTGTCCGCCCCCCCCCCCGGGGGTGAAATGCACACCGTGCTCCGAGCTGCAGCAGTGAGCGTGTCATCCTGTTCTTTATTGAATTCATTATTGAATAAAGGTACATTTTTTTGTTCACATTTACCTGTTTATTAAAATTGCTGTCAATGTTCATTAAAATAAGCCCTCCCCTGAAAATAAGCCCTCTGGTGTTTTTCTGTCAAAAAAATTAGTAAGACAGTGTCTTATTATCGGGGAAACACGGTACTGTACAACTACTACCAGAGAGGAGAGCTTTGTCCCAAATTGCTGGGGTTGAGAAAGTTGGGTACCCTCTGTGAAGCCTCCACCTGCTCTGGCTCACTGGTCACACACCCCAGGACAGCATTCCAGATCCAAACAGGTTAAAGCAAGAGCAGTTACCCCTCAGAATGGTTGCTTGGTACCCCCTACAATCTGCAGGCCAGCAGCTGCAGCCACTGTGCCCCAGCTGCTTCTCCCTCTTGGGGCAGAGGCTGGACTGCACTCCCGGACTCCCTATTCCCAAAGTCTACACTAATCTCTCACTTTGTCTTTGGCATTTATGGGTTGATAATTCTGGAAACTGCCACAGCTGCTCCTGATCTACTTTCCCAACCTCCCTCTAGCCATGGCTGGTCAGTCCAGGCTCACATGGAGCTGGGCTCTTCTCCCAGGACATTGCAATGAACCCTTCCTGACCACCTGCTGGGCTGTCTTCAGCAGTAGATTTGTTTCTCTATCACTTTGTGGGTTCTGTAGCCCTAAAGTTTGTTTAGAGTCATTTTTTATAAGTATTTAAGGTGGTTATGGGGGGAGGGCAGGGAGTTTTCCTACTTCTATGCCACCATCTTGGCTCCCCCCCCAGTTTTTTTTTTTTTCAGTGTAATGTTCAGTTGTGCCCAACTCTTTGTGATCCTGTTTGGGGTTTTCTTGGGAAAAATATTGGAGTGGTTTGCCATTTCCTTCTCTAGTGTTTCCCCATTTTAAAGATCAGGAACTGGGGCAACCAGAGTTAAAAGTGACTTGCTCAAGGTCCCATGGCTAGTGTTAAGTGTCAGGTCATATTTGAACTCTTGTCCTGACTCCAGGGCCAGTGCTCTATTTGCCACCTAGCTGCCCCAATCATGCCTACTCTTGATAATATTTGGTATCTTCTTGTCTTTGCTATGTAAAACACACTGGTGTCTCTTCCCCCAAACCCACTAAGTCCATCCATCTCCATTGTCCTAAATCTCTTTGTCTCTGAACTTAACACCATCTACAATCTTCCACTTTCCTTTCTTTTCACTTCACTTTTCCAGCCTAACTTCTGATCTCATTCAATTGTAACTACTGTAAAGATTTTATTTTATAGTATATTACCAAATCTAATGGCTTTTTCTCACCATTTTATCTTTTTCTGGTTTTCTTTTTTGTCACTACCCTCCTGGTTTTTGTGCCTGTCTTAATCCTTCGTTTCCTTTGGTGGATTTTCATCCAGGCCATCCCTGCTAACTGAGGGTCCTCCAAATCTTTTTTCCGAGCCTTCTCTTTTCCCTTTATACTATTTTACTTGTATTCAATGATCATCTCTACAGAGTTATCCAGCCCTAACCTCTAGTCTCATATTTCCAGTTGCATGTTGGACATCTTGAAATGGTTGTCTCATAGATATATGTTAGACTCAACTTGTTCAAGCCAAACTCACCTTATCTCCACAGACTTTCCCCTCTTTTTAGTTTTCCTATTACTGTTGAGGATACCACCATCCTCCCAGTCATACAATCTTACAACCTTTTACTCACCCTCTCTCATGCCCTCCACTTAACCAATCAGTTATAAAGTCCAGTCATTATACCTTTCAAAACATTTCTTAAAAATACCACCATCTTCTGATGCTGCTACCATCCTGGTACAGGCCTTTCCTGCCTCATTCCTTAGCTATTGCAACTAACCCTCTTTGGTCTCCTTTCCTCAATCCATTCTCTAGTCCACTCAGCTTCAAATTGATACTAATACTCAGCTTCAAATTGATACTAATATGCAGGTATGACTGTGTCTCTCGCAATCTATACACAGAAAGCAAAAAGAGGGTGATCTGGCAAAAGATATATGCAATCAGCCAACATCCCTTATGACATTCCAATGTTTTATACCACTTGCGGCACAAAGCAGCTTTGGTGATATGCACCTCAACCTGTTTAGGCTTGTTGCATATCTTTTCATTTGGTTTACTTGTAATGGAACTCCAGAATCCTAGGAGAATGAACAATGCAAGTAAAAACCTATCTAAAGGTTTGAGCTATCGATTACACTCTTCTAAAGGGACTTGTTCCCTCAAAACAGTTTTTTGTGCTGCTGCAACTAGGAAGGCTCCCACACTGCTCTCCATTAATGAATACAGAGAAATGAAATAAAGCATTGTACTACCCATTACAGAAGACATTGCCTTCCTGTGGGATCCTGAATAATTACAATTGCACCTAGAGGGGAAAAAAAAAAGATTCACGGACAACAGAGTTTTTGAAGAAGGAAAAATCAGAACTTTAACTCAATTTAAATCATGAAAGCTATGGAAAGGTTGGTACCAAATTCTGATATGCTAGAATTGTGACTTAAATGGAAATGAGTTATTGTTAGAACTGGATGGCCAATCAAGTACCCTGATTAAAACATTTCATACATGGATTCCCCACTTTCAAGGAATCAGTTAGCAATATAACAAAGCATTTAATGGTAATCTTTGATTCATGGGATAATAGACAGGAGAATTGAAGAGGCTATCTTCTCCAACCTTGTAAGTGAAGAAACAGATGTAGTGACCTGTTCAAAGTCATAGAAGTAGTATAAGGTGGGATTCATGCCAGGCCTTCTAACTGCAAATTCACCATTCTGCCACCATGCCAACTTTCAGAATCTCAGAACGATAAGTAGAAATACCAATTTTGACAGAAGCAAAGACTGGAAATTCAATAAGATTTTTACTTTTTTCTAATACATAAAGACTACTATTTTTAATTTAAAAATTAACCCAATCAACAATTATTTATTAAATCTGCCTTTTCCACTTGATTTCCCATGTAATTCAAGATTGCTGATTCTTTGCTAAAAGCTCATTTATTCTCAGAAGTATTTCTAGACTATGAGCTAGATCTATTGATCTAGGTATTCTAAGTTCTGCCAACTGCTTATACTGATCCTATGAAATGATAAAGACATTTACATAATGCCTACTATGTGCTAGGCACTGTGCTAAACACTTTACAAAAATTATCTCCTTTGATCCTCACAGCAACCCTGGGAGGTAGGTGCTATCATTAACCCAATTTTATAGATGAGGAAATAAAGCAAACAAAGGTTAAAGGACTCGCCCAGGGTCATACAGCTATTGAGTATCAGGTATTTCTGACATCAGTCCTGGCACTATTCACTGTGCCACCCCCTCTATAGAGGAAGAGGAGAAATATTTATCCTTGGCATATCAACACTGGAAAGTTTAGTATTATGTGGTGAAGGGCCACCAATTTGATATTTAGTATAACATTGAGGAATTAGGCCTGTCTTTCTTTCTGAACACAAATGGCATATATGGGATTTTCCCCAAACAAGAATTTATTTTTTTTAAGGGACTAGTGATTTAAAAAAATATTTGTTTCATTAAAAAACAAACAAACCTCTCCTGCTTCCCCTCACCTTCACCATTGAATAAAGCAATGAAAACAAAACCATTGTAATAAATATGCATAGTCAAATGGAATTAATTCCCACATTGACAAAGTCCAAGAAAAATATTTCTGTTGTGGAGTGAAGCAGTCAAGGAAACAATACACACAATTAATAAGGTGAATTGCAAAATTAGGAAGTATAATGTGGCTCATGAGAAAAGATGACAAGAGGCCTCCACCCTTATCCAGAGGTGTGAGGTCCATGAGTGTGGTACATTGCATATATCTTCAGACCTGTGATGTATTGATCAATTATGTTATTTTTTCTCTTTTTTTAATCTTAAAAAAAGTATTATTTGTTCTATGGGATATCTCTCTGGGAAGGGACAGGAAAGCATACTGGATATAATTGATGATATAAAAAAAAGTCTCTAGGAAGTTATTTTAAAAAGGGAATCCATGGTTCTTTCATGTGCAAATTCCTTTCATTGGCCTAGAGCACAATTCTAAAATTCAATAGATGGCTTCTGTGGTTGAAAAGTTCATTACTGGAACAAGGAAGCACTGAAAGTTTGCAGCTCCAACCTGAACTGTTTCTGAGATCCTGAAATAATATAACACTCAATTCCCCAAGAAAGCAACAATATGGCCAGCCCAGACATTCCTGCCAGAAGTATACCGAGCCTAGTCCTACCTTAAAATCCAAAATCAAAAAAGAGCTGGAAGAATGAGCAAATAAACAAAAATCCTACTATAAAGGGCTGTTATGGTGACTGGGATGCTGAAGACACAAACCCAGAAAAAGAGAATGACTCCAAAATATTTGTCCTCAAATAAAAACACAGCTTAGGTGCAAGTTCAACTAGAATTTGTAGAAGAAATGAAGCTTTAAAGAAAAAAAAAGCTGAAGTAACTTTGTAAAGGAAATAAGAGTGCTAGAGGAAGCAATTAGAAAATAAATGAGAACCACGAAAGAAAGAATTAGAAAGGTTAGTAACAACAAGAGATCCAAAACCTTGCCAAAGCAATAAACTCCATGAAAATGAGAATGGACCAAATTGAAGTTAATTACTTCATGAGATAACAAGGAATATTAAATTAAAAAGAATGAAAAAACAGAAGAAAATTCAAGGTACTGCAGAGCAAAAACAATCTACCTGGGAAAAAGAGAAGAGAAAATTTAAGGATCATTAAATTACGTAAAAGCCATTACCAAAAAAGAGCCTAGATGTCATATTTCAAGAAATTCACAAAAGAAAATAGCCCAGATTTCTTAGAAACAACCTCAGGGTAAAGGGAATATAGAAAGAGTCCATGGGGGTGGTGACAAGCTTGATGCCTGCTTTTCCTTGCCCTGAGCTCAAAATCTGAGGAGAAGTGGGCCCTAAGGTTTTCTTTGTGAAGAGCTTATGCCTGGTTATTTCCTGATTCCCAGGGTCACTGAATTTTTGGCCCTTGTGCTGAATGTCATCTTAAAGATGAGACCCTTCAAAAAGGTTGGAGAGAGGAACTGTAAGAAACAAGACTTCCCTTAAAAACAATGGGGCTGGTCTCTGTCTTGGTCTTCCTCCCTTGGTTTGCCCTGAAACCCATTCGTCCGCTCCATCACTCCCCTGCCTATAGGTGGCTCCACAGGACCAATTCCTTCTAAACTTAAAGAAAAAGCATCTAAATCTATCCTTTGGGTTATTATCCGATTAATATTTGGTTATACTTTCCTTATGTCATTCCCCTGATTGAAAAACTATTGTAAGTGCTCCTCATTGCCTGTAAGATTTAGTCTAAACTAAAACGCTTGGCATTCAACACCTTCCAGAGTCTGTTACTAAGCCTTCCTTGTCATCCTCATTTTTCATTCCCCCTCAAGATGAACCCTTATGCCAACAGGTATTAACAGAGTCTAAGTTAGAGGGTCAACATAGTTTTGAACTATGAGCTGCATAAATAGGTTGGTTGTTCAGTTGTTGTGAATTCATAATTTTCTATTACATAATCTGTTTATGAGAACAAATATACATGCACATTTATGTATATACAGGATATACATATATTTGTATATGCTAGTAATTTGATGAGTTCAAATTTCATCATTCTGGCTGTGGATCACAGCCTATCCATTCGTTTCCATGTTGTACAATGATAAGTAATCATTTCTGGGGATAATATGCTGCAGCCTACTTTCACCTACCATGTCTCTTTCCTTTTTTTTTTTTTTTTTTTTTGCTTTTTTGGAGGGGGGAAGGCAGGGCAATCAGTGTTAAGTGACTTGCCCAAGGTAACACAGCTAGTAAGTGTGTCAAGTGTCTGAGGTCGGATTTGAACTCAGGTTCTTCTGACTCCAGGGTCGGTGCTCTATTTACTGAGTCACCTAGCTGCCCCTATCATGTCTCTTTCCATTGTCCTTTGGGCCAGCTGTAATTTTTATTGAAAATTGTATATTCCATAACTCTTGGTCATATAGCATCACTGAGAGACTATTGGTTAGAAAAAGATGAACTTGGGGTGGCCAGGTAGCACAGCGAGTAAGAGCACCAGCTCGTGTCGGGATGACCTGGGAATCAAATCTGGGCTCAGATACTTAGCACCACACCCAGAAATAACTGGCCATGTAACCTTGAGCAAGTTACTTAACCCCGATTGCTTAAAAAAAAAAAAAAGATGAACTTTTCCAGTAGGAGAAGCTGGGAATCATTGAGAGGGCTATGAAAAAGAGATTCAATTCAACTTAATTCAACAAACATTTCTTAAGCAGCTCACCTTTCTTTTATTCTGTTATATATGATGTTATCCTAAGAAAGGGTTTATAGGCTTTCCCAGGCGAGACCTACCCTTACTCCTTTCCAACCTTTTCTCAGCAAGCTGTCAATATAAAGATAAGAATCCACACTTACATAGCACTGTTTGGCACAGGGCAACTAGGTGGCACAGTGGCTAAAGCACTGACCCTGGAGTCAGGAGGACATGAGTTCAAATGTAGCCTCAGACACTTATTAGCTGTATGACCCTGAGTAGGCCATTTAACCCGCTTTGCCTTACTTTATTTATCTGTAAAATGAGCAGGAGAAGGAAATGGCAAACCATTCCAGTATTTTTTCCCCAAATGGGGTCATGGAGAGTCAGACCCTACTGCAATGACTCAACAACTGGTTGGTAAAGCACTTTCATCACAATGACCCTTAGGGGTAGGTAATCTAAGCATTTAGTCTCCAATCTATTAATGGAAAAAAAAAAAACACTGAACAAACCAGAAATGATACTCAGAAAAGTTAGTGATTTGATCGGGCTATTTAGCAGAAGAGTAAGAACAAGAACTCACACATTCCCAAAGAGCATGTTCCATTACAACAAAAAGGAGGGGGGGCCGAGAAGGGAGGCTCTTTTATCCCCTGCTTTGAATTTATCTTCTGGGCAAAGTTTCTGTGAGATGATTTCAAACATCCTTGTGTACACATCAGATAAAACCCATGTTTCTCTTGTCACCATACAGACAAGTCAGCATTGGTTTCTCATCTAGAGTGGCCTCTTATGGTTTATCTAATTCACCAACCAACCATTTATTGAACACCTACTGTGTGCTAGGCTCTTTGAAGAAAAACAAAAGTATGAAATTCTTCTCAAAGTGCATGAAGTGTATCTGAGACAAGTCATGGAGATAGGAAAAAAGACAAAGATAATATAGAATCCAAGGCTAGATAGTACTGGGCAGACTACAAATGCTAGAAATCCTGGAGACTATAGTGGGCTGAAGTAGCTGGAGAAGGTTCCATGAAGAATACTAAGTATTCAGTTGCTTAGCCAGACACAGCTTGGTGTAATGCAGAGGTTCCCAAACTTATGTGGCCTACTGCCCCTTAAAAAAAATTTACTCAGCACCCCCCTGGAAATATACTTTAACCTTCTAACATAAAAAAAAATTGTGTAATTTAAAAAAAATGTAATTTTAAAAAAATGATGCATCTTAAATTTAATTATTGTAAATTTATAATTTTTTCCCCCGCATTGAAATTTTGATGATGCACTATTGCATCATGTAACTGCATAGTATCATGTTGTTAACAAGTCACTATGGTCACATTTTCCTTGGGAGGAACAGCTGGCCTTCCTGACAAGGTGTGCGAACAATTGTTTGTTAAGACCTGTTGGTGGACTTGACCACTTGATTGGTTAAAACTTGCATTTTGCAAGTTTATTTGGAAAATAACATAATCACTATTATTTTAACTCTGTTACACAACAGATGAACTGTGTACAAATAGTTTTTCAAAATTTTATCTTCTGTTCTTTCCTTATGTTTCCATTGCCCCCTTATTTTTAATCAACTGCTGCCCAGTTGCACCCCATGCTACCACTCCCCCCATCATTACAGCATAGGTGGGGGAGCACTATTTCCCACTATGGGAACCTATGGAAATGGATAAATAAGAGTGTTCTTGAAGTTAACAAAATAGATCTAGCTTTCATTCTCACTGTCAGTCAAATACTACTTCAAAGCCTTCGAAGTTCCGCAGTAGATAGACTAGTGTGTTCATAGTCAGGAAGACCTGAGTTCTATTTTTGGCTCAGAAACTAATTGTCCCTTAGTGCTTGTTTCCTCATATGTAGAATGGGTATGATGAGGGGCAAAGGAGAACTATGTAAAACAGTTTGCTGAAAAAACTTAAAGGGTTATATAAATACTATTGGGGATGATTAAAATAAGAACATCTACTTCACAGGGTTTTCTTGAGGCTTAAATGAGATTAACAGATGCAAAATGCTTTCTTTACCAGTATACACTACCATAGTTTCTGGAAAGGTCATGGCCAGTCAATTGCCATAAGGCTCCACTTAAGAAGATCCAGAGATCGTTTCCTGGATACTACTCTTTAGCATGAGTCGGTCCATTAGAACATAATTTATTTGAGAGCTGGGTCTGTCTCGCTTTTGCATTTGTATTTTCAGTGCTAAATTTAGTTAACGAGCACACACATACGTTCTTTCTTTAATGGGAAAAACAAAACCAAACCGATTACCAACGCGTTTTTCAAGTCTTTAAAGGGAATATAAATGTGTGCGCTGCAATTATTATTGTAATTTAATGTGAACAGTTTTTAATAAGCGTTTTTCTTTTTGCTCCTTCTGCCTAATTGGTTTATTCTCATAATTTCTGCCTCGCGTGACGGTTTAGGACTCAGGGGCGGGGCGATTAGCGACGAACTCAAAAGTTGCACCCTGGACTCGGGTTTTCACACAGCTATCGCTCAGCCCTGCCAGCTGGACCTTAGGACCTCATTGCCAAAACTCGAACGTTATGAAAGCCTCTAAGTTCAGCGAGAACTTCTGGGTAAGAAAGCGGGAGCGTTGGAGATGGGATACAGGGAGCCGATACATTTGGGCTGCAGAGGCCCTGGGACCCGAACAACTGCGGAGGAGAGCACATTAGGGGCCTCGGAATTTGTGGATTGAAAGGATAGGTTGGCAGGTGGTAAGGAGGCGAATCAACACTTGGCCCTGGATGGTTTGGTAGCTTATGCGGAGAGGGGACTTTCCTGGGTTTGGTGCTCTCACTTGTCTCCCCCCCCCCCCCCCCCCCGGAACCTTTTTAAAATACTAGACGGGGAAAATTGCGATGGGCTACAGGGAAGGAAAAGGCGGGGATCTTCAGCGGGACTTCATTGCCAACAATAAGCACGCTTGTTATTCCTTCTCTTTTTCCTTCCCTTTTCTATTCACTCCGAGCCTCCCACCCCGTCCCCTCTTCTCTCCACTTCCTCCCATTCTGTCAAACTAGAAGGGCTCTCCTCACTCAGGGACAGGACGCTCTGAGCTTGGGTCGCATTGGGTCTGAAACCATTTCTCAGAAGGGTGGTGGGAGAGAAAAAAAAAAGGTATTTTCAACAAGGACTATATAAATATCTAGAAGAAATGAAGCAAGAGGTTTTAAAAAAATGAAGTTTTACATTTTTCTGGAAATAATAGCATCTAATATTTGTAAAGCATTGACGCAGTGCCTGGCACATAATTGCCTTATGCTAAATTTTTTTTCTCCCTCCTTCCTTTTTTCTTTCCTTCTCTCTCTCTTTTCCTTCCTTCCCTCTCTCTTTTCCTTCTTCCCTCCTTTCCTTCCTCCCTCCTCCCTCCCTCCCTTCCTTCTTTCTTTCCTTCCTTCCTTCCTTCCTTCCTTCCTTCCTTCCTTCCTTCCTTC